>NC_140960.1:70029839-70572339 GCF_014529385.1 Adiantum capillus-veneris | reverse complement strand
GCGCTAGAAAATTCAACTCAAGATGGGTCAATGGAAGATCCAGATTTGTGAATGATTTGCATCACTAAATGAGTTGATACAATTAAGTGTTGAAGCCTCCAAAGTCCTTGAAAAGGAACTGGCAATCAAGGCAGCCTCTAAACCATAGCTCAAAGAAATGGTTGAGATTCTATTTGAGGCAAGGGAAAAATCCATTTAGCCACTGCTAGTAGGATGGCTCTGTAAAACATCCTTTTATCACAAAATGGCAAGGTCTTGACTAACTAAATGCAAGAACCCTCTGTATGTTGCTGATACAAAGACCTAGGAGCCTCTAACAGCCTATGAGACCAAAATGGAGACTAAGCACAGAGAGAAACAAGAATAGGAATCCATTTATTGGTTGATTCGAAAAGAAAGGGCTGATTCCAATACTCCAATCAATCCACCATTGAGAATCCTCTACCAACCACCAAGGGGAAAGGCTCCAGATAAATGAAAAAGATCCAATCAATTGGTCCAGATAAATGAAAAAGGTCCAACCAATTGACACTTCTTCACTCATCCTCAACAACTATTGAAAATTTTGGTTTATACCAAATTTCAAAGAAAAGGGGAAAGGAATGTAAATGGTAGGAGCAATTGCTAGTTGTTAGCAGAGGCTAACACATGCTACACCGAATATGCATCAAGTGGGAGATATCTATGGATGTCACAATATTTCCCATTCACTTTGTATAAATCTTGGGCTCACTTGGAGTTCCAAAGTTGTATGTGCTAGTTTGAGGCTCAAGCTTAAACCCATAGTAGAAGGGATTGTGGTGAAAGCCCTTAAAAGGAAGCCTTTAGGCAAGGAGGCTTCATTCTTGAGTATCCACTCTTGAGGATCCACTTTTGAGAGCTCCCTCTCTCTAGAGTGTTCACTCTTTGGCCTAGCCTTGAGCTTAATGCCCATGCTTGAGAGGCTAGTGCTAACCATTGTAATTAGAGTAAGCTCTTCTTGATTGATATAATTCTTATTTTTTCATTAGTCTACTTCTTCTCTACATTTCATCTTGTCATGAAGTAGTATTACACTTTCATTATTCTAGATTTGAGAGATGTATGTACTTTTTGCTAGTAACCACTCTTATCTCTCTACGAGCAATTGATTTGTGATATTTAGCATCACAAATTAGGTTGATTAATTTGGGTCTTAATCTTCTAGTTTTTGTGTGTGCCCTATTCTTTGCTTGTGTGTAGATATCAACACCATTCACCTCGTGTGTGTAGCTATTGATGAAGTGCCGTAATTGACATGTGGTAAATAGTGTGTGCTTATCATTAGTTTGCTTGGGGTTTCTAGTCTATGGAAAGTTGGACTTTGGTGGGCTTGAGGTGTGTAGGAGTTGTTAGATTAGTGATTAGAGAATGATTAGAGTTAGTCTTGCCATGGCTAATCTCTACTTTAAAAAATGCAATGGAGAGGTGATCTCCTGAACCCTCTATCCTATTCATCCGATGCTCGTGCTTCCATGCCCTAGCCGAGTTTTTGATCCACGGATTTGATAATTTTGTGTGGGTTACGATTAGGTTGTGCTACAATGCCTCCCTACATTTGGCACCATTGTCGGGGATTGATAACTTAAGATAGTGAGTTTAGGATGTGTAAAACAGAGTAATTTCATTACTAATTTCTCGGTTTTTGAGAGTGTGTAACTCAATTTTTGGTTTGATTTGATGATGTTTGTGCAATAAATTGATGCTAATGTTGATTTATGAATATCCCAAACTCCCAATTTCACTAATTTCATGCTAACCCTTACTAACTTCGCTTCTTTCCATGCTAATTTTACTAATTTCATGCTAATTTTTACTAACCTTGCTAACCTAACCACTAACATTTGAAGTGTAAAGTATGTGAAATCCCCTTGCAAGAGATGGAATCATCACTCTAATCAAGTGAATTGTACCAATTTAAGCCTAATTTGATTATTTGAGTGTTTGATTTTGACCTACAAATGGTCAATTTTGGAACCGATTTGATGGTGCACACACTTGTGTGTGCTATGATCCGACTTCGCATGGAGCAACGGAATAGCTTGGAGTGTAATTACAATGTAAGTGCACTCACTTGTTATGTCAATTTTTTATTAATCAATGTGATTCAATTTGCTAATTATTTTCTAAAATTAGGTGTATAGCACAAATTGACCTACACTTTGCACCTAATTTGATACACTTAGAATGAAATTGATAGTCAAATTGTGACTAATGAACTTTGTTTGTATCCAAATAATGCTTAATTCTCATCAATAATTCATGTGTGTGCATAAAAATCATTGTGTGTATGCATGCACCAAAGAGGGAAAAAAAACTGTCAAAAATTTCAAGTGTGTGCGCACCTAATCTTGAATGTGTGCATACATAAAAACTGATGGAATTGATGATACATGAGTATGCAATCATTTAAATGATGTGTATGTTAGGCTAATTCAATCATTGGATAATCCTAATTGCCAAAAAATTGGGCAAAAATTGAGTGTGTGTGCCTATCCAAGACCACTTGATTTTCTATGATTGATGGTCAATTAGGGTACCTAAATGATTTTTTATTGTGAAATGTTCATAAAAAGTGTGTGCAATCATTAGGTGTAAGCCGAAATGCATTGGCAATTGAGCCAAATTTGAATTTTTGTGCTTAATTTTTGAGTGCGTGCATTGATTGATTGTGTCAAAATGGTGCTAACTTTTTAGAAATTAAGCATGCATGCATTCACTTATGCTTGATTGAGTTTGCAATTTGAAAATTTCAATGTGTAATTGATGGATTAATTGCATAGATTTTTGGCCTAAATTTGGGTGTGTGTGCCTACTCAATGGCATGTGCAATCCGGTGCTTGAATGAAGAATTGGTATTTTTTACCAGTTAAGATGATTAATTTGGCCTAAAAAATTGGTGTGTATTTGATTGATTGACTTTGGAAGATTCAATTGATACCCAATTGAAAATGATTGATCTAAATTTCCATTGTGATGAGAATGCCAATTTGATTGGATATGACAAAAAATTTCATTACATGTTGCATTTGCAAGTACCATAATCAAAAGCGTGAAGCAATGCAATGAAAAACCTAATTGGGTTTGATTAATGGTTTTGATATTGGATATGAGCATTTTTGCAATGATTGAATATCAAGTTGGATTGGCCGATGAGAACTTGTGCGCTCATCTAATGTATATGCACTTTGCAGTAACCAATTGTGATAGGTTTGATGTCAAGTTGGTGCATGGAACTAATCCAAATCAA
Organism: Adiantum capillus-veneris; assembly: GCF_014529385.1. Lineage (NCBI taxonomy): Eukaryota > Viridiplantae > Streptophyta > Polypodiopsida > Polypodiales > Pteridaceae > Adiantum > Adiantum capillus-veneris. The sequence continues at coordinate 70,569,071 of NC_140960.1, read as the reverse complement.
AGAAAGTATGCCTAGATGAGCACAAAATGAATCAATTTCAAATCAAATTTCTTGCTTGTATCGAGCCTAAATGAATGATTTTTCCTCATACCGATTCATGCTCACACAATGCACTTATCCGCTTGTGACGCAAAGCTCAGCTACACATGTGCGCTTGGTGTCCGTCAGGCGTTTGCTTGCCTTGAGCTCAAGCTCACAGCACACACCATATTGACATGGGAACCACCTCTTATAATTTTTTTCAAAAAGGAAAACCCATCTCGTGGGCATGCATATTGCCAAACCCCCCCCCCCCCCCCCCCCCCCCCCCCCCACACACACACACACACACACACAACCATTGGCCTGCACCCCTTTCTCGGCCCCCGCTGACCCCGCTGATCCCACCTTGGCTCCAGCACGCACTGCACGTCCCTGTTTTGTCTCATAGGCCGTAGCTCCTGCAACTACTCGCTTGGTTTGTAGCTACAAAAACACAAACACACACACATACACACACACACACACACATGTGATGGCTGCCAGTTTCTTGTCCCGTAGCTCTAACCACACAAACACACACATTATACATACACTCAGGCTGCCTCGGCTGCTTGCTAGAAATGAGCGCACTCTGGGCCTCTTCTGCTACTGACACCGCAACCTGAGGCTCGCAGCACTGTCGACATTTGTGGTGGCTTGGCATGCGCACGACACACACACACCGCATGCAAGCCCACACCAAACACTCTCTCTCTCTCTCTCTCTCTCTCTCTCTCTCTCTCTCTCTCTCTCTCTCTCTCTCTCTCTCTCTCTCTCTCTCTCATTTTTTGCATAGGCTGCGGTTTAGAGTCCATACAAAAGAGTTAAAAAATAAAAAAAATAAACAATCACAGAATAATGATTTTAAGTGGAAAAAAAAGATGGAGTTGACTCCCACGAGATCTCCTCTCTCACCTTTGAAAACCATACGACCTTGTGAAATTAACCATAATGGTGATGCTATCACAACTTAAAATCTATTGGACCTTCAAAAGTTGCGATTTAGAATTCCATTTTAATTTTTTGAGATAAAGTGCAAATAAAAGAGCTATACATTGACATCTTTAAAGTATTTTGCCAAGAATAGTCATTGTGTCATTGGAAGGAGGTTCATTGAAATAAAATCTTGCATCACATAGATTTGTATTGTGCTCTAAAGATCTTATGGATCACACTATATGTGTTGATTGAACAACAAATGTTGCTACTAAGAGCATGGGGGCATTGATTGTGTGTAATATGATTGTGTCTATGCACAAAGGACCTTACTCGCATCTATAATTTTTCTTGTGCATGGGTTAGTGCCGTCTTGATTGAAGATCTTATTGCACTAAATAGGAAGCTCTTTTTGAAATGCACAAATGAGTTTCATTGCCTTGGGTTGAGCATTAGGAGAGTGTGATATGCATGTAGCATGAGAGTTACATTGGATGACGAGTAGTGCTTGTTTCGTCGGGACTTTGTGCTTAAACTTAACATTGCTTGTACATTTTGGTGCCTATATTGAATCATTTCAAAGCACTAAATTGAGCTTGTTTTGATGGCCAAAAGAGAGCATTTCTGGGGTTGTGATCGACTATGCATTTTTTAGTGCTTACTTTGATTGACAAATGCTTTCATGCACTAACAATTGAGTTGTTTTGAAAGTTTGTGGCAGGTGTGTGATTTCAATTGATCCAAGGAGGGGTCATCATTGCAATATATTGAAAATTTGGCTAATTAGAGACATTCCAAATTCTTTGGATTAAAAGTTGTATACATGCTAGCTCATAGCTTGGTCAAAAGTTAATTTTTTTCATTTTGAGCTAGTGTTTACCAACTTTTTTGAGATCTTTCAAGTATAAAATTTGGCTATTTGAGAGCCATTCATTTTCATTTCATCAAGTTGCAGTCATCTCTAGCTCATAGATTGCTCTAAAAATGTAAAATTTCATATGAGCTAGTTGTTAGCCAACTTTTAGGAAAGCTTTGAAGTGTAAAATTCGGCTTTTGAGAGCCACTTCATTTTATCAAAATTGCATTATTTTCAGATCTTGACTTGTTTTTAATTTCATACTTCAAGTGAGCTAGAAATTAATCCACTTTTGAATCATGCATGAGAGATGGTAAAAAATTGTAAAATTTTCTTATGTAGAAGCTCATTTTATCTCTCATGGTTGTTATGTATGCATAAATTTGCTACTAAAGGGCATCATGTGCATAACCAAAGGCACTTTTTTCCCTTGGGTTTTTCCCCTTTGGCAAATTTGGATATGCAAGACCCTAGCTTTAGGTTTTCATTAATGTTTTTGTGGTTTTTGTCTTTCAATAAAAGGTTTTGTATCTTGTGTTTTCACTTAGCTTCGAAAAGCTTCTTTTGCAAATAAAAAGGATCAAGAGACTTCTCTACACAAAAGGGATGCTTGCTCAAGGATGCACAAAGAGCATGAATAGGTTTAATCTTTCCATGATTTTGCTCTTTTGTTCATCTCTTCATTCTCTATGCTTGGGTTAAGTGAAATTTTGCATCTAAGCTATGGTCTTTTCATGTTCAAAATCTAGGCATCTTAAAGTTTCAACACTTTGCTTTGTGAAAATTAACTCCTCAAAAAATTAGGTTTTATGTGTGCTAATCATAGGTAATTGGCTTTGACCTTAGGTTAATGTAGGTTCATTTCTCATTAGTCCTAGACTCTTAGTGAAAGTTTTAATACTCCATTCATTTTTAACATGACCTAGGGCTATGATTAGGCTTTAGTCCTTTAGTCCAATTGCCATTAGCATCTCAAGTTGGAAGCAATAAAAAACTGCTAAAAAATTGATCAATAAAGCAAAAAAGTGCTACTAGACACATGAAAAGAAAATTTATATGTTATGTTGTGTCCATGTGAGTCCTAGCACCTTATTAGCAATTGGCAAGCAAGGGGAATCACCTTGGCTCGCTTGGTCAAGGCCCTAAACCGATGCCCTGGGCTGATAGGGATTAGCCGTCGCCTTGGTAGGCTAGTAGGCTTTTGATACGCCTTCTTGAGGGTTCAAGGAGCCGAGAGTCGCACCTAGACTTGCTTTGGGGTGGTAGCCTTGTGTTTTGCTTTACTTTTTTCAATGAATGACAAAAAAAAAAACTTCCATGAGCTTCAAAAGGCTGTGACAATGTACTAATAGATTAAGAGCGTTTTTATAGCCCATAGACATGGTAGATTTGAATGATTTATTAATATTGGTCACATAGTTTTTAGGCTCGTAGGTTTATGAACTTGCATTAGCATAGGGTCATAAATGATTGCTTGTGTTTCATGCATAGAACTGAAATTTTAAATGGTTTAATCTTCATGATAGTTAGAGTGTTTTTTTACTTTATGTTGTCTAGTTTTTTACTATGATTCATAAATCTTTTGGAAGCAAAAAATTCACTTTGCATGATTGTACATTGTGCTTCATGTTTTATTCATTATTGGTGGCCTTTGATGCTCATTACTTGTTCTTATGATTTGCAACTCAACATTTCTTCCATGGACTTGCTTTCTACCATGTCACTGTGTCTTGCTTCACCGACACACGAGGACATGCGCCAAATTAGGAAGGGGGGAATGTTAGTAGTGGCTAACACGAGCTACACCGAATATGCATCAAGCGGGAGATATCTATGGGTGTCACAATATTTCCCATTCACTTTGTATATGTCTTGGGCTCACTTGGAGTTCCATAAGTTATGTGTGCTAGTTTGAGGGCTCAAGCTTAAATCCATAGTAGAAGGGATTGTGGTGAAAGCCCTTAAAAGGAAGCCTTTAGGCAAGGAGGCTTCACTCTTGAGTATCCACTTTTGAGGATCCACTTTTGAGAGCTCCCTCTCTCTAGAGTGCTCACTCTTTGGCCTAGCCTTGAGCTTAATACCCATGCTTGAGAGGCTAGTGCTAACCATTGTAATTAGAGTAAGCTCTTCTTAATTAATCTAATTCTTATTTTCTCATTAGTCTACTGCTTCTCTACATTTCATCTTGTCATGAAGTAGTATTACACTTTCATTATTCTAGATTTGAGAGATGTATGTACTTCTTGCTAGTAACCACTCTTATCTCTCTACGAGCAATTGATTTGCGATATTTAGCATCACAAATTAGGTTGATTAAGTTGGGTTTTAATCTTGTAATTTGTGTGTGTGCCCTATTCTTTGCTTATGTGTAGATAGGTTTTATGAAGCTCTAGCACCATTCACCTCGTGTGTGTAGCTATTGATGAAGTGTCATAATTGACAAGAGGTAATTAGTGTGTGCTTATTATTAGTTGCTTGGGGTTTCTAGTCTATGGAAAGTCGGACTTCGGTGGGCTTGATGTGTGTAGGAGTTGTTAGATTAGTGATTAGAGAATGATTAGAGTTAGTCTTTCCATGGCTAATCTCTACTTGCAATGGAGAGGTGATCTCTTGAATCCTCAATCCTATTCATCCGATCTCGTGCTTCCATGCCCTCACCGGGTTTCCGATCCACGGATTTGATAATTTTGTGTGGGTTGCGATTAAGTCATGCTACAATGCCTCCCTACACTAGTTAAGGAGTTGGCAGGAGGCTTGACTTGTAATTCTTAGGAACAATCACTGGGTAGCTGATACAATGCACTATCAATCAGAGACCTGGTCTAAAGGCTATAAATAGGGCCTATTACTCAGTTTTCAATGACACTCTACTCATTTCACTAGCATTGCTTTGTATCTTGGATCTCTTTACTCTCTTGTAACTCTTAATAAGCCCAGAGAATACTTGGATATTATTTTTTCACTTGTCTGTATTCCAATTCCAATGTCCATTTTCAATGTTCAGTCTCATTTCTAGTTCAGTCTATGTTTTAGTTCCAGTTTTACATTTCAGTTCTAGTCTTGTCTAGTCTAAAGTTCTAAGCTGATTTGAACCAACTCTAACTACCAATGTAGAATAGTTTTCATAAGTGTTCAACTCATTCTAGTTGGAGGTCCACCGGATTGGACGCCAGCTCTTTTCTATGTTGCATCTTCCACTACATATTTTGACATGGTATCAAATCCATAAATGACATGACCACAATGGATGTTTGGTAATGACTGACTCGGTTCTATTTTGAGGAGTTTTGAACCAATAGATCAAAGTGATAATGGAGAATAATTCAACCATCAGCAAGGGTCCAAAGACCCGGATGGCACTGGAGAGCAGGAAGTGCATCTCAAAAGTCTTTATCATCTGGTCAAAATTACTAGGAAGATGAACGTCAACAACTTTATGGAGTCTGATGGTCAAAATTAGAGTCTGGTTCAGGCATGCACTACATACCTTTATCAAGTAGAAGTACTATTTGAGACTCCAATTTTAATTGATGCTGGGTATTTTGTTGTGTCTGCTATTGGGAGGAGTTTGGACTTGGTTGTTCCAGTTCTTGCGGTTGTTCCTCAACATTCCCCTCTTTATGATAATCAGAACGTTGCTCCTCATTGGCCTTTGATCCTCCTGCTGTTGACCTTGGTGATGGAGGAGATGACACTTGTTCATCATCAGCATCATCCATATCATCCGTGTTCTTGTTGGTGGGGTCTATCCCTTTTTCCTCAGGCTCCTCCTCCTCATCCTTGTCATAGTCTTCATCTTTTCTCTTCTGGTTGTTGAGGAACTCTATCATGGCTTCATTAACTAGTATAGTGATGTATTCCTTTGTTTTGTTGTGTAGATTAGACTAGATTGACTCAATTGACCTTTTGCAAATTAGCCCAATTTAGACTAAGATCGCCATCTATATCAACAATGTCCACCAGCATGGACTAATAGATATACTTTTCAAGTATTGCCTTCTTCAACTTTTTGTAAACGTACTTTTTCTTACTACTTCTTTGGTGTGTTTATACTACTTCTTGGTGACAAGTGTGACTTTTAAGTTAGTGACAAGTGGGATTTGTCAGGTTAGTAGTTCCTCTTCAAGGCTAGATAAGAGGAAGGACGAGGAAGAAAGGAACCAAGGGTAGAGAGATGATGAGAGAAAGGGAGGGGAGGATGAGAAAGAGCAAGGGGATAGTTATTGTAGAGTATCATAAAGGATTTGTATTACACAATAACAATGGGCTTTATAACTCTGCCTGCAAAAGAACTATACACAGTAGTCAGCTAAAAGCATTTGGCAATGTATCAAGATTTGATACTAGAGTACCAAATTTGTTGGCATATTACCACCAAAGATTGGTACTACGTAACATACTAGTAATTGAATGATTGTAAAGGTAGCAGATAGTAGCAAAGGTGGGTAGTATAGAGTATCAAATTAGGTACTACATTTCTGTAAAGTATCAAATCTGGTAGGTGGCATAGAGTATCAAATTAGTTACTAAAGCAATAAGCTGAACACAAAAAAGCACAATACCAAATTTAGTGCTACAGTAACACAACTTTAGCTAAAAATATAAAGCGCAACATCAAAGTTTTGTAATGTAGAGTACCAAAGTTTGGTGTTGTAGAGTACGAAATTGATAACACAACAATGGCATTAGACAATGATGATCTCAAGTAAGATTCTATTCAAGAGAATTACAAATGTTAGCTATGGTTAGAATTGTAGTTGGGGTAAACATTGTATGGCTCCCCTCCTACCCACTTCCTTCTTCATATGGCATACTATTGTAGATATTTTCATTTATCTCTGAGGATAGGTTGAAGGGGTTATGCAGGCTAGGGATAGCCTCCATGGGAAATTGTATAGATCTAACCATATGGGAGTAGATCATCATGGGTGGTCTTGCTTACTGACAATAATCTTGGCCCAAATATTAATGACAACCCTACAAAACATAGATAGAGTCAAGTCCACAAATTACTTCATCTTGGTTGTACTTATGGTCACTTGATCTTTTTCAACATCTTTCTCTGTGTCCTCACTATTCAAGTAGACTATTGATTGTCAATGTTCACCATGGTCTCTCATATTGTCTCTCCACTTATCAATGATGAATAACGATCTATGTTACAAAGCTCCTTGGAAGTCATGTACAAAGCTATCAACGCATAACTTTCCATAATCAAGAATTGAGAATCTATCTTGTGTGAGCTATAATCAATAGATCCCACACTAATATGGCTCCATTTAGTAATAGATTTCACTCCTTCCTTCAACATACTAATATGCTTTTCATTGATTAATTCAATCAACACTACCTATGTGGGGTCTGTAGACATGTCTATAAGCCTTTGAAGAACATTCTTGAATGATTGTAAATCCCATTTAATGTCTCTAGAAAAACCAAAGAGCGGGTCTAAAAAGAAAATGCCAATTGATACCTTCTGCTTCAGTGATTCATACATATATTGAACACTTGTCGCATTCCTTCCTACATTGTAAATTCTCCATGGAAGTGCACCTGACACAAAAGAGCCTTCTTGTTTTTTAACAATAAGACAATGAAGTGTTGCCAAAGTACAGCTTGGAAAATTTGGAGTCTTTGTCCCATGTGGTAGCTTATCCTGGAGCCATTCTTTGCAAATACCTGGCAAATCTTCATAAACAGTGTTAGAGATTTCAAAATATTTGTTGCACTCATCCCAATTGGAAAATTTATCTTGAGCATACTCTTTCTTAAAAATTGTAGGAGTTCTTCTTGGAGTTCTCTATTCTCTTTAATCATTCTTGCACATTGTTGTCTATCTATGTATTTGGAATGGGCTTTATCTCGTACCATAAGAATATTTTTTTCCTCCAAATTCTTTTGAACCTGCTCAATACCTTGTGCATCCAAGCCTTGTAGACATCTGAAGGTTGAGATTGTTGGTGGATGTCCAAAACCTTCATTTACAATGCGTTGATATGATTTTCACCCACCTATCATAAATTGTCTTTGGTGGACAGACAATGTGTGTCTTGCAATTGACAAACTCTTTCCTAACTGTAACGACACCAATTTCCACAAATGGCTACAAGCCATGAAACAACTCCACCAATCAAGCACTAGCACCCACAAAAATCAATCAAAAGAAGAAACAATGCATATAAGTCTTTGGACATTACAAAGTTGATTTTGAAGCTTGAGTTTGAAATTTGGATAATTCCCAAATCTGGTCTAAGATTGAAATTTTCATAGTTATTTAGATCTCTCATCCCCGGGAGATATGGAGATTTTTAAGTCTTAGAGTGACAAGTTTATGAGATATGGACAATTGTCCAAATCTCATATTCAAGCATAAATTTGCTTTGAGAGAGGAAATTCAAAATTATTTAATCCTCTTGTCAAAAGAGACTATCTGTGTTTAAAATCTTTAAGACGTTAAAAACAATGTTCAAGGGTTTAGATTTGAGATAATCCTTGAAACTAAGAAAAGTCATAATATCTCATAAAGTCTCTTCTCAAAGGGTTCTATATGTGCCCAAAATATTTAAGACGTTAAAAAAAATGTTCTAAGATTCAGATTTGAGATAAGTCTTGAGAACAAGAAAACCCATAAAATCTTAGAAAGTCTAAGAGAATCCTAAAGATGAGTGAAAACCCTATTTTAAAATTGAGAGTTGAGGTTAAAATGGTTATTGAGAACTTATAATGGAGTAGGATTCTATATCATTTAGGAATGTTAGGAGTCAATAACCTATGAAAATCAAGTCAATGGGATTTGGACAATCATCCAAGTCTCATGTTTAAGCAACATTCAGATTTGAGATAAGCCTTGAAAACAAGAAAACTCATAAAATCTTAGAAAGTCGAAGAGAATCCTAAAGATGATTGAATAATTGAGAGTCAAGGTTAAGATGGTTATCAACTTATAATGGTATAGGATTTTGTATCACTTAGGAATGTTGAGTCAATAACATATGAATGTCAAGTCAATGAGATCATCCAAATCTCATGTTTAAGCGACAGTTAAATTTGAGATAAACCTTGAAAATAAGAAAACTCTTAAAATCTTAGAAAGTCTAAGAGAATCCTAAAGTTGAGTAATAAATTGAGGGTTGAGGTTAAGATGGTTATCAAGAACTTATAATGGTACATGATTATGTATCACTTACGATCATTAAGAGTCAAAAACCTATGAATGTCAAGTCAATGAGATTTGTACAATTGTCCTCATGTTTAAGCAACATTCATATTTGAGATAAGCCTTGAAAACAAGAAAACCCATAAAACCTTAGAAAGTCTAAGATAAGTGAAAACCCTATTTTAAAACAAAGAGTTGAGGTTAAGATGTCCATCATCACTTAAGCTAACATAAATGCTATAGACATTAAAGATTCTATATATGTATATGAGAAGTCTCATAGATATATACAATCGTCATTTTCTCATGTTCAACCTTGAATCTTGTTGGGGTTGATATATCTACCATTGGTTATGAGTATGCATGAGAATGTTTCTTAACATTTTATATCTAGCATTACATGCATAGGAGCAACAAGATATATAAAAAATCATAACCATTAGGAAATAATTTATGCTTATGAAGATTTTTGCAGCCATGATTGAGTGTTGACCCCCAAGAATCCAATACCTATATTTGTTAAGATTATCCTTCTTAAATTCTTCCAATTTAATAGGTTTCTTTCTCTTTGAATAGTATGGCATAAGATCTATTTCAAAGGAACATGGCTTTGGCATTGTCCCAAACTCCTTAACAAGCTCAATCACTACATTCTTTGGCAATGGTCAGTATTTGTAAGCATCAGGTGCCAAATCACATATTGATAGCATGAACGCAGTGCTTTGCCAGTTGAACTTGAATATCATTTTTCATATACATGTTGATGCCTTTGCAATGGTGATGGGTTATATCTTAGCTCAACCAGATGGATGAACTCATTATGCAATATACTTTGCTAGTCAAAAAATCAGTAAGGCAAAGCAAGGATATTCAACTACAAAAAGGAAGGCACTGGGAATGGTATTCAATGCTACGCAATTTAGACACTACTTATAGGGAAAGTTATTTCACTTCTATGTAGATCATCAAGACTTTTGTATTTGATAAATAAGATTTTCATCTAGGGAATATTGATCAAATGGATGATTTTTTACTAGATTTTGAAGCGCCAAATCCAAAATGACAAGAACTTTATGATTTCTTGTAGTATGGAGGTCTACCAAAGAACTAGTCGCAATCCAATATGAAGGCACTCATTCTCAAGTTTAAAATTTACTATTATATTTGTGTAGACTGGGAATTGATGGAATTTTAAATAGGTGCTTAATATGTAGGCAAGGAAGCAAGTGATTACTGAGACACACATTAGAAGTTCAATAGGAAATTTTTCCATTGATATCACTTATAGGAAAATTCTATGGGCTAGCTTATGGTGACAAAGTCTGATGTTAGATGTTCAAGCATTTTGTAAGACATGTAATATTTGTCAGAGAATGGGCATACCTACTACACTAGATATGACACACGGACCACTATTTAGCCGTTAGAAATATTTATGAAGTGGGGATGCAATTTTGAAAGTGATGCGATGAGCTTGAGATGGGACTCTTTTACAGGGAAGTGCAAGACCTATGTGATTAGTCCACAAAGAGGATTAATCACTTGAAATCTTTGACAAATCTTTGAACTTCTCAAGAGGCAAAGACTTTGTGAAAATTTTAGTATGGTTGTTATCCTACATAGGCATTGCATAAGCCAAGCAAACCTCTGCAACAAAGAGTCTCTCCTCATAGCTCAAAGTGCTATGTGTGAGCATGGAGCACTAGATTCCTCATAATTTTCAAAGATAGTAGGTGAAGATTGTGGTCGCAGCCAACACCGAAGTTAGTCAAAAGGCATTTAAGCCAGACACACTCAACAATATCTTTGCAGGCTGCTTACTACTCATCCTTACAACTAGAATTTGACACTATAGGTTGCTTCATGCTCAACCAAGATATGTATGAACTGTAAAGCATGAAACAAAAACCACTAGGGGTCACTCATATGTCATAGCAACCAATCCAATCCAAGTCTAAAAAAGCATGTAAATTTGGCAAAAATGATCCTCGTTGAAATAAAACAACCCAAGACATATAATGCCACTCAAGTAACAAAATATTATAGCCTCCTTCCATTGTGTAAAGCCTAGATTATGCAAAAAATTTCTCACTTGTGAGACTACAAACTAAATTTTGGACCCCGTGATGCATACATAAAACGGGAAACTAACAAATTGCTAATAGAGAGTGGCATCAAAGTGGTCTCTAGCACCACAAAGACTAAGTTTTGAACTTGTTTCCCTAGGAGTAGCAATAGGCTTGCAATCTTTAAGCTTGAATCTATGCAACAAGGTCTCAAATTATGAGTTTGAGGCACTAATAATGAAGTATAGTTTCTTAACTTGTATTTGGGTTGAAAGTAATGTCCTAAGCTTGATGTTCATAAACTTGTTATAAAGGTTGATTCTAGACTATTTATAATTAAGAAACTTCAAGGTTTATGGAAAGTTAAAAGGAACTCTGTCAACAAGTGGTTTTATGGTATAGAGAAGCTCAAGAACACTTTGAAGCTATTGAATTCAAGCATATTCCAAGGAGTCAAAATCATATAGCAGATGCTCTAGTAAGTGACAAACTTTCTCTCTTCATGCTCTTAATCTACAACCTACTTTATATTCAAAGAGAGAATCTCTCCATAATTTTATTTTTTTTGAAACAAAGGCAATGTGGAGAGCATATGGTTATGTCTCCTTGGCCATTTTGTGCTCAATCTGGATCTCTTTTGCTTGTCCAAAATGCTAATATTCTATATCATACTATCTAATTAGATCTTAGCTTGGATGATAAATCTTACTTATCCAAATTCAATTTTGAAGACTTCAATGGACATCTTATGACTAGGCCTACCTAAGGTATCAACTCTACCCTTGTCTTACATAATTATTGGATCATGATCCAACTTTGGTAAGATTTTGAATTGAGATTTTGGCAAGTGACCACCCAATGTGTATGAACACTAATGGGGTTATCCAGTTTTCAATTTCTTTAGTTTGCCAAGGTACATGTACCGCGATCCATGTTTCTCCACATATGGACTTGAACTCTTGGTAGCTTGTCACACTTTATGTCTACAAGCTACACCTTCAACTTTTTTCCAATTTGGACCTCTTTTGATGGGATCAAATCTTATTTCTCTGGATTGTGCTATAGTTTTTGCTCATCTGTCAATTTTTGGTACTGTTTTCTTAATTCTTTGTGCCTTTTTGATGACTAAGCCTCCTAGGTGGTTTGTTCTTACTGTCTCTTTGTAGTGCTTATCTAAAACAAGATTGGTTCAGATACCAAACACTCAAAATTTCCTTATGTTTTGGTTTGGTGAGCCTAACTTTAGGATTTTCCCAATTCCTTGGTTTTGGTGTAGTTTCAGAGATCTTTTTGTACCCAAACTTTTGGAATTGGTGTTTGCATGTGATGAGGATTCAAGATCTGCAAGAATTTCAAAGTTTTCGCTATGAATCACAATCCAATTGTCAGAATGCTTTGAATCAATATCCAATTATCAAAACACATTTGTACAATTTTGTTATGAATAATGATTCAATTGTTAAAGTGCAATCAATCTCATCAGGCATGTTCCTCAAGGCATATGAAAGCTAACCCCTTTGTTTTTCTGAGATTTGGATTTTTACATTGGGGTACATGAATCGCGATCCAGCTTTTTTTATAGAATGGGACCATACTTATCAAACATGTTCCTCAAGGTATACAAAAGTTAACCTCATGATTTGTTTGTGATTTGGATTGATTTGCCCTATTTTCCAATTTTTCCTTAGATTTCAGAGATTTTTGATTTTTTTTTGCCCAAAATATGGTTTTTACCAATTATTCTCTAACTTTTGCATCTCAAATTGTTGTTATTTTGACTATTTAACTTACTCCTATGAACCTCAAATGAAAAAATGCAAAGATATGAAAAAAAAATAAAAATGGTGGTGAATTTCACAACACTTTAAAAGCAATGAGAAGTTTGATGACTCAAATGCTTTGTTTTACCTTCAATCACATGCTACCAAATGAAAGATCTAGTCAGTCCTCGACTCCTAAACTCTATCATGTGACAAAACCTCATTTCCACTATGTTTCTAGTAAAAATGGAATGGGTTTTAAGTGTTAATGGAAACTAGTATGTCTACAAGGTCACTCAACCATCATAAGATTGAATCACCAAAAACGACGCCAATGTTAACAGCTTGTTGCAACAAAATTTATGGCATAGATAGATGGCATTGACGTACACAATATGTTAATACTCAATGAAGCAATCTGGATGGGGTATGGAGACACATTGAGTTTGTCAGACTCAATGGAGTGAACTATGTAGGAATATACACAAGAGTAACCATGAATCAATAATCAACAATCAATTTCATCATATGGTCAATCCTCACATCAACTAATCACTTGATGTTTTCTCATCTAAACAAGCTCAAAGAGCTACCAAACTATAGGAGACCATAGGCAAGGACTATTAGAACACATCTTAACCATGTAATCTCATTTTTTAGAGGTACACAAACCGCAAATCACTAATTTGCAAAAATGTGAATAGAAATAGTCTAATAGCACCTCCTAAGGTTTAGGGAATAGCCTCCTACCAAAAGATTAGCCTTTAATCTTGAAAATATCACCAAAACAACCAATTAAGTTTCACACGGCGTAGTCACAAACCTTCACAAAATTGATAATGAATACATTTAAAAGATAGAGCAAGAGGAGAGAAGCACAATGCACTTAACAAAACTTGATTTGGATTACCAGATTGCAAGATATGTTGGTTGCAAAGTAGCTATACTCACTTCCTTCTTCACATGTACAGAGAGTTCTTCTAACACTAGGTTTCTCACTTACATTTTGTCCCTGATACCTAGGGCTTGGCTTTAGGCCTAGTTTCAATGAAACATTTATATTTACATCAAAAGTGGGCCAAACCCACTTACATCATAATCTATGAGCTTTATGTATATTTACATCCTGTAGAATTAGAATAGGATTACAAATGAAGACTTTAGCAAAAATTGGCTAGATAGGGTATCCATAGTCGGCATCACAAAACAATCTTCTACCAAATCAATAAGACACTAGACGCAAATGCATTTGTGCTTCAAAAGAAAATTTGACTTACAAGTTTGAATGATGGTATTAAGCACAAAATAGAGTTCCTAATTCCTTTTGAGCTGATTACAAAGATGGGAAAATTGTTATATGGAGATCAAAGTTGGAAAAGGAATTTTTGAGTAGGGTTGATTTTACAAGAAGCCTTGCTATAAAATTGGTGAAAGAGGAGTTTTATGGACAATAAAACACACAGATCTTATGTGAGTCTATGTTGGAATTCAAGACAAGTATCCGAACGCCTATATCCACTACCAAGCCATCTAACCTGATTCATTAATATGCAATATAATAAGGAGCAGTGAGGCATTGTTATCCTCACTTTATGTGTCTATCTTCTTCTCCCTTACACTCTGCACACACAATGCACTCTACAAGTGGAATCAGCACACTGAGCAGAGGTCTTATGGAGAGCTCATAGTAGGTGAGAGAGAGAGAGAGAGAGATAAAGAGAGTTGAAATTTACATCCACGTACGCTCACAGTTTCAAGTTGGATTTTGATTCCAATTGTTGTTATAGCTTTTTCATTGTATTGAAAGTATGTCCACATCAGGCATCCTACTATTTAATCCCCCTTTCAAAGTCATTTATGCTCTCAAACTATCCCTTTCAGCAACATTGCAGAAGGTAGTTTTCATCCAACATCCATCGGATTTGACTCTTGATGCTTCTCCAACATTCGACATCGGCTTAGGTGATAGAGAGAGATGAGGTGCTTCTATTTCAACATCAAAGAAGGAGAATCAAGGTGTGTGCTTTTCAACACACACACACACACACACACACACACACACACACACTCTTGGAATTGATGGGTTCTTCCCTCAACATCGACACACACACACAGATTTTGGGCTTGACAATGTCGGCATCTTCGAGCATGCGAGACACTTCCGTTCAGCAATGACAGTTGAAAGTTGGCATCAACACCCAGTTTTCTTGGCATTAACAACCCATTTCCTAGCTTGCAACATCGGCTTCTCCTCTGACATTGACATGCACAAGTGAGGTGCCTCTTCCATAGAGGAGGAGTGACACCCAGCATGGGCATCTTCAAATTGACTTGACTGTAGGTTTTCACATGCTATTTGGCATCATAGAGAGAAAGACAAATAGTTTTTTGGTAGTGGGAAGTAGGTTAAAATTTGCCATTATCAAGAGTTCTATACGTTCTTTTGGATTGCCATATGTGTTTGGCCATTATGTATATTCTCTGTGATAGTGCCTATGCATAGCTATTGATGGCTTCTCAAAGACAACTCTCAGATGTTAAGTATGGAGCCTGATTTACCCCTTGTAATTTTTGTATTAAAAAAGCACATTTAAGACCCCCATTATGAGGAGAAGCCATCATACGTGGAGAAAAATCACTTGCCAAAAACCAAAATTTTCACGGCCAGTCTCGACCAAGCTCGAGATTGGCTTCACCAAAATATTATGGCCGGATGACGGGCCAAAAAGTGGTCAAAAAACGGCTGGCCATTAGGGCAGCCACACATGGGCAGATTGGAGAGTCCAACTCGGACTTTGTCTACACAAGCGCAGCTACACACGACTGCCTCACATGAGAGAGGGCAACCCTTTTGGCCTATAAAAGGAGGCCTCTTCTACACACAAAAATAGATTGTGAAGCATTGTGATGCACTGTGGAGTTGATGCAACAAGGTCGGTGTGAGGTGGTGAGATGAAGCAAGGTGGGAGCTCTATTAAGGGTATCCCTTTGTAACCTAATTCTCGTTTGAAGTACTAAAGCCATTGAGTGACTGCTTTCCGATGGATGTATCCCACATTGGGTGAACCACGTATTTTGTTCTCTCTCTCTCTCTCTCTCTCTCTCTCTCTCTCTCTCTCTCTCTCTCTCTCTCTCTCTCTCTAATCTCTTGTGTGTTAAAATTTGTCTCTCTATTGAGTAATCTACTCAAATATCTATTTAACTACATCTATTTCCTAACAGTTGGTATCATAGCAAGGTTAGCTTGTAGCTAAATTATCTCAAGGAAAGGACTCCTTGAATTGAGTGGGAGTAATAGCGGAGGAAGGGAAGCCTAAGATCAAGAAGTTCAATGGAAAAAACTACCAACATTGGAAGATGCAGATTGAAGACTATCTCTACAAGAAGGACCTTCATGTTTCACTAGGCAGTCTTGTAAAGAAGCCTGAAACAATGGTAGATCAAGCATGGATTGTCCTTGACCAAAAGGCATTAGGAACAATCCAGCTAAGCTTGGCATCAACGGTGGCCTTCAATGTTTTGGAGATGAAGACCACAAAGGACATGATGAAGTCACTTGATGGCCTCTACAAGAAACCATTGGCATCCAATAAGGTATTTCTCATGAAGCGCTTGTTCAATCTAAAGATGGTAGAGAATTGTTCAGCTATAGAACACCTAAATGACTTCAACACCAACATAAGTCAACTTCGATCACTGAAAATCAATTTTGATGACTAAGTGCGAGCTCTCCTTATACTATCGTCTCTACTGGATAGTTGGGACAGCCTTGTGATGGTTGTAAGTAATTGTATCTCTGGCACAAATTCTCTTATGTTTAATGTGTTGTGGGTGTTCTCTTAAGTGAGGAAATGAAAAGGAGAAGCACAAGAGAATCATCAAGTGTTGTAGTATCAGTGGAAACAAGAGGAATGCCTAAGGAGAGATTCACAAACCAAAAGGGTCATGATCGCTCAAGGTGAAGCAAATCACGCACAAAATCAATTCTCAAATGTTGGAACTATGGGAGAAAGGGCCACGTCAAGAAGCATTGTTGGTCCAAGAAGAAGAAGGAGTCTGAGTCTCAAGACAACAAGCCAACATCGGAGGCCAATCTAGTAGGTAAAGTAGAGAAAGATGCTCTATCTCTCATTATATAATGTGTATAATTCTTGGATAGCAGATTCCGGGGCTTCATTCCATGCGACACCACACAAGCAACATTTCCAAGATTACACCAAAGGAAATTTTGGGTATGTATATTTGGGAGATGATGAAGCTTGTGAAATTGTCAGCAAAGGTACAGTTTGTGTCAAAATTGCTAACAAAAATGAATGGAAGCTTAAAGATGTTAGGCATGTTCCTTCTCTTTGCAAAAATTTGATGTCTACAGGACAATTGGATGATGAAGGTCACAACATTGCATTGAAAACAAACGGTGGAAGATCTCAAAGAGATCTTTAGTGGTTTCCAAAAGAGAAAAGGTTGGTATACTTCACTTGTGTACTGTTAGTTTGCAATCTTCAGCTTGTGCAATAATTACAAAAGTCAACACTGTGGTGTGGCACTATCAGCTTGGGCATATGAGTGCCAAAGGAATGCAAATCCTTCAATCAAAGAAGCTTCTACGAGGTTTGAAAGAAGTGGACTTAGAGTTATGTGAAGATTGTGTTTATGGTAAACAAAAGAGGGTCAAATTTCAAAAATCAAGAAATGAAAGAAAAAATAAAAAACTTGAGTTGGTTCATTCTTATGTTTGGGGTCCTGCAAGTGCACAATCCCTTGGTGGCTCATTGTACAATGTAAAATTCATAGATGATGCAACTAGAAAAACATGGGTTTATGTCATGAAGAATAAATCCGATGTGTTTTCCATATTTCAAAGGTGGAAAGCCTTTGTGGAGAATGAAATAGGTACCAAGGTTTAAACGCCTCAGATTCGACAATGGAGGCGAATATTGCAGCCAAGCTTTTAAAAGCTTTTGTGCTAGCAATGGCATTTGGAGGCAAAAGACAACCCCAAGGAAACCTCAACAAAATGGAATTTCTGAAAGGATGAACGTATCAATCATGGAGCGAGCACGAAGCATGCAGCTACATGCAGGCTTATCGTTTGAGCTTTGGGCAGAAGCAGTAAGTACATATGTGTACTTAATCAACCGGTCACCCTCAACGGCATTGGATGGGGGAGTTCTAGAGGAGGCATGGATAGGTAAACCGATGAATTATTCATTTCTCAAAGTGTTTGGGTGTGAAGCTTTCATGCACATAGAAGCCTAAGGTCAAAGCTAGATGCAAAGTCCAAAAAGTGTTTCTTCATTGGCTAGGAGAAGGTGACTTTGGGTATCGCCTATGGAATCTTGAAGATGATAAAATCTTTCGAAGTAGGAATGTAATTTTAAATGAACAAAATATGTACAAAAATCACTTGGAAAGAAAACAAACAAAAGAAACAAGTGATGAGTACATGGAGCTTGAGGACGGTGAAGACTATAGGAGTGCAAATGGTGACAACATACAACAACGTCAACCAAATGAGGAGCCTCAACCTATTCCCCAAAGATCTACAAGAGCAAGTAGACCTCCAAAGAGGTTTGTTCCTTCCTTCAACCATCTCTTGATCTTAGATTTTTGAGAGCTGGAATCATATGAGGAAGCTATGCAACACGAATCAAAATAAGAATGGATGAAGAGCATGGAAGTGGAGATGGACTCATTACATCACAGCCAGACATGGTAGTTGGTTGAGTTGCCTAAAGGTAAGCGGGTGGGTACTTCAAAACAAATGGGTGTACAAGTTGAAGGAAGAAGAAGCTGGGAAGAAAAGGTACAAGTGTAGCCTTGTGGTAAAAGGGTTTTCTCAAAACAAAGATAATGACTTCAATGAGATATTTTCTTCTATTGTAAAAATGAACATTAGTCTTGTCTTAAGCCTTGTGGCTTCTCATGATTTAAATCTTGAGCAAATGGATGTAAATACGGCATTCCTTCACGGTGACGTAGAGGAGGAAATTTACATGCTTCAATCAAAGGGGTATGAAGTAAAAGGTAAGGAGAAAATGGTTTGCAGATTAAGAAGAACTTGTATGGTTTATAGCAAGCATCAAGAAAATGGTAGTTGAAGGTCAATTAATGGATGTCGGATCATGGATTCAAAGGATGCAACTCATATCACTACGTTTACACAAAGAATTTGGGAGATGGGAAGTTCATCGTCCTAATGTTGTATGTTGATGATATGCTGATTGCAAGTGCTAACATGTAGGACATCAGAGACCTAAAAGAGGATTTATCTAAATAATTTTCAATGAAAGATTTAGGTGCTTCAAAGAGGATACTTGGTATGAAGATATCAAGAAGTAGGCAGAGAAGACACTAAAGCTATCTCAAAAGGATTACATCCAAAAGGCACTAGAAAGGTCTGCAATGCAAGATGCAAAATCTGTCTCTACACATTTGGCTAGTCACCTTAAACTAACCAAGGATATGTGTTCAAAGACACAAGAGGAGATAGCCTATATGTCTAAAGTTCCATACGCTGCGCGGGAAGTTTTCTTATGTACGCTATGGTCTTGGACATTGCACATGGAGTGGAAGTAAGTAGGTTCATGGAAAACCTAGGTAAAGAGCATTGGCAAGCTGTGAAGTGGATACTTAGGTATCTGAAAGGCACAACAACAAATGCTTTGTATTTTGGAGGAATTGATATTTTTCTTCAAGGATATGATGATGCAGATAGTTCAAGTGACAAAGATACTCGAAGGAGCACTACTGGCTATGTCTTCATAGTTGGAGGCACAGCAGTAAGCTGGGCTTTAAAGATGCAGAAAGTGGTTTCACTTTCTACCACGGAAGTAGAGTATGTAGCAATGACAAAGGCAAGCAAAGAAATTATGTGGTTTCATAGATTCTCGGATGAGCTTGGATTCAACGAGAAACTTCATCTAGGAGGCATGTGGTGGAACAAGCCAAGATGATCGAGTCAACCTTCTCACTAGTTGTCTCAATACCCACGATGTGATTTCTATCTTACAATCACCTGGAGGTAAGCACATTAAGGATGCAGTCACCAAGGACTTTATGCATAAATTGAGAAATGTGGTTAGTGATGATGACGTGCAACAAGCTTTTGATGAGGCTGGAATCAGCACCAAAGCCTATCATGCTATTTTCCAACTCCTAAAGGATGCCCTCAAAGAGCATGGCATGACAATTGTGTCTTGTATAGTGATATCCAAAGTGCTATCCACCTTGCAAAGAACTTAGCTTTTCATTCAAGGAAAGAGCATATTGAGGTGAGATATCACTTCATATGCACACTTTTGGAAGAAAGACAGCTAAAGCTAGGAAAGGTGCATACAAGTGAACATCCTACAGACATGTTTACAAAGGTGGTCAACAGGGAGAAGTTGATCTTTTACTCATCTTCAATTGGAATTCAAGGATAAGAAGCCAGGATGGAAAGCAGTCACAGGTTTGGTATGGAGATCAGTCTCCAAGTGGGAGATTGTTAAGTATGGAACCTGATTTACCCCTTGTAGTTTTTTGTATTAAAAAATGCACATTTGTAAGGCCCCTATTATGAGGAGAATCCATCATGTGTGAAGAAAAATCACTCGCCAGAAACCAAAAATTTCATGCCAGTCTCGAGCATAGCTTGAGACTGGCTTCGCCGGAATATTATGGCCGATCGGCGGCCAGAAAGTGGTCGGAAAACAGCCAATTGTTTGGCCGGTTGGCCGGTGGCCGCGGTAGTCAATGGCCGATGGCCGGTGGTTGAAAGTCAATAGCCGATGGCCAGTGGCCGCGTTCAATGACCACTGGCCGATTTCAATGGTAGACTTGTCTTCTCAAGGGCAGCCACTCATGGGCGGATTGGAGAGTCCAATTTGGACTTGTCTACACAAGGGCGGTTACACACGGCTGCTTCTCATGAGAGAGGGCAACCCTTTTGGCCTATATAAGGAGACCTCTAACACACAAAAATAGATTGTGAAGCATTGTGGTGCATTGTGAATCTGATGCAACAAGGTGGGTGTGAGGTGGTGAGGGTGAAGCAAGGTGGGAGCTCTATTAAGGGTATAATCCCTTTGTAACCTACTTCTTGTTTGAAGTACTAAATCCATTAAGTGACTGCTTTCTCGTGGATGTAGCCCACATTGGGTGAGCCATGTATATTGTGTGTGATCTCTCTCTCTCTCTCTCTCTCTCTCTCTCTCTCTCTCTCTCTCTCTCTCTCTCTCTCTCTCTACTCTATAATCTCTCATGTGTGAAAATATGTCTCTCCATTGAGTAAGCTACTTGATTATTTATTTAGCTACGTCAATTTCCTAACATCAAATATAGATATACATGCACAAGCATAGTCACAACTTCTTTTAATATAGTAGATTTGTGAGCATCTTTGATAGTTTATAAATATTTTGGTTCCAATGGGAGTCTTATGTGCGTGGACTATGCGTTTGTTGGCATGGATTTTGTGTTGTGAGCTCTATTGAGAGCATTTTTACTCCCCGTAGGGAGCTGAGTTTTGTGATACTTTGCTTGCATACTTATTGGCATTTGTTTACACGCATGCCTTGCATTTTGTGCTGATTTCATGATGTTTGTACATTGTCTTTTGAATACTACTATTGTATGCTTTTGTGGAGCCTATTGTGGCTTGTTTTGGTAGTGTCAACTGTTTTTGAGACTCGGTCCAAAAGACTATCTAAGAGTATGGCTAGTCATGTTTGCATAACTTTTTGTGAGGGTCATTGCGTGAAGTTTTTAGCACTAGGCGTCACCCAGTGTGAGGTGAATTAGGTTGTTGGAGATCCCCTTTGTGGCCTTGCCATAGGATATGTATAGAAGGGTATAGATGCTGTAAATTCAAGTTGGTAGGCTTTCAATAGTTTTTTTTTAGAAATATGTCCCAGTTGATTTGATCAAGCTTGGTGACTTGTATCAACTTGACATTTGTGGCATTGGAGATGTGAAGCTATGTATGCAAAACTACTTTGAGTTTATGTTTTGAAGTGTCAAACATGTGCCAAAGTTTACTAAGAGCTTAGTGTCAGTAGGTCAGCTTACTTGGGCTATACTACAGTTTATGGAAATGGTTCCTGGATGATTTGCATGGGAAATTTGATCATCTTGAAAGGCCAAAAATTTGGCTCATTGTACTCTTTATATGTCTCTAGTGTGAAAGAGAATTCCATTTTTGTTGTTGAGTTACCTTCTATTGAGTTATGGCATAGTCGGCTTGGTCATATGAGTCAGAATGGATGAAACAAGTTCATTATTTGGTATGCTTATCTATCTTAAACTATTGTGATTTTAGTTTGTGTGAGCACTGCAATTATGCAAATAGACTAGGGTTTCCACTTTTCCATTGAGAGTTAAGGAATCCTCTAGACTTGGTATATAGTGATCTATGTGGGCCTATGTTGCATACATCTCCAGGGGGGCATTATATTTCCTAACATTCATAGGATGACTCTACGCGAAAGGTGTGGGTCTACCTCTTGAAGAGGAAAGATGAATTTTTTGCTATGTTTCAAAAATTCCTTGCAATGGTAGAGAATCAGTCATGCAAGAAGTTGAGGCTTTGCACACTGACAATAGTGTAGAGTATGTCTCCACTGAGTTCAAGAATTTTTATAGGAAAAGAGGTACTAGATGCTAGTTTACTATGCCATATAAACCTTCTCAAAATGGCATTGTTGAGTGCAGGAATAGGACAATTCAAGAGAGTGCCATAGCCATGTTGTCTATGGAAGACCTACCCCATCCATCAATTGCCTACTATGCCATTGAACTATAAGATTTTGTAGGATATGTGGACTAGAAAGAAGCCAAAGTATGATAAATTCCGTGTATTTGGGTGTGAGGATTTCTCACATGTCCCTAAAGAGCTATGCAAGAAGCTAGATCCCAAATCACACAAATGCATCTTCATTGGATATGGTGTAACTGATGGAAAGATGAGGTATCATCTCTTGCACCCAAAAATGTAGAACATTAATTTTTAGCTCACAAGTTATCTTCAATGAGTCAAATATGTATAGACAACCTATAAAAGAGGCTGAGTATGGCAAGGCTAGATTCAAGGATGTAGCCTCAATTGATATCAAACAAACAACTCAATCTTTTAGTGATGTTCCTACCACTAGTAGTGCTCCAGAGAGAGGAGATTCTAGCATCAGGCAGTGAGGAGATCTACGTGAGTCTCTCGTGCTCCTGAGTGTTTTCAACAAGGGTTAAACTATTTGTTGGTCATTGATTGCGGAGAGCCTACCTGCTACCAAGAGGCTATTTAGATGGAAGATAGTGTGAAGTGGGAGCATGCAATGCAATTGGAGTATAACTCAATTATGAGAAATGACACTTTGGAACTAATAGTTTTGCTAGAAGTAAAACAAGCCTTGCCTTGCAAATGGGTGTATAAGAAGAAGTCCATGGCAAAAGATCCTGAGCCTAGGTATAAAGCTACATTGGTTGTTAACACTAGGTTGGTAACCTAACAGGACATAAAAGTGTCCTTTTAGGGTTTTGAAAAAAAACTCCAAAACCATAGTAGATCCACTCATTTTGTAAAATCCTTTCATGAAGTTATAGTTCAAGGACTACTACACATGGAAAAAATAAGAAATTTGTAAAATTTCTCATCTTTTGGTCACACCAAGCCTCCAAAGTTGATGGACCAGTACATTTTCATCAAAACAGTCATTTCTTACGTTTTGTTGCATAAAAAAAGGTTTAGGGATTTTTGTAGGACTTGAGATAAATTCCCTAGTTAACTTCAATGGGTTGCTTCTCACTCACTATTTTTTGTTTTTCCAAAAGAAATAGGTACAAAAAAGTTGAATTTTTACCATTCTGCAAACCTATCATCAAAGTTTCTATAGCCACGCTCAATACAAATAATATATGCATGTTTTCTTACTTCCCTATTGTCCTTTAGGTTCATAAGGAGCCATGAGGAATGTCAAAAGAATAATACATCTCTTACCAAGGGGAATCTTGGGGACAAAGATGAAGTGCTAAATACAGCAAACATGAAAAAACTGGGTTCAACATTATGAGTTGTAGAATCCCATAGAAACTATTCAATATCTAGCCAAATTTGATCCTTATGAATAGATATGGTTACTACCTACAAAATGCATGCATTTGTCACAAGAAACTAACAATATTGAAAAAGCTATACTTGATATACTAGAATGTTTTGTTTTCTTCTATAATTGAAAAAATCAACCATCGTTGTCTACTATGCAAAATAGGGTATTAGGTGCCCCAAAACTCAAGGAATATTAGCTTTATGTTACAATATGCGACATAGAAAATCAAAATTGCATTTGGATATCATGAAAGCCACCAAAAAAATCATAGAAGAGCTAAAATTGGCTAAAAAACAGTATTTGACAATTTTTGTAATTTGGTCATAACTTACAACTTTAACATTTATTTCTCCCTAGAAGCATCAGGACATGTTGAGGACTACTAAAGATAGTTCTCTAGCATTATAGACCTCACAAACATGAATTCTAGAGTGGTATAGTTGAAAAAAGTTGAAAAAAGCCAAAAACAGGACCCGTTTTTTCACACAATTTAGGTTGTGAAATGTTGTGCAAGGACAAGGTTAAAGATGGAATTGATATTACAAAAAAATGTCAAGTTTTTTTCAGCTCATGAGACAATTTTCTAGATAGATAGCACCTCAAATTCCATTTTGAAACTCTTGACATAATTCAAAGAAAATGGTCACTTAACAGGACATAAAAGTGTCATATTACCAACCTAGTGTTAAGGGATTCAAGTAGAAGAAAGGCATGGATTTTGATAAGATTTTTCCTCCAATAGTCAACATGACTACATTGCATCTTGTGCTTTGACTAGTAGCCATCGAGGACATAAAACTTGTCCAAATGGATATGAAGATAGCTTTCCTTCACAGGGATCTCAAAGAAGATGTTTACATGATATAGCGAAAGGGTTTTGAAGTTGAACCTAAAAAGCCTACAAGGGAAAAATTGTTGTGTAGACCATGTAAGGCATTGTATGGCCTAAAGCAAGGCTCAAGGTAGTGGTACCATAAATTTGACAAGTACATGCAATCTCAATCTTATGTACAAAACCAAGAAGATCCCTACTTGTATACCCAAAAGTTGAACGATGGTTCACTTCTCATCTTGATCCTTTATATCGATGGCATGATCACTACCCAAAAGTCTAAAGACAAGATTTCCATCTTGAAGAAGTCACTTTGCACACAATTTTCTATGAAGGATTTAGGAGATGCAAGTCACTTTCTTGGTATATGTATCAAGAGGGAGTAAAAACGTGGAATATTGGAATTATCTCAGGAAACATATATCCACAAAGTCTTGCAACATTTTAATATGCAAGAATGGAAGGCTACATTTAAAAGAAGCTAATGAGTCTTCATCTACAACACACATCTATCGCTCTCATTTTTCTTGGATTGCTCCTCTTGTTGCGATATCAAAACCAACTCCTAAAGTGACTGGGCATTGTGATTCCCTTTCTTCATCAAACGGAGCATAGATGCAAAAATATGATAATAATCATGATGCCATTTGAGAGTTTTCCCAATATAAATGTTAGGAAAGATTTCATTTACAACATTTAACTACTCCTTGAACTTTTGCATCTTTGTCAAAAACGTATTAAGAGAATCATCTCACTAATATCCTACTCATATTCTCACTCTTTGTCTGCTCACAAAAATAAGAAGCGCGAGCCTCACTCTTGACTAGGTGCATATCTGCAAGTGTATTTCATGAATCATCGATTGTCTTGTTCAAGCAAACATGTGGAATGAGAGAGTGTCTGACAAATAATGCTATACTGTGAGCATCTTTACCATCCCAAAAAATTCAGTACTAGGTGCTATAGCATTGACACTACCTGTGTTAGAAATTATAACTCCTAGAGTAGAATTGGAATTGGAGGCTGCAATTTTCTCAAATGTACTCAACTCTGTCACTTTTAGATTTGTTGGTGAAACCATGATAGGTTGTACATCAGTCCCTTGCACATTATGAAACAATCCATTTTCAACCAAGTTTTGATACATCATATACACCCACAATGGGTAGTGGTTTCATACAATTTGTCATCCACAACCAGCATACAAAAAACATAATTGTTGCTAGCCATCACCATTGATTGCACTTAATCATAACAGTGCCTATCTAAAGGGAAAAACTACACAAAACCATCATGTGCTATAGAGTAGAGCCACATAATAATAGGCACTATATTGCAAAATGTAAACTCAAAACTTGAAATATAGTTTTCACAAAGGAAAGTTGCATGTGAAGTACAATAGTGGAACCAGAGGCTAAAACATGCCTAAAGCAAAATTATAATAACATTAAGCTCTATAAGCTTACTAGAAGAATTTTTAATGCATGAAGGCTCATCAAAAGTGACTGCAATCAGAGACACTGAAGCAAGCACTGGTGATGTTTCCCACAAAGTAGAAGCCTGCTCTAATCCTCATAGTCGCTTATAACACACCATCCGAGTGGCCTACCCTTGGACACCAAACATCTGGATCATTCTTTCTACTTACATTGAATCTTGGAAAAGAAATTTTAAGATCAATGATCTTTTTCCTTCTCCTTGGTTGGACAGAGTAATCATTGTCTATTTTTGAAGGTGTCTCAAATCCTTTTGTCAAGGTTTTTAAGTAGGTTTTAAATGCTTTGATTTATGCCTAGATGATTCATTGGTATCATTTGTTGCCATTGGCTTACCTTTCCAAGTAGCTTTACTAGTGCTATGGGAGTGGAAGTGTCATTCATATCTTATTGGTTGTGCTCTTTCAAAATACTTAGAGTTTCTTGAAGCTAATTGTGGTTCAGCTTCCATGTTTCCTTGGTCCATGTTGCCTTGGTTCATTGCAAAGCTATAGACTTCATTAGATTCCTGATGTGATCCTTTAACAATAGTACTTTTTTTATTTTCCTTTTCAATGAGTACATCAATGGTTCTTTGACCACTTGCTGGACTTGCATAGTGAGTGGACGACTAACTTTGAGTCAAAATAGGACAATGTATTTATCAAGAGCTCTAAGCTCACTACCATGATCGCCAAAATGGAAAGAGTTGGAGCTTAACAACTCTCTAAGAGATAGACTCCAAAGTTCTTGACTAGAAATCTAAATACCATTTGAGATTGGTAAGATCTGATAGTGGTCTATATCCTTAAATATTAGACGACTAGATTATGCTAAATCAAATAAGATAGAGATCAAACTATAGGTTAAGTAGAATTATATAAGGACTCATACTTTGATAACGGTTTTCTTATAAGCAATAAGCAATGAAAGTGAGATTATATCAATTGAGAAGCTCTAAATGAGATTAACCAAAAATCCCCAAAATGAACTTTGTGGGTCCTATTCATAGGTGTCGCCTCTGGAGCACTAACTACTCTGATTGTCACCATGTACAATATTTAATTTCATGCTACCTACATCTTCAAGTGGCCACTTTGTAAGATATTGTTACCACATTTTATAGAACACCATGAATTTTTGGTGAGCTTGATAGGCATCTTCTTCCTAGAGAAATTTTGAAACCCATAATGCTATCCAAAACAAAGCAGCTTTTCCAAGCTTACCTAATTTAAACATTTCAACCGCACTAAAGATCTAAAACACCTTTGAGCTAAGTTTTTGGTTGAAAACTTGGTTAAAGTTTATAGGCAAACAATCGCGGTAAGGTCATAATCAACCAACTCTAAATTGAGAGGAGTTTCATGAAGCGAGTGAGATTATGCGAGGGATCTCATTTTGAATGAGTTCAACCATATGTTGCTATTACTATTGTTGGCACTAATAGCCAAAGTTTACATCATGGCCACTTATAAGATAAAAGATGCCAGACATGCTCAATAGCTCACACATACCAAAAAGTGGCTTACAATGGCCACTTCTATTTGTGAGGCTGAGTATAGGCCAACTTTCACAGTAATGATTCAGTGTATTTTGCCTCAAATTACTTATGATTGACTCGATTTTTTATAAACAATTTTCAACCATCGCTAGTTTCATTGACAATTAGAGCACTTTGATAGTTGCAAGGAGCCCAATCTTCCATGTTTGTACAAAGCACATTAAGGTGCATTAGCATTTTGTATGGGAGAGAGTCTCTACAGGAGAGGTAAGCTTGGCTTATGTGCTTATCCAAGACAACCTTGTTGATTTGTTCACAAAGGCTCTTCCTAGCGAGAGGTAAGCTTGGCCTATGTGCTAATCTAAGAAAACCTTCATTTTACATGGTACAAGGAGTTGTTAGCTTATGTGATCGTACTTCTAGAAGGGGCCAACTCAATTGAAGAGAGAAAATTAGGCTACAAGATTAGTGTTTCCACTATCTAAGTACCCCACATCAAAATATACAACAACACATATTCAAACATCATACAACATTGGATCATAATTGCAATGATTTGAAAAGGGCTATCCAACATCTTTTGTAACATTTTTAGAATCCTTAATAGAGGAAGAGGCATCCAACAACCATGTTAGCCTCTTTTTTTCACTAATGACCTTAGACTACTTAGATGACATGATCATTCGCCTTCCATTGTTTTCAAAATCATTTCTTCTTGGGTTTTGCATGATTTCTCCTCTTGTTGTGATATCAAAACCAACTCCTAAAGTGACTCGACCTTTGGATTCCCTTTCTTCATTTAACAGAGCATAGATGCAAAATTATGATAATAATCATGATGAAAATTGAGAGAAGTTTCCCAAGTTGAATGTCTGGAAAGATTTAATTTACAAAATTAATTACTCTTTGAAATTTTGAATCTTTTTCAAAAGCTTGTTAAGAGAATCACCTCACTCATGTCCCACTCATATGCTCACTCTTTTTCTACTTACAAAAAGAAGCAGCACAGACCTCACTCCACACTCGGTGCATATGTGCAATTGTATTTCATGCGTCATCAAATGTCTTGTTCAAGCAAACACGTGAAATGAGAGAGTGTTTGACAAATAATGCTATCGTGGCATGAGTGTGAGCATTCTTACCATCCCAACAAATCTGCTCACTAGTAGATGGTGTTGCATTGACACTACCTGTGTCCGAACTTGTAACTCCTAGAGTAGCATCTTTAGGTCATGAGTGTGACAATCTTTATGTTAATTGAGCCGACGTCAGTTAACATAAGATGCTAAAGGTCCAAGCCTTACAAATGCACATCAAAGAACAGTATGAAGAAGCAGTAAATATTGGAGTTACACATTCTTTACAATTTCCCAAAATGGTGATATACTATAAATTACTGATTTATGTCAAGACATTTTAATATCTATAATGTGTTACGGGCTCAATGAGAGTTCCAAGCTATAAAGAACAGTTTAGTTGGTGTGCTAGGTTGCAGATTCAGTAGGTTGTGGATCCCTAAAGGCCTTGGGTTCCGAACATTGCATATTTTTATCCTAGGTATATAAAGCAGTTTGTAAATGAAATTAGGGTTCTAGCCTCATTTATTGAGACCACCCTTTGGTGAGAGCTCATGAGGTGCGTGGCTATGGCGTCCTTGAGCTTCTTCTTGCTCATGTGACCTTATTAACACTAAGCACGGCTTAATTCTCTTTCACTATGCCTCTCTCATACCTCTTATGATTGTTAATGATGCTTTGATTAGCTAGATTGTAACTAATTAGTGGTTAATCCCACTCTAATTTTTTGTAATTTCCCTCTACTCTTTGTGTCTGCATGTAGGTTTGCCTGGAGTGTGGATGCTCAATGGATCTATGTGTGTGCACTTGTGATTAGTGTGATGCATGATAAGATTAGTGATATGTGTGCCTTTGAGGTGAAGGGAAGTGGATGTGGAGATTGCCAAACATCGTGGCTTAGCTCCCCCATAGGCTGAGAAGCCCACTTCATAGAGTTACCATTTGTGTTGCCATGATTATCTCACTAATTGGTGAGTGTTTCCATGCCCTAGCCAGATAGATCATCCCTCTTGATGAACAATTATTGTTCGTCATTGGAGCTCCCCTAACATTTGGCACCATTGCCAGGGAGCGATGGCCTGTGCTAGTGTCATTGTGGCATAATCGAATGGTTTCCTCACTAATTTCACTTGTGTGTTTATGGTTTTGTGGATTTGGGTGTGTGTGCATGAAGCAATGTGTTCAATTTCCTCTAATTTGTTACCAAATTTTGCTAATTATGTGCCTACACACTCTAATTTTACACTAACTCCTTGCTAATTTCACTAATTTTGCTAATTTACACACTAATTTTCTACTAATTGGACTAACATTTTGTGCTTATGCTTTGATATTTGCCTAATTAGAGGCTTGAATTACATTCTAGCAATGCCAATTTGAGCTAATCGCTTAAATTATTTGATTTCGAAATGCAAGATTAGGGCTTTGGAGTATCGACGAAAGCATCCTACATATTGTGTAATCAACGATTGGATGGTGCCATTGGACTCAAATTTGTACGGTATGCTTAGCCATTGTCAATTTGATGATTTTTGAGACTTTTGATTTTGCACGTTTGCATGCCATCATAATGTCAATTTTTTTATAGAATTGAATGTGCAAATTGATAATTTCATGTGCTAATTAGCATTATAAAGTTACCTAATTGCATGTTTGGATTGTCAATTGCAATTGTGTGTAATAAAATTAAGTGTGTGTGCATTATAATTGAGTGTGTATATGCTTACTTTTAAGTGTGTGTGCACTATTTTGCCATTCTGTGTGCCCTTAAAGATCAATGTGTGTATAAAGATTTTGTTGATTTGATGATTGATTTATGTTGTGGTCATGCCCAATTAGAGATTTGTCATTCAATTTTCAGTTTTGACATAGTTAACCCTTGTGTGTGCGCCCCTAAAAGTTAGTAAAAACTGGCAATTATTTGTGTGTGTGTGTGTGTGTGTGTGTGTGTACCCCTAAAAAGTGTTTAATGTGCATGATTAATTTAATTTTTGATTGCAACTTTGAAGTGTTTAATGGTTAATTGCTACGTTTTTTAGCTCAAAACAAGCATTTACACACTTGAAATGCATCAATTTTTGACCTAAAATTGCCAATTTAATTGTCTAGTTTTGGATTTTATTGTCAAAATTATTTGATAATTGAATCCATGTGATTATTGAGCACTAATCCCCTATGTGTGGAAATTTTTTGATTTTTTCGGTGTTTTTTGGATAATTTTTGTACTTTTTTGGTAATTTGATTGTGATTGCCGATGATTTTTTGAGATTTATAGAATTTTTTGGTAATGTTTTGGATTTCTTGGTGATTTTTAGCATTTTTTGGGTAATTTTCGGGCTATAATTGACATTTTTGGGAATTTGAAAATTAAAAATTGAAAAAAATTTCTTCGACGTGAGCGCCAGCAAAATTTTACGAGCCTCAATGTGTGTAATTTGGCAAGATGTCAGTGTTTGCGACAAGCGGCAATAAAATTTGGACCTCGACGAAAAATCAACTTCGACGACTTGTTTACGTGAGAATTACCTCTTGTGGTTATTAAGGTTTAAATAGTTCAAAAAACAGGCCTCCCCAGCCATCTTAGGCACGCTGAAAATACCCTCTCTCATCCCCACCCCACTCTCTCTCTCCTTCCTTTGTTTCCAAACGCTTAAGATAACCTTACTCTTTCTCTCTCTCTCTCTCTCTCTCTCTCTCTCTCTCTCTCTCTCTCTCTCTCTCTCTCTCTCTCTCTCTCTCTCTCTCTCTCTCTCTCTCTCTCTCTCTCTCTCTCTCTCCCCTTAGTCCACGCAGAAGATACTCTCTCACTTGCTCCCTCTTTCTCTCTCTTTGACTAGCCTTTAGGTGCATAAGTTATTTTGTTGACACCCGCCTTTTTTCTCTCTTTTCTCTCTCCCATGTGCAGGTACCTCGTAATCTCTCTCTCTCTCTCTCTCTCTCTCTCTCTCTCTCTCTCTCTCTCTCTCTCTCTCTCTCTCTCTCTCTCTCTCTCAAGATAGAGCCGACTGAGAGGGCGGTAAACTCTTTCTTTCTCTCCCCTTCGCTGCCGGCTCCATTGCACCCTCTCTCTCTCTCCCCTTTGTTGTAGGCCCCGCCACAGACTCTCGCACTAACACACACGCCCACTGAAAGCCCACAATTTACACTCGCTCACTCCCTCTCTCTCCTCTCGTCTAATTGCATGCCACAGTGGCCAGGGCATTGCCCTTTGAACCCTTTCTCTCCCTTCTCTGTCCTAATGGACCATCCCACACCGGCTCTCATCTCTGTGCTCTGTCACGCGCCATAGGAGGACCTTCTCTCTCACTTCTCTCTGTCGCCACTCGCGGCCAGCCGCCAGGGCCCTGCCCACACACTTCTCTCTCCCACGTTCTCTGAGTCTCCAGGCGTTGACTCTCATTCTCTCCCGTGCTAAGCTGGCTTGCCCCTTCTCCTCTATGTGCAAGAACCGCCACCTCTTGCGCACTGCGTCTCCTCTATTGCACGCCTTTGTCACCGACAGTAGTACGCCTTCAACCCTATAAGCTTAGGTAAGTTTTATTTAATAAATGTTTAGTTTTAATTTTTATGTTTTATTTTTAATTAGTTTTATCAGGTTAATTGGTTTTATTTACTAAAACCCCCCAAAAAAAGAGAGAGAAAATTCATAAAGATATCAAAAAAAGGATAGGAGAAATTAAGAAAAAAAATCATAAATCCAAAAAGTTGACACAAAATCTTTTCAAATCATAAAAATAGGAACAAAATTTTAAAAAACCTCCAAAAAACCAAAAAAAATTAAAAATTTGACCACATAAATCACAAAAAATCATAAAACCTTCCAAAAAATCCATAAAATCTATAAAATTCATAAAAAATCCTTACAAATTTTAAAAAAAATCAAAAACAATATAACAAAATCATTAAAATACCAAAAATTTTAGAAACTTTAAAATTTCACAAAAAAATAATAAAAATTAGAGGGGAGGAGTCGAAAAAAGGTAGAAAAAAATCAAAAAAAGAGTCACTTACTGAAAGCAGGAAAAAAAAAAAAGGACGAAGCGAGCAGAAGCAGTCACACAAAAAATTTAAAATATCGAGCGAAGCGAGCCATGAGCTGCTAAGAATTCAAAACTTGTCAAAAATGATTGAAAACAAAATTGAGCAAAGCCAAGAAATCATATTTGCATCAAAAGATAATCGATTAGGGTGTTTACACAAAAATTGAATTTGAAATTTAATTTTTGAGTAAAATTTGGCCATTAGTGCATTTTTCACATGTCGAAATTGCGAGTCAGAGCTTATCTAGCCTAGTTTTAGATAGTGTTCCCATAGTTCATTCAAAGAACGCTAGAAGTAGAAAAGTGAGTGTGCAAGCCAAAAATTGGCGAGTGCATGTAATTGCATTGCAAATTGAGCTTCGAGTCGAACGACCACAGACACAATTCACATTGGGTCGCAGATTGGGCTATTACGAGCACAGGTTTTTATCGTTGCTAAAATTGCAGTCGAGTTTAATACATTCAAGGTAGAGTTTACCCAATTCCTGTGAGTTTAAATAGCAGTCAATAGGCAAAAAATACTCTGACAAAAGTGGTGTTGTCAAGCTGAAGCAAGTGAAATTTGTCAATACAACATCAGAATATTCCAAGAGATAGTTTTTACAGAGCCGGTCAACATGTACTCAAGTCGAGCCGAGAGTTCAAGTACAACAGAGCTAGTCAGTATTAGTGGTAGCACTAGCGCAAGGGCATTAGAGCAGATTTTACACCTCTATGGCTACATTGGAGACAAGGTTTTGTATGCATATTCAAAAGGCCATATGTATCTTATGAGCAGCAAAAGCAACACAGGATCCAAAATACTATTAATCATAGTAAAACCAGATCCAGAGAACTCTTTGATGTTCATAGATTTCAGTGGAGCCAGGTATTGTAAGCTCAAAGATGATATCTAGATAGAAGTGAAAAAAAATAGATCCAAGTGCTTATCGAGACATCTGCACAAGGTCAGCAAACCATACAATTGGTACATATGCAATCAGGGCGTTGTACATGGACTACAGTGGTTAGATCTATAGTCAAAAATGGAAGATCCAATAGATCAACCAATAGAAGCGATTCTAATTGGAGAACCAAGTCAAAGATAGTACAAAGGTCAAGACAAAGCAATCTACATCTTGATGCTTAGTATTCTAAAAGAGGATGTTGACAACTTGGCAAGCACAAAAGACTTCTCAGTAAGAGCTTGAGATAGACAAGCCAATTGACATACCACCAGTCATGGTGTATTGCTCAGATTGTGGAAGAAAAGGTGGACATTTTTTGGGAGATTGTCCAAGAAATCTAGCCAGCAAGGAAACAGCTATTACAAAGCAAAGCATGGAGCAAACTGAAAATGTGGATTGCGATGTAAGTGCATCTAGCTTGTCTGTTTTGGTGCAATTAGATGTTTTTGCATTACCATTATAAACACCAATAAAAGCACGGCAAAGTCAAAATTTGCATAATTATGCACAGGCACCTGAAAAGCCTAAAATTGATCCTTTGAACAACAAATTCCTGCATGAGTTTTGTCAAAGTGTTTAGTTATCGCAAGGTCGAAAAGAGTGTTAGGTTTGCAAATAAATTTGCATCTACTTCCATTCAGTAGTCTAAGGGACATGTGAAAGTGAATGCTTTTAGCATTGTATGGCACACATAATTCATACGCACACTATGTAGACTGAAAAGGGCAATTGTACAAAAAGGATCGGTCAGTGTTTGAAAGGCCCACATATCAACTCGTAGAATTGTTCCCACTGATAGATCAGGAAGGATGGTTCATTTTAGAGGATAGAATCTATTATATCCCATCCTCTCTAGAGCTAAATGACATTACTTGAGTGAACCTAGAAATATGTTCAGAGCCAAACTCTCCTCCATTGGAAATCAAGCTTTGACATATTGTGACCAAACAAGCATATACTTTGACCAGAACAACCATAGATATAGAAGAGAGTCTAAAATCTATGATGCCTTGGAACCTGAAACCTCAGAAGCTCATATCATAGGAGACCCATAGTATGGAAAATATCACGGTGAAGATAATGCTATCTACAGCTTGACTTCGGGAATCATATGTCATCTTTCACAGAGATACATAGGAAATTATGCAGAAGGTTTACAGATGCCAAACATCAATAGTGCTATCCACAGTGTACCTTCACAGTCCCAAAAGGCGAGATCAAACCAGAGCCAAACAGTCTTGAGCACAGCTCATAGAGCCTTGTAAAATCCCCTACGGATGCTAAACCTAAAGTCAAAGATTATCTCCAGATGATGCAAAGCCTTGAACTACCAGAAGAGGTGACAAATAAGTCAAAATCAAAGGAATCTAAAGCTCAAAAGGCTACACAAAGGTCACCACCGAAATCTCCTCCAAAGACACCGATTACACTGGAAAGTACAGTGGATCTCTTAAGATCAAAGTTTAATTAGATGTAGGCAGACAATGCTCAACAGTTGCAAGAAAAAAGTGTAGTATTATAACCATGGAGTCAACATTAGGTGATCAAAGCAAGAAAGTTACATAATAAGTTCAATCCAAGGACACAACCACAGCAAAGTCATTCAATTCATATACAAATCCTGAGAAGATCAAGTGCAACATCATCGGCAAAAACAAAGAAAAGATATCAAACGAATTCAAGCTATATTTTCAACTAGATAAGAACCTCGTGTCTTTTTGCACTTGGAAGCCATGACTAGAAAATGCTCTTGATTTGGAGACAAACAAGCAGAATGTTGGGGAATCATTTCCACCATCATTCAAGTAGGTTCACAGATCATCATAACCCAATTTCATGCGGTAACAGCAAAAGATGTACCAGATAACATCATAGTGGGAATGTCAATGGCCCAAAGATAGCAAGCAACAGATACAAGTACCATTAATGCTAGATTCAGAGCTACAAAAGTCATAGGAAGCAAAGACAAATCTTGCAGACAAAGGTAAAGCCAAAGTGGACCTTACAATGATTAACACAAAAGGTGTGACAACATATGCCTC
The DNA here is from genome assembly GCF_014529385.1 of Adiantum capillus-veneris. NCBI lineage: Eukaryota > Viridiplantae > Streptophyta > Polypodiopsida > Polypodiales > Pteridaceae > Adiantum > Adiantum capillus-veneris. The sequence goes on along the minus strand of NC_140960.1, from coordinate 70,533,282 downwards.
AACATCAAACCCTCATGGATCAGCGTCTTCTAGCGAGTCAGGCTTTCAAAACTTCAAGACAATTGTTGACCCAACTAAAACCTCTAAGGAGCCACCCAAAAAATCAAAGATATATCAGCCCAAGTACTCAAGAAATAGAAAGAAATCCAAGCAAATGTTTTTTCCAAGCAATTTAGTCAAAGTCAATGATCCAATTTGGATTAAAGATAGGAAATCAAAACAAAAAGACAAACACATGGGATGGATAGCATCAGAATGGAGCTTAAAATAATAAGAGTACTATAGAGGTAACACATAGATATGGGTACCAAAATTGCAAAGTAAAGGCATATGAATTGAAATCAAGTCCCTCCCAAGAAATAAGGTCCACTAGGTATCAACTCAACAACATCCAAGGATACCTAGCAAACAGGTCTACAATATAATAACATCGAATGCTGCTAAAGTCTACCACAACTCTTAAGGGATATAGAACAAAGACTGATCTCAAAGAATCTTCCTCTTGGACAAGGATTCCACACAAGCTATACAAAGATTTGGCTACCAGTCAACCACAAGCCAACTACAACTACACCAGACTTGCATGAAGATCTCAAGAGCTCAAAAACCTAGTGCGAGTCAAAGTTAACAAAGAAGCTTTGGCTACTAGTCAAACACAAACCAACTGCAACTACACTAAACTTGCATGAAGATCTCAAGAGATCAACAAACCTAGTGCGAGGCAAAGTCAACAAAGAATCTATTATGAAGGTAATCAAGAGATTTGGATTCCTAAGTCTTCCCATGCTCCGAGTCAAAAACTAGATGCCAAAAGTGAACAAAGGCCTACAAAAGCCTTAAAGACTCCTTACAATGGGCCTAACTGGATAACCAAACAGCCAATGGAGTCTTCAAAGTCAATAAAGGACAACCCAACAAATAAAGATATAGATTCCAAGATAAAACAAATAGGTAAAAGGAAACCTTCAATGCCAATTGTGTCCTTCAATAATCCTCTTTTTGAGGATTCAAGCTTACTTTTACCAGATGAAATGTTTGTAGTAAGCTGAAGAGCCTAAAAAGTCAAGTCGCCAGGGTACAAAAAATACTCTTTGGCATAGTCAGAGTTGGGTTGTTGATCAGCAAAATGAGCAAAGCATTAGTCCCAAAGCTTCAGGTCATAATAAACTTTATGCTAAGATTTGTAGTTATCGAGGTTACGTCAAGCTGGAAGAGTTGATCATATCTAAGTCATGTCACTCATGTTGGATCAAATGAGCATAAGAGTTGAATTCTATTAACTTAATCATGGTGGAGTGACGTAGAGTCTAACACTCACGCATAGTGCACAGTAAGATGAGAGTGTATATCCTCGACAACAAAAACCCTTCCTAAAGGGATGCTAGCTAGTAAAGCCACAACAAATGCTTTTATAGCTACACCTTCTTTTTGAAGAACTCCCTCAAAAATCATGATAGGATGCATATATAGGGTGTCCCATCATTAGACATATGCATTAGACACTCTTTTTTGCTTCCACCTATGCACCTTGAGTGGACTACAAAAGGCAAACCAATGTTCCATCATGCTACCCTGTCATATTTTATACCCTCTTATTTTCAAATCCATCAGCAAATAATACATTCAATACATTATTAATATTTCCCATGCTAATAAGCACTCCAATAATGCACATATCCCAAAGGAACTTTTTTCCCACAAGATTTTTTCCTTTGGTCATCCAGGTATTAGACCCTGATTTAGATCCTCATCATTCTACTTCCCTTGTACATACTCTTAATAGATAAACAAAGCCTCACCATATGCTGCTACAACGAACAAATGCAACATCATCTCTCACATCAAAGACAAATTTGGACCAATGAAGATGCTACAATGGAATGACACTCATCAACAAATTCAATGGCAAATGAAGATAGCCCATCAAAAACCTTCCACAACCTCCATGAACACTTTTCAACAGTGCCCAAGGCTTGTCAGCAGCTTTGCTTTGATTTTTCACCCTCTAGACGTAGCTGATGTAGGTTTCTCTAGTAGTCTAGTGCCCTTTTCTCAAGTGTACGAGTGAGAAACTTGAACCTTTTTGCTTTGGCTTCAATTTCCACCTTTGCTTCCAATCCTCTAAAAGGTTGTTACTTAATGCGCTTTGATAGGCAATGTGTCAAGCAGGTAGATCCTTTGTCATGGGGTTGAAAATAGATGAATCAACTTCTAAGAACCTGGTCATGAGAACCTTTTCAAATGTTTGCATGTAGTGAGAGGGCAAAAACATGACACGGGCATACAACCCCATGATGATGTTTTGGCTTGGAATCTCTATCTCTAGATTCCAGCATAGCCCTCTGCTTCCCTCTAGGAATAATTGCCAAGGATGCTCTATCGCTTTGATGTCTTCAAATGTTGTGATGCACGTAATGATCATCTTAGAAATCTTCACTAGCATCTAGAAAGTTAGGTCAAGGACATCCTTCATTTGATTGACAACTCCTTGTAGAGTGCTGAGCATATACTTTTTTGATGGAGGGTAGTTTCCTACTGGCTTTGTGAGCATGGGATAATTTAAAATTGCCGGCCTTTTATATTGCCATGAGTAGAAGTTATCCCATAGTTGCCTTTGGTTGATAGGACAATGTGTTGGGACAATCCTGAGATGTTGCGTCTCATCTGTTGGGTGCTTCTTGAACCACTTCCTTCTCGAGAGAGGCTGGTTGTTGAGGATCATCTAAGCTTGGTTTTTTGTAGCAGGGACATCCCTATAATCCCCCTTGTGGTTTGGTTCGAGGCTCGACAGCATCTTCTTTCTCCATAGGAGAGCCTCTTGTCTCATCAATGGTAGGGATATCATTTCATGCTTGTGGTTTTTGACAACCTCATCTGGTGTGATCATGAGAAGTGCAGCTGATTCTAGTACCTTGAGTTCATATTGCATATATGCTTTGTGTGATGGGTTCCACACTTCTGAGATCCACCTTTGAATTCTTCTCTCGCATATGTTTCCTCTATTTCTTCAAAGTCATGCAGCCCTACCTTTGTAGACATGCTGGGTAGTTCTACAGGGGGAGGGTTTATGCTTATATTCTCAGTACCCATCATTTGAGGGACTTCGATTGTTATTTGATAAACCCTTATAGCATTAACGGCTAGATCTTTTTGTTGTATGGCCAGGACATGCACAGTGCTTTGTGTTGTCGGCTCCTCTTTTGCTTTAGCTACATGCACTCTCAAAAGCCTGATCTCATCATCTTTTTGGCTTTAAATGGCCTAGTGTCCAGTAGTCATGACCTTCTATCATATTTCTCTTGAGCTAGAGCCTCCTTTAGATCTCTGAGCTCTTGGCCAACTGAGGCCGGCATTGATGCGGTAGAAGCAGGGGCTGAGGTGTCTTGTATTGCTAGGAGCTAAGAGAGTGTTTTTTTTACCACCCCATAAGATTCTCCAAGCTTTACATTGTTTAGCCTTCTTTTTTGAGCTTGTCCTCTAGCAGCGATCGCTCAACCTGTAGCTTTGTATTTGCTTCATTGAAGGCTTGAGCTTCTTGGTATTAATGAGCAGCATTTGCTTGCTCTTGTTGTAATCCAGACTGGAGCTCGATATATACTCTTTGTAATTCTTTGAATCTATTTTGTAGTTGGCAATCGTCCTCAAGTGCTCTTGCTACTTTTGCTTTAGTGTCCTCTAACTCCACTCCTCTTAAGTTATGGAGTGCACTTTGACTTTAAAATTGAAGTTTTATCTATTCCAAAGTTTCACCAATGTCAATGTTGTTGACCAATTGCTTGCCTTCTTCTATAATTTCTTGAGAGTGGGTAGGCATCTACCTATTCTCCGTAGCCTGCGATTGTCTAGAGGTACCAGATTTCTCTTTTTCTATTGCCACCTCTTTTTTGTCTTTATCTTCTTGCTTTAGAGGTGCTAGTGGAATCTGATCCTTCCTTTGTTGTTTTCAAAAATGCCCATTGCGTGACTGTGGGTGGTACTGTTGACACTTTCTCCTTTTCTTTTTTTGGTATATCTGTGATCAACTTAGCATTTTCTTGAGTTGTTGCTTGTGTCATCAACTCTTGAGTAGGAGGAGGAGTGGTGGGTGTATTTGATCTTGATAGGACTTTTTTGGTGCAGACTTCTAATGGTTCCACATCACCCTCCTCCCCGGGTTGCTCCTCTTCCTTTCCTTCCTTTTCTTCATTTTCTTCCTTGTGCTCTTGCTGAGTTTTTCCTTCCTTGGTTTCTTCTTTATTTGTGTGCTTTGAATCATCCAATAACTCTAGGTCATCAGTTTTTTTCTCTTTGCGTCATGTTGCCCTCTTTGCTCTGCTTTCCGCTTGAGCTCCCTTTGGATATGTTTCCACATGTCACCAGCAATATCCAAATTTTCCTCGGTCACTTGTCTTTGGTATTAGTTAATTTTTTCTAATGTTTTTGTATTGCGTTGTTCCAATGGCTTGTTTTCATCTTCCTCCCCTTCATCATCCGCCTCAGCTCCTAGATTTTTATTTTCTTCTACTCTCTCTCTGCAGAACTCCTCCCTTTGGGCTTGATCTTCTTCCATAGGCCTTTGAGTTTGAGAAATGGGTATTTTCTCTGTATTCTCCACAAATCTTCTTTTGAGGCGTACTCAATGGAGCCTGTTCTCCTCTTCTTCCTCCTCATTTTGTTTGTCATCATTTGAGGATTGGTACTCAGATGGTGTATCCCTATTCTTTGGCGTTATTTCTCCACTAAGTTGTATGTTTGATTTTGTCTCTTCGCTGTCAAATTTCTTTCTCCTTGAGCTTTGTCAAGTTGCTTTCGTTGATTGTGGCCCTATTGAAGGCCAGACCACTAGTTTCATTGTATGCTTAGATCTGTGGAGTAGTTGCAGTTGGGTTTCTGTTGCGGGTAGCCCGTTGATCATACCCAATGTTTGTTATTCAATTCTTGTAAGCATCGTTCCCCATTCATGTATGTCTTGTTTTTTGCATTGTTCTTCAAATTCACTTCTACCACAAGATATATGTGCCAAGGTCACATTTGATCAATCTTTGCTCTGATATCATGATAGCCATCACCACATCAATATGGACATTTGGCTCAATGTACATGGGTGGCTTCTGGACCTTTAGGTGTTGGGTGATCAGACGCATGGGCAATTCCATTTCTATGTACACAAGGTCTTTTTATGTGAGCTTATGCCCTTGCTACTTGACAAAGGCCTTATCGTTATCTACAGCTTTGGTCTTTAGAACCAGGTTGTGGTTTCCTGGCGGTAGATGCAAAACGTCATTGATCATGTCTGCCGTGAATCTTACTTGCACTTTCTCTCCATCTCTGTCCATTAATGTGGATTCCCCATTGTGTTGAATTGAGGACATCAATTTGTGGGCTCTTTGGAAAATTTGTGCCCCATGGTTGGAGCCAAAAGAATGTCCATTTGGAGGCATCTTGAGCCTGCAATGACTTCTTGTTGTTGATGCAAACCCCAAAGCTCTTGTGAAAATATTTTTGTCTTTACTTTGTTGCCGTCAGCTAATTTAAACTTGTCTCGATGAAGATATTTGCGGGTATTTGTGCCAGCTTCTCATCTGACACATGGGCTTTCTCATTAGATGTTTTGTCTATGACTTGATAGGGATGTGCTTCCCACTGGTTTGTTGGTCGTCTGCGAGGCATCCAGTGAGCTGACATTCTAGAAATTACATTTTTCAATCCAAATGATTTGAGATTCTAGGGTTATCTTGTCCTTGGTAGTTGGGACCGAGTGATGTGATTTTTACTTGTACAACTTTCAAGGGTCATGGATCCCAATCCATGTTGGATAGCCATCTGGGATGAAACCTTGGGAGCTTGTTCCTATAGTCTATCCTAACAAACTGGTGAACTTATTTTCAAATTTGCACAAGTTTCTCTCTAGTTTCCCAAGTTATGGTTTGATTTGGTTTGATTTTGCCATATGTAGTTTTGGGTGGTAGTTTAGATCTCTGATTGTGGTCAATCTCTCTACAATTTGGCTTTGTTGATGATTTAAAACTTAAGAAGTATCCCAATCTCAATTGCCTGTTGACTTGTATTGGATTTGGAGTTTGTTTGCACATTCAAACCCTCTAGCAACTTTGAGCCCATTCTCAAGCACTTTTCAGCATTACTTTGGTCAAAACGAGTTTTCAAGCTCTTTGGTGTTAGACTTGTTCAAAAATCACAAATTATAAACTTTGCACTCTCACTTTGGTCACTTTGAAATTTGGGATTCTTGGAATGAGAAAACAACCACAATTTGACACATTTCATTATTTGAGATCACTGCAAACATTTTGCACTTGATTTATGGCCAATCTGCTTCAGGGGGTCATGGATCGTGATCCATGTTCTGAAACCAAATTGCATGAAACTTACAGGTTTGCTTCAAGGAATCTTCCCCGATCTATTGTGCACTTTTTATTGGGTTTGGGTCAAAAAAAATTCAGCCATGGGTGAAAATGACCATTTATAGACTAAAATCCCCATTTCCCTTGGTTTTTGATGATTGCAATGTCCAAATTTGAAAGACACATTCCCCAAGGCAGCAATAAACTTTCTATGTTGAAAATTCCATGATTGGCCATGTTGGGGGACATGGATCACGATCCAAGATCTGCAACATCTTTTTATTGTGATGGCAGCAGTGCAAAGACGATTCAAACCAGCATATTTTTGCCCAACTTTTTCTTGCGATTCGAGGTGGGGGTTCATGGATTGCGATCCATGTTCCACCCCATTTCAAGATTGTGATTGCATGATTGGATTATGTCCAAAGACGGGAACATTTTCTTGCACATGTTTTTGACTTTGGCTTTGGTTTGCCTCCTTAAAAGTCCTATGCTAGTTTGTTAAAATCCCTCTTTTGATTTGATTGGTTCAGTTTGTCTAATAGTTTTTGTGCACTTGTGACCATACAAGATTGTTCATGTAATAAGAAGGAGCATACCTGTGAAATCTAAAGGTATGAGGTAGCAGGCAAAATGCGGCGGAGGACTCTAGGTCTCTGTGTCTCTCTCTCAAGGTGTCAAGATGTAATGAGGTCAATTTTTCCCCTTTTGCCTATATGTGCCTGACTTACCCCAACTGCAATTTTCACCCTTACCTTAGTTGGCTATATTTTCCTTGTCATACCACTTGCAACTCAGATGGCTCTTCGTTTGGACTTCTGATCGTCATTTGCTCTGGATTTTGCAATTCTGGTCGATTTGAAGCTAGCCCAAAATTTGATTTGTGTCAAAATCACTCCATATTTGTCATGCTCAAAGCTCTTGCTTTATAGACAATTTGCTTTTAGAACTTGATTCCAAATTTCATGGGTTTTATTATTACTTTTTTATCATCATTAGGTCAAAAGGCATAGAAAATTTCTAAAATTGTTATAATTTGGCCAAAAAAATTGCCAAAATTATTCCTCACACGCATATATGCATACTCTCACTCTGAGTATCTCTTCCATTGAAATTTGTCGATATGGCTAAATACATTGCCAAAAAAGAGTAGAAACCTGTTAGAAGTGGTCAAAAAAAGAAAATGAAGGCATCATACACAATTTATACATTATACACATAATTTCTCAACCATGTTGTAGCCTATCATCTTGCAATGTGCTACATTGGCTACTGTAGCCACTGTTGTTACTCCCCCCTTCCGATTCTGAGTCACCTCAAACAAAGGTTTGTGCGAGGTGCATGGGTGAAAACAACATAAGGTGGCCTTACTATGCTAAGAGAAGAGACGCATTGGGTAGCACAATGCGGTGCAAAAGGTGGGTCATGAACCAATTGTTCAGTGGTTTTTGTTGGCGAGGTTTCCTCATGTGCACATTTTTTGAAGAGAAGTTGTTGAAGCATGGATTCCCTTCCTTTGATGGTTGGTTTTGTAATTGGCTGGTGTGTGGCCATGTGATGATTGGTTTGTATTTTAGGAATCCATTAGAGGGTTGGTTACAAAGGTTGTGTCAAGATTGGGTTGTTTGTTGTTTTTTATTGCCATTCCCATCTGGATATTGTTTATTTTTGTGGATTTTGGCACCCATTTGAAGTTGGTTGATCCTGTTGTAGCTTGAATTGATCGATTTAGGTTTGATGTTGATTTGGTTTAGCTTTGTTGGTTTCAACACTTGAAAATCTATTGGGCGGTGAGGCCAAGGATTGAGGCACAAGCATCAACTTTGGAATCCATAGGTGTGTTGGTTTTGATGCCATGATGGATTTTCAGATCCAAATTTTGCTAATTTGGTTTGCTTGATAAATGGCAGGTAACGAGGTAGAGAACCAAACATTTTTCCTCTGTTTCACTCTCATTAGAATCTTTTTGTTCATCCCAGATGTGTTTTGTATGTGCAAATGGCATCACATAATCTTGATCTTTTAGACAATTATGAAGCCTGTCATGCTTCCAATCTGGAACAACTTTGTAAGTTCTCATCCATGAAACTCCCAAAATGATGCGCTCATTGAGATCTGCGTCAGCCATAATGTGGAACCGATGTGGACATTGGTTTCCATCAACGTTAATCAAGACATTGGCTTATCCCAAACTAACCATGGTTTCCTTATTGGCTGCTTTGATCTCAATCTGGGTTGTTTCAATCATCAACTCTTTCTGTTGTTCTATCGGCTAGCCGGACATTGATCTGAACATCTTTACCGCCAAGCTAAGATTTCTCAACTTGTATTGCTACAATAGGACGTGGTGGTTGTTGCTTTTCATTTCTCTTTAAATTTTGCAACTTGACCTCCTCCTGTGCTTAATCTTTGATTATTTGAGCTCTCTTTTGTTGTTCCTTAGCTAGATGTATCTTATCCAGCATCTCGACAATGAGAGGTTGTTGATACTTTTTCAATCTACAACCATTTATCTAGTTAGACATCACCTCTCTCTGTCTAATGTTGCAAGGTTGATGGCCCCACTTGGTGATATATCATTGATCACAAATGGACTATTACCCCGCTTTTTAAGTTTTTTGGAATGTTGCTTAAGGGTGTAGACTAACACATAATCTCCCTTTTGAAATTCCTTGTTTTTCACATGCTGGTTGTGGAATTGTTTCATTTATCATTTTTGCGCATACATTGCTATAATCGACTGGAGCCTAGTCTCGTCCAACTGTATTACTTTTTCCACTCTTTCAAAAAACTCATGTCCAATCCATTCCGGGTTTTGAGCTACACATAGTTTAGGAATCAAGAATTCTACTAGGTATATTGCATTTATTCCAAACACTAAGTTGAGAGGAGTTGTATTTTGTGGTGTTTTATATGCTACCCAATATGCTCAAATGGTTGAATGGAGCTTTAGTTCCCAATCCAATCTAGATTCACTAAAAATCTTTTTTAGCATTGTGCAAAATATTTTGTTGGTGCTCTCGGCATGTCCATTGGCTTGAGGGTGATATGGAGCTAATTTAGAATGACTTACCATAAATTCATGCAGCAAAAAATCAATCATATAAGTGAGGAGATAAGTGCCTCAATCACTCACAATATCAATGGAAGGCCATATCGCGTGAAAATATTCTCGTACAAGAAATGTGATTTGGTTCTAGCATCATTTTTTTGTGTTTCCTTTGCCTCAACCCACTTGGTTAAGTAATTTTTTGCCACTATGATGTATTGAGCATGTGTTCTATATGTTGGTGGTGAGATAGGCCCTACAGAGTCTATTCCCCATTTGGCAAAAGCGTGTGCTCCCATTATCAGTCTCAGTTGCATGTCATCTTGTCGCGCGGTGATATTTTAGTATGTTGGTATGCGTCACATCTTTTCACATAATATTCAGTATCCATGAATAGAGTAGGCCACCCAGTCCCTGCTAGGAGTATAGATTTTGTGGTTTTTTATGTTGAAAAGTTTCCTCCTGCTAGACCAGCATGAGCTTGCTCAAGAATGGGAAGATATTCATGTTCCAGGTGAAAATTCTTAAGTTTTTATCCCCTAATTCCGATAAAGTTGGTAATCAATGATAACATAGTTATTGGCTTTGTATTGTATCAATTGTATTCTGGCTCTGCTCAAGTTTTATGGGAGTCTACCTTGCTCTAAGTACTCCACAATATACTTTACCCACTTGGGTGTTGTTGCTATCTTGTAACATGCTTGATTGGCTTGTTGACTACAAAAACATCACAGGAGATAACATAGTCCTGTACACTTTTTTGCATGATAGGCCAATACACTCCGCGTAGCATCAATCTCTGATATGTTTGTGTTTTCTTTTTATGAATGTCTATAATGTGTTCATGAGCTTGTTGCAGATATATCTCTTTTTTGCATGGCTCAATGCATAACCTAAGTATGCCATCACATCCTTGCTTGTATCTAAATTGCAGGATTGCTCTATAATGTACGGTTGTCTCTCAATTTGAAATAGACCAATGGTGAGAAAAGGTATAACATTTTCACTCCACCTTGGTACCATCTGAATGTTGAAGAGGTATGAGCCAGGCAAGTCATTCACAATCCTAGAAGGAGATTTTTCATGTAGCATGCATGACAAATGGTTTGCTCTCTGGTATGTAGTCCCTTTTTTTACCACTACTGTGAAGTCAAACTCGAGCATTAGAAACTCTTAACGATGCGACCCGTATTGCATGGTTTTTTCACTAGGTATAACAATGTCTAATGATCCAAAAAAAACACAAATTTATTTGCTAGAAGGTGATGTCTAAACTTTTTACAAAATAGATCATTCCTAAGCCTTCTCTTTCTTTGGTCGTATAATTTTGTCACACGCTATTGAGCTTCCTACTAGAGTAACAGATTGGGAAGTCCATGTTTTTTTCTCCATGTTGAACCAAGATACATCCAATAGCATAAGCCGATGTATCCACATGACGTGGAAAATCTTGTTCTAGTCAGGAGCTCTCAAAATCAAAGTAGAAATGATTTTTTTCTTCAATTTTGTTGAAATGATTCTTCACATTCTTCGTTCCATTTGAACTTTGTTATGAGTGAGTAAAGAGGTTTTGTAATGATTGCATACATAGAAATGAACCTGCAATAATATCTACAATGGCCCATGAAGGCTTCTACCTCTGTAGCTTTTGTTGGTCTGAGGAGAGAAACAATCACTTGTATCTTTTCAAGATCAGTGGAAATACCATTTTTGGACACAATATGTCCCAAAATCTTACCATGCTTTACCATGAAAACACATTTGTTAGGATTTAGGCAAATACGATACATTATGCATTTCTCAAGAGACTTTCTTTAAGTGATCAACATGCTCATTTCTGTGGAGGAGAATGCACACAAAGTTCATCCATGTAACTCTCTACAAATTGTCTTAGATATTCCTTGAATGCATAACTTATCAGTCTTTAGAATGTGGCAGGCACATTGGTTACACCAAATGGAATTATTCAATATGAAAATATGTCCCATTTTATAGCAAAGGCAATTTTGTGTGGATTCTCCAGCTTGATCATGAGTTTTTATAGCCTAAAAATCCGTTTAGAAAGTTGTAAGCTTCCTTTCTAGCAACTCTTTTAATTACATGATCAATAACGGGTAAGGAATATTTGTCTCTAATCGTGGCAAAGTGTACCTGCTTGAGATTTATGCACACTCATAGTTTAACGTTTTTCCTAGGCACCACTGTTGGAATTAGGGTTGCAGAGAAACACACACAGCTTGGAGAAGATGAAGGAAGCTCGAGGCACACAATAGAGAGTGTATTACTTAGTGTGCAATGGAAAGATAGATAGCCCTAGAGTGATGGGCGTATATACAATGTACGGGGGAAAAAACCTCCTAAAGAGGGAAAAAATGCCCCGGCGGTCCTAGTGTGTTCACACACATCACTACCACATGTATATGGTAACAAATCCCCCCATGGAGTGATGCGGTGAACGAGAGCTGGCACATGAGTAAAGGGAAGTGCCATGCCCTGAGGACAGGATCAGTCCACAAAGGGAAGTAAGCCCAAAGCTTTGCGGAAAGCTTCAAGCTTCTCACAAGACAATGCCTTTGTGAAAAGATCTGCAAGGTTGTCCTGTGTTGGCACATAAGCCAAGCTGATCTCTCCTGCTGAGAGCCTCTCCCTGACATAGTGGTAATGCACCTCAATGTGCTTTGTGCGAGCATGAAAAACTGGGTTCCTCGCAACTGCCAATGCGCTCTGGCTGTCAGTGTAGATAGTGTTGGCAGTGTCCTGTCCAACACCCAAATCATCCATAAGGCGTCTGAGCCATACACACTCAACCGTAGCTGTGAAGACTGCCCTGTACTCAGCCTCACAACTCGAAGTGGCCACAGTAGGTTGCTTCTTGCTCAACCATGATATACATGAACTGCCAAGCATGAAACAAAAACCACTTGTGGACACTCTCGTATCAAAACAACCAGCCCAATCTGAGTTCGAAAAAGCATGTAAGTCTGGTGGCAATGATCCCCCCTTGGGATAAAACAAGCCAAGATGTAAAGTGCCACTAAGGTAGCGGAAAATCCTCTTGACAGCCTGCCAATGCTTAGACCCTGGGCTATGCATAAATCTGCTGACCTGTGAGACTGCAAACTGAATATCCGGCCTCGTGTTGCATACATAAATGAGGTAGCCAATAGCAGTTTGGTAAAGAGTGACATCAGCAGGATCACCAGCATCATGTAGACTCAACTTCAAACTTGTTTCCATGGGAGTGGCAATAGGTTTGCAATCCTCAAGTCCAAACTTACATAGCAATGTCTCTATGTAACTTTTCTGACACAAGGCAATACCACCATCACACTGCTTAAACTGTATACCCAAGTAATGATGCAACAACCCCAAATCTTTCATCTTGAAAGTAGCATTCAAATCAGCCTTAAATTCAGCAATATGTCTCTCATTTGGTCCAGTGATCAGCAAATCATCGACATAAAGAACCACTATGAGAAGTACATCACCCTCACGCTTTACATACAATGTGATTTCTGTTGGACTGTTACGAAAGCCTTGTTTGACCAAATGAGTGTCAGCTTTCTCATACCAAGCACGAGGAGATTGCTTCAACCCATACAAAGCCTTGTTACATTTGCACACTTTGTCCTCTTGTCCTTTTATGACAAAACCACGAGGCTGAAATATGTCACCATTCAAGACAGCAGTAACAATGTCTGATTGATGTACATCCCAACTAAAATGAGCTGCCAATGCACATAGAAAACGCACAGTAGTCATACGACAAGTGGGAGCAAAAGTCTCTTCATAATCTATGCCTTTTTGCTGTGCATAACCCTTTGCAACAAGTCGAGCCTTATGGCGATCGATCTCACCATCTGGCTTGCGTTTCAACTTGTAAACCCACTTCGTACCAATGGCCTTTTTTCTAGGAGGCAAATCACATAAAGTCCATGTGTCATTTTCTATAAGTGCATCATATTCTGATTGCATGGCAGCCATCCAATTTTCTGAATTCTGTGCTTCATCAAAAGACAGAGGCTCCTCAACATCATGTAAACTAGACACAGCCAAAGCATAACAATCTGATGCATAAGATGCATGGCGAGAGCCTGAACGAGTACTACTAGACAAAGGTGCATCCAATTTACTGTCACGCAAAGTGTGCACCAGCCATTTTGGCATACCTCTAGCCTGCTCATTTTCAGCCCTTTCCTCATCAAGTACATCATGTACATCTGCATTAGTAATAGGCTGATCTAAAACATTTTCAGAAACCCCCATAGGCTGTACATTTGCCTCATTGGAACTTACATTCGTATTTCCACCACTGAAAAGAGGCAACAAAGTGTCACAAATGTCCTCTGAGCTTACATTACTGTCTCTAGTACATGACAGCAAGGGCTGAACAGAATCTTCCACAAATACTACATCCCGAGAAACGAGAATACATTTTGTTTGCGGATGATACAACCTGTAACCTTTGCTTTCAGCACTATAACCAACAAAAATACATTTGACAGCCTTATCATCCAATTTTCTGCGCTGCACTTGTGGCACCAAAGCATATGCCAAACAGCCAAAAACACGCATGTGCTCAATAGAAGGCTTTCTATCATGCCATGCTTCATATGGAGTAATAGACTGCAAATCTTTCGTAGGACACCTATTAAGTACATAAGTGGCACACATGATGGCCTCAAGCCAAAAAGAATGCGGTAAAGCTTGACTTTTGACCATACATCGTGCCATTTCCGTCAGTGACCTGTTTTTCCTCTCAGCAACACCATTTTGCTGAGGCGTATAAGGCACTGTACATTGGTGTTTTATCCCACGACTAGCCAGAAATGCATTAAATTCATGAGACATATACTCCCCCCCTCGATCGGAACGAAGGGTGCCCATAGTACATTTCGAGACATTTTCAGCCACATCCAGAAATTGTTTGAAGCACATAAAAACTTCGAACTTCGCTTTAAGCGGAAATATCCATGCATGCCTGGAGTAATCATCAATGAAAGTCACGAAGTACAGGTAATTTCCCAACGACAGAGTTTGCATGGGCCCACAAACATCACTATGCACAAGCTGCAACCTGCATGTGGCCCGAACTGAACCATCCTTGGGAAATTTAGAACGCTGCATCTTACCCAAAATACAGCCTTCACAAACATGTTTGACAGGTGCTTCAAGAGGTGGCAAAGAAGCAACCATATCATATTTCTGCAAACGCAGCAAACTGGCAAAATTCAGATGACCAAAACGTGCATGCCAAAGTTTTGCATCTGAAATAGCCCTTGAATCTGCAACAGCATTTGCAAAATTTTGTCCACACTTGTCATACAAAGTGAGCTTATACAGCCCACGGCACAAAAGCCCAGATGCAACAATTTCATCACCAAAACTGAGATCATGAACTGTACATCTGTCATCCACAAATTTGACTACAAGTCCAAGTCTAGCAAGTGCGGATACAAACAAGAGATTCTTCTTGATCCCAGGTACATAAAGTGCATCAACAAGTGTGAAGGAACTGCCATTAGTAGCAGTGACCACAATCTTTCCAACTCCCTGAACTGGATAAGAGGCGTTGTTGGCACAAGTGACTAAATTCCCATGAGGGACAGATTCAAGAGAGGTAAACAATTCACGATGTGAGGTAATGTGCTTTGTAGCACCACTGTCGAAATACCACACATGTGAATCTGCAGCAACTGACAAGCATGCATCATGGTCAGCAGAATTGTAAGTGCACTCTGCGCTAAAAGCCCATTCTGCATCAACATCAGCAACACAGTCTCCTTTCACAGAAGACTCAACAATGGCTGCATTTGTAGTGGAACCAGCATTTGCAGTGGAACCACCCTCTTTCTTCTTAGCCTCTTTGGCCTTCAACTTAGGACACGACTTGATCAAGTGATCATTGGCTTTACAATAATGGCAACGCATCTTCTTTTTGCCCTTATCACCAGAATTTCCAGACGAATTGCTGTCAGCAGAAGCATTAGGAACATAATTTTTGCCACTCGCAGCAAAACCATAAGAAGTGGTTGCATTGCTGTTACCACCCTTTCTTTGAGAAGCAATAAAAGCCTGTTCAACTGCACGCTGTCTAGTCCTGTTTTTTCTGGACAGTGACTCTTGCAACAGCAATGTGCATAATGCATCAAACTTGACAACTTCAGGATTTCCTTGGGCCATCACTCTCCAAGTACTAGCAAAAGTCTGGTAGGAATCTGGTAAGGCATTAAGAACAGTCTGCACAAGGGAACTGTCTGAAATGACTTCACCTGCAGAAATAAGCTGCTCATTGATATCCTTGACACTAGCAAGGAAAGTGTCCATATCATCCTCCTCATGCATAATCTTCGACTCCAGCTCTTTACGCAGCAAAGCAATTTTAGCCTCATTGCGGCTTGCATAAAGACCTGCTAGAATATCCCAAGCCTGTTTTGCAGATTTTGCTGAACGGATGTGAGGAACAATGGTGCGCTTCACAGAAAACGCAATCAATGCATGAGCCTGCGCATCCTTGACATCCCAACGAGCTTGTTCTGCCGTAGGCAAAACAAATCTAACAGTTGCAATCCTTGTAGCAAGACCTGCAACATGCTCAACATCGCCTATCCTCAGAACCAGGACGTACATCAATGCCCTGCACAATGTTCCAGACACCTTTTGACACAAGAACATGTTGCATCATATAAGCCCACATAGGGTAGTTTTCCCCATCCAACCTGTCCTCGGTAGCAAACATCTTGAACACATCTGTGTTGTTGTTGTCAGCCATGGTAAATGCTGCACCTGATGTGAAAACTGCCCGAAAATAGGAGAAATGGAGCGGGAACAACCTGTGCTATATAGCACAAACCGTAGAAGACTATAAGGCACCTGTTATGCAGAAAACGGCACTGACAGAAATTCTGCACAAAATGACGAAATAGCCTGTGCAGTATTGCCTGTAGTGGAAACGGAGGCCGAAATGATCCCAAATCAAAATTCTGAGCAGACAGAGCTCTACGAGTATTCCCAAAATATTTGTCGACCTGCGAACGCTCGCCAAAGCTCACTTAAATCGGAGAAAGTGAGCAGGCGTGTGCTGGAGCAGCTGGCGACTAACCCCGGGAGGACGTGACCTGCTCTGATACCAATTGTTGGAATTAGGGTTGCAGAGAAACACACACAGCTTGGAGAAGACGAAGGAAGCTCAAGGCACATAATAGAGAGTGTATTACTTAGTGTGCAATGGAAAGATAGATAGCCCTAGAGTGATGGGCGTATATACAATGCACAGGGGGAAAAACCTTCTAAAGAGGGAAAAAATGCCCCGGCGGTCCTAGTGTGTTCACACACATCACTACCACATGTATATGGTAACAACCACGACAATTGGTGACATCCATTCCAGGTGTTCGATCTCATAGATAAATTCCACCTCTTTCAATTTATCTATCTCTTCCTTAATCTTCTTTGCAAAGGTTTCATTGTAAATGTATGGATGCTGCCGGTGCAATTTTGCATCACTCTTCAGAGGTATACCCCCTTCAGATCTTTGTGAGACCATGCAAGCACATCTTTATATTGTTTCAGGGTAGCTATCAACAGCTCTTCCTCTTCCTCGGTAAGATTTGTGGCTATGTATACACGTCTTGGTTCTTCCTCGGGTTCCACCATATCAATCTTCTTTGCATTTTCAGGTCCATCATACAATGTTTTTGGTTCCTTCAACTCTTGCATAGGTTGCTCTACCACAATACATTGATCATGAATTGTATATTTTTGTAATGAGAGGCTGCATCGATTTTTTTTGAGTTAGAGTCTCCCTCAATTTCCATTTCCATAGTCCAAACCTCTTTCAATGTTAGTTTTAATTTCTAATATTTATTTTTGCGTTCAATTTTTGACATTGTTGGTTTCTTTTCAGTCTTATTTTTTGGCTGTTTGTTGCTTTGTTTCTTTCAGTTTATCCGACAACTAATCAGTTTCAAAGGTTCTGTATCATTTTGTCTCAGACACAATCACCTGCTCCCATGAGCATGAGATATTTTGTTTTAGTCATCAACTTTGGCATTGGTTTTTCAATTTTCTTTTGTTGTTTCTTTCTTTGCCTTTTCTGATATCTTTGTTTTCTCCGCGTTTTTTGGTTAGGAAACTCGTAGAAAAATGGTCGATCCTCTCTTTGTGCATTTTTGTACCTAGAATCATCCGAAAGTTTGTCTTCTACATTGTTTTTTAATTCCTTTCTCCTCAAATCATGGTATTCGTCTTCATCATCGATTGAAAGGTCCCGTATAGAAATAATCCACTATCTGTTTACAATCGCTTATCGATTCTATTTTAGTAGTTTTAGAAAGGTTTTCAGCTTCTTGGATCTCAAAAACCATTAGAAAGGGTCCTATATCATAGCCATCTTTGTCGCAAAATGTATTGTTGGTCATCTCGTTTACGTAGAAATCAAGAGTCGTCAGTATTTTCTCCCACCCAAAGGGTTCAGAAAACTCCTCTAGAAATGGTTCCTTCATGTAGTAGCCGTCTTCTATTGCACAATCAAGAATGCAATTCTCTTTTTTAAGAATCTTGCATTTTAATGTTGCGCGCATGCAAATGTGAGCATCCTTCACTAGCCAAGCAGGTAGTTGCATTCCGTCATCCATAGTTACAGTAAAATCTTCTATCAGTGTTTGGTTTATGTCCCTATAACTATGGTCCTTGGTGTTTACCTTGGTTATGACTCCCTTGTGCCATAGATAGAGATGGTCATAGCCCCAATCTTGAACCATTTGAGTTGGTGCAAAAAAGGTTGCCCCAAAATAACTTCAAAGTTGTTGTCTTTTTCAAAATCTACCAACGCAAAGGTATGTTCATACGCTATTCCACATGAGGATACTATCACTTGTTCTAGCATTCCCAAGGGTCTTTTCATATACCCGTGGCTAATTGCAATTTCATGCACGTTTTCTTGAGAGCTGGCCTTCCCCATTTTTCCCGGATTCCTTTTGTACCGATGGCTATTCCATTCCCACTATCAAGTATCGCAAAAATGGTCACTCTTTTATATTCTAGAGGTAGGGTTTTATTTCCTTCTTTGCCTTCACAATAATCACCTACCTTATGTACTGGAACAAGTTTCACTTTTGGTTTCTAAGGATGATTTTTTTTCTTGTTTTCTTCCATTCCCTTAAGCAACACATTCCCAAGTTTAAGAAAAAAAAAAACGGACCATTTATCATTGAAGATGTATCTCTAAGTGGAGCAATTAAGTTATCCACTCTAGATGGTGAACCAATGGCTAATTGGATTGGTGGATGCCATTTAAAGAAGTACAATTTTCCACTAACTAATGAATTACTAGAAAAGATGCATGCAGCAAAGCAAAGAAAGATAAAACAACATCAGGTTATTGATAAAGCCCAAGAGGAAGCTCGCCTTTGAGTACTCAAAAGGAAATCTGCTCTCAAAAATCAACAAATACCTATTCCCATCAACACTCTGGAACTAGATGAACGACTATGGGAATTATAGAAAGGTGTAGTGTCAACAGATGATGAATGGCTAGATGGAACGGACCTTTGCATCAAAGTACAGTTGAACAATCATAGCACAAATGCATTGGTCAATACAGGAGATCGATTAAATGCAGTCAGTTATTCCATGTACAAGAAAGCAACAAATTAGTCTTTGACAGCAAGAATATCGACTATTAAGGGATGCAACAAGAACCCAACACTGACACTGGGAGTAGTCAACTTAAATGTGATAGTACATGGATGTTCATGCCCTCATCAATTTGTACGCTTACGAGATGAATACATGAATGAAACAATGATTCTTGGAATCTCATGGATGCGGATGTACAAGGCAGTACCACATTGGGATACTAATCAGCTCAAGCTATCACCTAACGGCGGACAGCTCATTGTTCGAATTGCACCAAGCAAAGAGGAATGAAAAGGAGGTTACCAGTAGAGAAAACCACAAAGCACTCAATCTTCTCCATCCTATAGACAAGCAAATGCTACAAGTAGCATATAAGGAGTCACGCAAATTTGGGTACCAAAAGCATAGCTTAAGGACAAGCCGATTCAAATTTGGGTGCCCAAAACATCACCTACTTTACCGAAGATGGTTCCAAGGTTCAAAACACAAAGAGGAGCATCTTCGAGTAGAGAGCCTAAAACAAAATGGATTCAGAATAAAAAGGAGCACTTATCTTCTCCGCAAACTGTAAAATCAATAAAGCAATGGAGAGCTGAGTCTTAAAAGACTCAACCACAACATTCTGACCAAAGCAAACCAAGATACCAATGGCGAGTTAAAGCTCAACAACCATCATTATTGATACCGACAGCTCAATAAATCATCATGTCAAAGCATCCTAACGGTACAATAAAGCAAAGAGCACACAAGCTACAAGACTTGCTTTTTGGGAGACAGCAACAAAAAACCTCGACCTCAGAAACCCTTGAGATAATTACTCAAGACCCAACCCTTGCACACAGCATAATGGTTTGAATTGCATTGATCTTCAAAGCATGGTAGAGCCAACCACATCTATGCATAGACACGATTGTTCAACCCATGCACACAGTCGTCCCGGAATACGCCATCTAGAAGGGGTGAAAAGGAACTAAGTAATTAAGGGTAATGTTTGAAGAGGGAGGAAAAAGTTTAATGTTAACATGTGATTTCTTGCAAAATTACCTAATAATGCCCTTAACAAGTCATCAACAGGGGAAATTTAACTGATAACCTCTCCCAGATGAGTGTAAATAGTGTATATATTATAATAAAATCATCAAAAATGACATTTTTTTGTTATTTTCATCATTTTTTCTTGATATTGGGACTTAAAAATGGAGAAATCCACCAAAAAACAATAAAGCGGTGTTTCTCAATGGATTTTTGTAATTATTGATTTTTCACTTTGCTTTTTTAGCACATTTTGTTATTTTCGTTGATTTTTTCAATAAACGTGTCAAAAATTAATAATAAAAAGCAAATGAGCTCAAATAGAAACTGAAGATACATTGATGATTAGAAGGATAAGGTAGACAGGCACAAAAAATTTCAATCAAATCGGTAGATGGAAGCGGGAAGCCTAAATTAGGCTGCCAAGGCGGCAAGCCTACTTTTGCAAATTCTTGCAGAACGAGCTACCAGAATCCGATTGAAGAAATTTTTGAGTCTAACATAGATTTCACGGCCTAGTAGGATTAACATGGGAATTTGGGAAAAAATAGTTTGAGAAGTCTGAGTATAGTTATCCAAGGTAGCCCAAAATCACCTCATTTCCCCTAGTCACTCTTGGAGAAGAGAGCTCTCGACCTTCTTCATGCACGATTTCTGAAGTCCACAATCGCCCTTTTACAGTGCTGTCTCACACGAGACATGAGGGGTAAGTTCAAAGTTTATCAATGATCAATTATATATGGCCGGGTAGCAAGTCTAGGCTCAGGAAAAAACCCTAGAAACCCAGCAGTGCACAAAGTCCTACGACCAAAATTGACCATAGCGGCCTATCAGCTCAACCAAATTCAACGAGACTTGAACTGTAGCATGACCCTATATAATACAAAAATTCTATATCACCACATGACCATTCAACAGGGGTCGAGAGGGGTCCCAATTAGAAAATCTAGGTTTTTGTCAGATGTCAAAATTGGGTTCTGACTCCACAGACAGCTTATAGATTGGGTCTATACACAATGTACATGGATGGTTTCATGAAAACAATCAAGGCAAGCTCTCAAATAGTAGCAAACAGCTCGAATGCTACAAAGGGTCAAATTTGACATATGAAGTCAAACTGACTCTAAATGGGCCAAAACTGGATGGGTAGCATCAGGACTATGTGGTGAACAAACCTATATCTTCAAAAGTGACTAATCAACTCCATAGTCCATCTAGTCACAAAAATTGGTGATTTCAGAGTCGACAAAGCATGAAGTGATGTCGACACGACAAAACTTTACCAAACTCAATTCAGGACTTGTTTAAGATGTATTGAATATGTTTAGGTCATCAAATTGTCAAGCCTTGCAAAAAAAATGTTGTTATTGTAAATAATCATGATTATTTACTTTTGTGCTTTTTTGGCTTGAAAATGATATCCTCACTTCACCTATCATTTGCACACATCTATTACATGCCACATTTCAAGTATGAACCAAAATGATCAAGAAAAAACTTGGAAATTGTCAAAAAATGCACCAAGGTCTTTCCATTCCAAATTTTGAGTTATTTGTCACATTTTTTGATCCAAATCACCCCATATCTCATACACAGAGTTTGCATCATGCCTAGGACCAAGTTGCAACAAAAAATGCACATTTTGATTTAAAAAAAGTTAATTTTCTTGCCAAAATGAGTAAAAATTGCAACTTTTACCTTAAGGGACCAAAGAAAATAAGGTCCCAAGTCCACTGATCAAGTTTGAGCAAGTTTGGATCTCAAAAACACAAAATCTCCTTATATCTACTATTTTAGAGTTTGAAAGCCTAAATCTGGCACCATTTCCACCCAATGCACTCAAATGAGCCCACACTTCACTCAGAGCACCTAAATGCCATATGGTTCAAGCCTATGATGTCAAAAATGCAACAGGTTGAAAAAAATCCCCAGCTGTAAATAATTGCGATTATTTACTTTTGTTGAAATTTTTTTCTTGTATGATTTTGATCTTTACATGTTTTATGCATCTATGCATGCTCCAAAATTGATTTGAAGCAAAATGGACATCATTTGTCACCAGAGTCATGGCATTTCAAAGCAGAATTTGTAAAATTTTCTAACTTTGGTAATGTATTCCCATAACAGGAGCAATGCAAGCTGCCGAGAAGGCCAAGAAAAGGGTATCCCAAAAAGAAAAGTTGCAAGAGCTACCACCCTACCAACTAGACCCAAGTTCAATAAAGACATCCAAGGCAACGTACTTGTCAAAAGAACAACTGGAAGAAAACAATACCATGGTTTTCACTGGAAGGTTCAAGAGCAAAGAAGGACACCAAGTGGAACTACAAATGTTACCAAGGGAGATATATGATGTAGCTACCAAGCCAGACACCAAAGAAGCCAACATAAGGCTAGGCTTAAGGGACTTCTACAACCAGGAACCATATGGTGTAGATTTCCAGAACGCATATGAACTACTGTCCACGATCAAAGAGGATGGGTCAGCCCGAATCACTGACCAACAAGGGGGCAGAAGGTAGAAGTAGTAATCACAAAAAATATTGTGGCCAAGGCACTGAAGCTACCAACTGAAGGTATGACAATGCAGGTCAGAGATAGAAAAACAGCAGGCACATTTACAAAGGAGACTGCGGCTACCACTTTTTTCGACCTCATCCAAAGGCAAGTGGAAGAACCAGCTCGCCTATACCATCAACACTTCCACTTTTTATGAAAGAGACCGCCACGGTACACCACCCCAAACCATGCAATAGCGACCACCTTCACCCAAGTGTTCAAGTCGACAACGAGGCAGCCAATTGATCATGCACAGTATGTACTAACAATGCTGAAAGGCACAAAGAAAGAAGGCAAAATCACATATCTGGGCGCCCCAAAACTACTGACGAGAATAGCCTATCATGCTATTGGCATGGCCAATAATTTTCCGCCATCCCCAGATCAGAACACATGGATTGTTTTCACACAACCTTTGCCCAGAACCACACGTTCATTAAAGAGAGTATATAAGTCAGATGAAGAATCTGCAGAAAGCTCTCATGAAGCTCATAGCAGTGAGAGCTCGGACAACGAGGAAAGGCGCGCATGAATTGAAGAGATGAAGAAGAAAGCAGTAGGTGCACATCAAGAAGAACCTCAGCAAAAGAAGGCGAGGTTTGAAAGAGAAAATCAAACTTATGAAAGGAGCCGCCAAGCTGCAGGTGAGGACCCGGAAAGATGGGTTCCAAGAGAGATAAGGGGACCCAGAACCAAGAACCCTGCAAGGAAAGGAGTAGAGGATCCCACGGATTTTCTTGAACGCATGTATGCAGAGGCAGAAGCCTTAAAGTTGAAAGAAGCTCAAGAAGCTGAAAGGAAAGCAAAGGAGAACGCGGTTGAGCAACAAAGACAAATTGAGGCTACTGACCAAAGTGAGACACATCACGACCATGGGGAGATGTGTCTGAAGCCCACCTCACCCACCACGGAGCAAGCAGACCACCCAATGCCAAGCCCAAACCCTTCACCAACAGCTAAACCCAAGGAGGGCGAGGAAGCCAAGGAAAAAGAGCTTGAGCAACAGGCAGCAGGAAGTTTTGAACAACCAAAACCAACAAAACAAACTGAGGTAGAACCTTCTACGACCACCCAACTAGAAACCATTAAGGCATCTACTAAGCCTCAAGAAGCAGAAGCAGTTGAGGCAACCACAACACCTCAAGGAGAAGAACGCCCGCCGCAACCACAAGCAGCCACCACAGCACCACCCAAGGAGCCACAGCCTGAAATGGTTGAAACTTCTAGACAGCCTAGAGAGCCTGAATATTGGGAAACGAATGACGAAGTCATCATGCAGGTCAATGAATATGCCAAGCAGATGTAGATGATGACAGGAAAAATGTGAACAGCCGCACTTAGCCTTGCAGTGCTAAGGCTAGGGAGCTTGAGCTAGTCATCGATGCTCTACAAGGAGATTTGGATGACAGGATGAACATAATTTTAGATCTACAAGACAGATCAAAGAGCTGAAGGATAAATCAGAACAACACCAGGTTGCAAAAGAGAAGCAGTAGAAAGAAATGGAGGAGTTGGGAGAACTTCTAACCAAGTTATCCTATGCCTGCAAGAGCAAAGATCAACAACTGACAGAAGTAACCAATGAATTTCTAACCACTACTCTATCAGTCCAAAAGATCCAAGTGTAGCTCAATGTAGAAAATGCTTCTCTGTAGTACTCAGAACAAAGGATCAATGATCAGGCAGCCTTTTTGAGACAGATAAGAGAAAATCATGTTGTCGCTTCAATCAAAGGTACAGCTAAAGTCTATAAGACTTTGGAAAAGAGAAACAAGGATCTCAAGCTAGAGCTGAAGCTAGAGCAATCATAAAGACGTGACCTTGCACTGATGCGGGTACAACGAGAAGAGCAACTGCTCAAAGAGAGATCTGATTTAAAGAGAGTCAATCAGTTGCTAAGAGAGAGACAACCAAAGACACACGAAGAAGCAGGTACATCTGAGCAACCAACTATTGACATACCCTTAGTCTCATTTGCTGAGATGGAAACACGGCCATCATAAGGGCTAGAAGGAGAAGTGGATTTTCAGGTACCAGTCCACTGAAGCTAAGCAACTGCCCATGGTCTAGCTTTCTAAAGCTGAGGAAGATGCACTAAAGGAATAGATTGCCCAAGAAACGGATGCTGAATGGAAAGCAACGATGGATTGGGAGTTGAGAGCTCTTCACTCAGTCAATGTAACTCAACTCACTCCCAACCAAATCAATGCACAGTGGCATCAGCAATCCCACCCATACCCCTTAATCAAAGTGGAGCTATTACAGGTAAAGGAAAGATTATACAAAGATATGTAGGCAGAAGGCTCAGAGGATATCCACCCCAAGTGGAGAAAGCGCTGGTTGAATAAGGATTTGAGGTATTTAATTTAGTTCACAAGAGCACATGCAGCCCTTCAGAAAGACCCAACATTTTGTCTTGTACCAAGGGTCAGGACATGGCAAGCATATGAAGCACTAGAAAAGAAGAGGCCGACATGGCTGAACTGTCCACGTCTACCAGATCCAGAGCAAGGACCGGCAACAGAGGAATACATGGTGAAAACCCTAACGGGCACCATGACTTTCTTCAAGAGCCTTCCTGACCTCTCATGTGCCATGTTGTACAAGATTTGCAGAATGTTGCTCACCTACATCCAAGCTTTTCACGAGCCAAAGCAAGCTAGGGCACCATGGATGTCTTTCCTCGAAGTCAATAAGGGTCTCTGTTATGACTTAAGTGACCAGCCTTTAGAAAAAGTCCTTTATGGCTTCTACGCTCAATGTATGTTTTTGCCCTCTAGCAATATGCTGGCGTTTGAGGAAACATTCTATATAGGTTTCTTCACTTGGCAAGAGAAGATATTTGGGCCAGTGATTAGCAACCTTACATCCAGATTTGTTGGCTATTTGGCCATTGAGCTTAAAAACAGAGTCACCATACAGTTCTTGCAGGTTCCTGACAAAGAGAGAAGATCATATATGAGAAAGCATTACACGCACTTAAAGACCGCCTTGCCAACCTTCAACCCGAAGACTACTTCAATCCATGAAGTTGTGTCAAGGGACGACACAGTCGAGGAAAGGGGGAATGTTAGCAGCAGCAAGCTAGCTCGAATAACATTTTTCGAAGCTCTTATTGTAAAAACACTTATTATTTTGATGAATCGGGAATGTTGTAACTTCTACTTTCCAGATAAACAGTGTAATTGATGAGCCAGGGCTACAAGCTTCCAGATTATATCAACCTGTCTTTAGTTAGAGCTCCCAAATTATTAGTTTTGACCACAACAACCTTGGCTAAGGTAGAAAAGCCAATTTTTATAAGTTTTGGATAATAGAAACACAGCGTGAGCTAACGGCGCTCACTTCTCTCCTTCTCGTGCTTCCTACTCCCTTCTCGATTGTCGCATTGCAGTGTCATCTATTGCATTGCAACCGCAGATAAGAGCTCTATGCATTGACGTAAGCATTTCATGGTAATCTGTAGCTTTTGGCATCGTTGACCCACGGCCTAATTTTATCATAAGTAGAAATTTAGGCTTCAAAATCATAAAACTGAGTATAGGTGGGGTATTGGGGCATCATTGCTAAGCATTTAGATGCATTTTGGTCGAAAACGACTAGGTCAAAAACTCACTGCTATTAATATTCGTGATTTTTGCACTTGACCTAAAGTGAGATTTGAGACCATAAGCATGTGTACTTAGGTCTTATAAACATGTCCTAGAAGTTTTGTAACGTTTGGATGTTGTTTGATGCTGTAACGGTTGTGATTTGTTTGCCAAAGAGCGACTAGCTTTTGGTGATTTCTATCATTTGAGTGTAGCCTGAGTTAGATGCGAGTTGTTTGTTGTTTTCCAAGAGATTGACAACCTCTTGTAGCCTCTATGCACTAGTCAAGTCAGCTTGGATTGACAATTATATTTGTGGTTCTCGCTATGTCTGCAATAAGATAGGAGTGAGGCTAGACACCCGTCCCACAATCTTGCTAACCGCAAGGCATCTTGGTAACCACAAAGCATCTTGCTAACCACAAGGAACAAAAAGAGATCAGATAACCTCAACTTATTCTCTATTAATCGCGAAAACATCTCGCTAACCGTGAGTTTCATCTAGAAACAAGAAATTATTTCAGCAATTCTTTTCATTCTCAAACATGATTAACTAACTCCTAATATCAAAAAAAGATAATTTATCTACCATTAAACATTTGTCAAATAGTTTTTTCACTACTCTACAAAATCATATGCATCACGTTTCTTGGACGGTTTAAGGAAATTCCTAAGCTTGACTTATCGGTCATCATGTATAACAATGTAAAATTATAAATTTGTCTTACCAAATTAGTAATGCCTTCAACTACCTCTTGTGTTGGAGATTGAGTGGCTTCAACTTCTTCCGTAATCAATACCTCCGCTTGAGCTACAATTAAAGTAGTTAATGCCTTCCTTAATTTGCACCTTTCTTGGAGGTGAAGCGGCATGAGCTTCCTTGGAGCATCGAGTCACTCGCTTCGAAGCAATCGTATCACAATAGAGAAGAGGGGAAGATAAAAAGAGAACTTAATAATCCAAGAGACATCTTGATGGCGGTAGAGAAGGAGTTCGAGATGGAGAGGGAGAGGGAGATAGAGATGGGTTGAAGGTGAGAGGTTGAGGGAGAGAAGGTAATTTTGTCATTGTTGGGCGCATTTTGAGAACCCCATTTTTTGTAGAACTTGTACATATGGACATGACTTACGATGTCAAAAGTGCGTGTGGGCTTTATTTTTGTAGGATTTTTATCTTGCTTTAGCAAGCACATGTACATGCACTACAAGTCGCTAGTCTAGTGACAGCTGTTGAGCTACTGTAAGTGCCTGTGAATGAGTTTTCTAAAATGAGACTTGTATATAACTAAAACTCATGTACAAACTAAAAAACGTTCAGCCAAACTCCATAAAATTGTAGGTCTTAGCTCGTTCTAACTTCTTGATGCTTTTGGATGTAGTTTTTTGCCCTCGACTAGCTCTCTCTACACCTAGTCTTCCTATTACAGCATCATGTTCACGTTGATTTTGCACATAGTTGTGTGTGGGTTCAATTTGAAGGATTTCAGCACTTTTGTTGTAGAGTTTGCAGAGATTTTTTGAAGTTTGAAATCATGTCTTTTGGAGTTGGGGTTTTGGAGTTATGCTCTGTTCTCTACAACCTACAGTGCATGGCATCTTTGTGGCAAAACTATGAAGGTTGAATTATGGAAACCCATATGTCTTGTGGGTGAAGTATGCTTTGAAGGGGGAGTTTTAAAGTGGTTTTTGATGAAGGGGCAAATTTTGTTTTCGAGAGCACTGGTAGGCAACGTCCATAATTCCGTGCCTAAACAAGTTTCTTCCTTCTTTGTTGCATAGTCTCTTGGGTGGGCTACGGCCATTAAATTCCCAAGGGGACTACTCTTGTTGGATTAGTGGTGTTTCAAAGGACACTCCTAAAGCTTTATGTGTCTTGTAGTTCTCTTTGAGCGCTCTTGGGTGACTGTTAACCCTCACGCACATTCCTATCACCTACAACAGGCGTTGTATTATTTATTTGGTAAAGTCAAGTATCGGGCTTGTCGGTCCAATAGAAAAAGGGTAAGAGTGATAGCCGATAAGAGGTGCACTCTTACTGGAACATTCAAGGGATTAGTTGGCTAAGCATGGGTGCCCAAGTGTGAATGGGGAGAGCTCATATAAAAGTCAACTAAACCTAAAATTCACTCATTCTCTCATTTGTTCAATTGAAGAGTGCTCTTGCTCCATCTCCATCTTCTTCTTCTTCATCTCCTTGTGTGTGTGTGTGTGTGTGTGTGTGTGTGTGTGTGTGTGTGTGTGTGTGTGTGTGTGTGTGTGTGTGTGTGTGTGTGTGTGTGTATGCGTGAGAGAGAGAGAGAGTGTGTGTGCGATCGAGCATTGCGGCTGCACGATGGCGGCGAGGCGGTTGAGCGCGACGTAGCGACGTCTCCCTCTTCTTCGCGGTGAGGAATCCTCCACGACATCAAGTGTAGAGCGGTGAGTGACACACCATCGCCATCTTTGAGCTTACTAGTTTAGGCTAGTTGCGTGCTTGGAGCCATTTGTGGCTCGCACACAGTGTATTGGCAAGTTCCTTTCATTGACACGTGCGACAGACGCGCACATTTTTGGCGCCGCTGTCGAGGAATTCCATACACTAAGCTTGAATGGCACTCTGTGCTTCTTTTGGGGTGAAATTTCAATTGTAGGAAAGGTAGGGAAGGAAGGTGTGTGTGTTGAGAAGAAGGATTTTGTTTTTTCTACTGTGTATTTCTTTGTTAATAATGAAGTTTTGAAAGGTACTGTGTTTTCTCAGTGCTAAGGTGTTACTTTTAAGGTTGTTAGTTCTGTGTAATGCAAAGTACAATAAGTAGGAAGTAGATCTGTTAGAGATAATGAAGTGTGTTAGTGTGTAACAGTAGGTGTATTAGTTGTAAGTAGGTAGGTAGAGTGTGTGTGTGCTCACGCGCAGGCCTCGGTGACCTTATCTAAAAAAAAGAAAAAAAAAAGGTAGGACCTGGATCAACAATATCTCCCAGACCCAAGCCCAAGCTCACGCTCAGGTTCAGGCCTCTGTCACCCTTAAAAATTACGTATTTTAGCTTCACACGTAGCTAAAAACCGGCTTTTTAAGGACCAATGGAGCTTCCGGTGACAGAACGTTGTACTGTAAGGCACACCGCAACCCTCTGAGTGATACGCTCATTTTGAGCTATCACACACTTTAATCAAAAAATTGATCATTAAAAAACGAGTGAAAACGGACGCCTGAAAAAGTAAGCGGTTAACCTTCGAGGTTATTCACCGATGCTTGTAGGGTGCCAAAGACACATGCATCTGTTCTCTGGTCCTGTGCTAAAGACGGAGCAACTAGAGAGAATTTCGACTTACGCGAGTTCTCAATATCCACCTAACTTAGGTTCCGAGCCCTCGGCGGGGACCCAAGGTAGTACAAACCAAGACCTGAACATAGCAGGTAGTGACTCTTCCTCTAACTACGACGTCATGGAGGGTTTCCCAATGCCTGATCCGATAGCTCAAACCAAGACATGCATGCCATGGGCCCACGGTCCGGGCCCATTAGGAAAAATATGAACCCTCTAGGGGCCCTTTGGGATTAAGGTTAATTAGAGGCCAACCAATGAGACGAGGGTGGTGGACACTCTCTATGCCCTCAAAAATGTAGGGGGACAAAGTAGTCTTACACTTCTTAAATGGGCTCTTACCTAGTGAGAAGGTGGGGTGGGGGGGGGGGTGGGCCATATGGAACCTCCAACTTCCCTCCTTTTTTATCCGGTTTTGAAAAAATCCCAAAAATTTAAAATTTTTCAAAATTTTCAAAACTCAAATTTCATCTTCTGAAAACCCCCCTAAAACTATTTTATGGTCAAAAAAGCATTTTTTTATCTCAAAAAATCAAAACGTGCATCCAAAAACCCTAAAATTCAAATTTGTAAAAAAACTTTTGAAAAATCTTTTTTTGCTATCCAGAGCTCCCCCAAAAGTAGTTATTAGGCAAAAAGTGATTTTCTCTCTCTAGAACCCCTTTTCCAACCCCTCCTTGGTTGCAGCCATCACACTCATCCTCTACTCCAACACTCTCTCTCTACACCATCTCCATTTGCTGCTGCAAGGAAGCTCCTCTGTCCTCCCCTACCACCTTCCATTGCCACACCAAGCAAGGGTTATCCACCTTCTCCTCCCATTGCCACAAGGGTTAACCACCTTCTCATATCACTTTATCCCACCTACATTGTAGCAAAAAGCAAGGTCCTTCTCCTCCTCCTAGTTTTCTTTGCTCAACCATGGCCAACTCTACTTCGCAAAGGCGGCCAAAGGATGAGGTCACAGTAGTTGCATGCCACAACACTAGAGGTGTAGATGATGAGTGGGTGCCACAAGAGTTCACCAAAGGTGCTTGGGTATACATGCAACCATCTGCTATTGGCCCTCATCGTGTGCGGAATCGTGCAAACTTGAATCTTCATTGGAAAGGAAAGCTCCTTGGCTTCAAGAACCGCAAAGACAAGGGGACCGTAGCCATTGTGCAACATGTTTTCTCAATGTCAACCATGCACTTGCAACAACCACCTCGATTTCCAACACATTGTAAATACATGTTTTGAGAATACAAAGCTAGGTGTGAAATCACAGTGTAATGTTATTATGGATTCATACTTAACATTTGTCATGCATTTATAGTCATATTTCCATCCACGTTGGTGGAGGAGCAGCCACTACATAGTCTCTCCGACACATTCAATGCTATACATGCGGATATTGGAGCAATAATGTTCCCACATCTTTGCCCAACCAAACTGGTTCAAAGAAGGATTTTCTTCTATTCTCACTCCTATATTGTCCCTACTTCTACACAAGCGTTTGGAACTCTTGAACCCATCAAAGTAACTTCCTTATTAAGTATGGAGTGGCCGGTCCCAGATTTGTGGTCGGTAGCATCTTTCAAGCAAAAGATGATAATGGATGTCCAAAACTCTTTGAAATACTCTAAAGCTTCTAGGTCTATGGGCTTGAGTTGGTGTTTGCCTATTCATTGTTTTGTGCACATTTTTAAAGAGTTTGGATTTGTGGAGACTACCACAATGCTTGTATGTAAAGATGCGCATTACGAGGAATTAGGAAGGCTTTTAGAAGAGGAATGGGGTTTTGTGGAGGGCATGCACAACGAGGACCGGTATCGTTGTAAGGTTGGAGCTTCAGGTATTGAAATGCGCTATTTGAAATCCCGCACCTCCTTGTACATACGATTTCACTATGATCGTTGGATGTGCAAGCTTGGAGTGTGGACTCCCTTACAGAGTGTAGACGGCGCCATTGCAAGCTTTGACATTGCAGTGAAGATGCCCAACGATGCTTTGGAGGCAGTCCAAGTGAACAAGCATTGGACTCTCATTAATGTTCGAGAACATTTGGTTATTATGGGTTTTGAGGCCCTTCAACAAGCACATTTTGTTTACAAGGTCACAAGGTGAGAATCCTTCCACCACATTTTCAATACATCATGGTTTGTCGATCATTGAATGCTTATTGTAATGAATGTCCGCAGATTGGGAAGAGAATGGAAGACAAATTGAAGGTCGAGGAGGATTGGGGGATAGATGGAACTATGCTATCGATCTTATAACTTTGTAACTCTTGCAATATTGATCCCCGCTGTAATCAACATGATTTGCTTCGGCAAATCATGCCTTTGAATATAATTTTTTGCATTGGGATGAGAAATCATTTTTTGGTGAAAGTGCCTTTTTTTTAAATGTCTTAAAAAAAGGGTCCATTATAAAAGGGGGGCCACCTAACTCATTCACTATTTTCACTTTTGCAACTCTTGAGCTCCTCCGCTCTCTATCTACACCCCAGGCTAGACATGGATGCTGCCACAGCCTCTGCATCTGCACCCACATCCACCCCTTTGTCACGCTTCATCCTCTTCCTCGAGGACACCAAATACAAAGGGAAGTTGGACCTCCACAACTATTTTACTCGTCTCCCTGACCTTGACGCCACAGTTGCCCTTCACATGGATGCATTTGAGGAGATTTTTGCGTTCATGGAGGAGCACATCATAAAATATTTTGTATCTATCCCCCCACATGCAGGGATCTGGGTGCCTTGCAATCTTTTGCGCTATATACACAAAGGTGATCGCCCATTCTCCAAGCGGTTGCAACGATTCCAAGAAATTGCAACCGATGTAGGCCATTACTTGGACGAGCAAGCCCCTAGGGTGTCAGCGCTCAAGAAGCACAAGTTGGGGGTGGAGTACCTTTCTCGGCTCGCAACATTTATCTTCTTGGTGAGCGAGGAACCTGATCTGGAGGAGCTCCGCTTACCACACCTTCAAGTTGGGTCCTTTATCAAGGACACCAAGGAGCAGCAGGTTATACCCATGAACCCTGCAGTGGAAGGAAAAGCACACCGGCTCGAGTACCCTAGGGGTCTTGAGGAAGTGGTTGAGAAATCCATAGTTGCGGCTGGCCCTAGTGACACTCCAGTGCCACTACCACTGACGGATGTGGCTATCCCAGAGGTAGAAATAAGCCGCTTCTCCTCAGTGTTAGTGGATGGGGAGGAGTATGTGTTCCTGCATGATTTGGAGAAAGCATTTGGCATGCGCATGGATGAATGCTTGAGCGTGCTATGCAACAGCAGCAAATGTCCCTTAGACAATACGCTAGATGCCCTAGAAAGCAAGATCTTGCCAGATGGGGACTCTGTTGCTGACACTATTGCAGTTGTATGTGCGGAGGTCCTGGCAGCAGAGCAGTTGCACGTGGCTGATAAAGATTTCCAAGCCACGCAAGCCAAGGTTGAGGCTGCTAGGATGCCTATGCCATTGTGCAACCTCCCATCTGATGATCCAAAGCTCGTATCTGTGGTGCATGGGAGCATTGACTTGGATGCAAAGGGCAACAGGGAGGAGGACGACAAGGAGCAGGAGGTAAACTGTATCCTAATTTTCATGTTACTATTTTATCCTTCATTGTCTTTTTTCTCAACCTTCATCGGTTTATGACAGGATGTTGTGGAGGTTGATGATTTTGCTGCAAGGACGGGTGGCAAGCGGACAGGCTTTGGACCTCAAGCTTCCCTTGCGCATTACCTAGGACAACTCCCCCCCTGGCGATGTGGCCATTATCCATAATGAATTTACTCCCCAAGCCCATTTTATGACTTGGTCGTTAAAAGCTTTGAGCAAGTTTTTGTGTTTGAGCACCATTGCTCAAATTGCGCATCAA
Organism: Adiantum capillus-veneris; assembly: GCF_014529385.1. Classification (NCBI taxonomy): domain Eukaryota; kingdom Viridiplantae; phylum Streptophyta; class Polypodiopsida; order Polypodiales; family Pteridaceae; genus Adiantum; species Adiantum capillus-veneris. The sequence continues at coordinate 70,499,895 of NC_140960.1, read as the reverse complement.
GTGTTCCTAGTGCGTAGATCCCTTGTATGCACAGCGTTTGGCACTGGCTTTCGTGGTAAAGTGCTTGCCCAGATAGGGATACATGCTTCCATTGGTTCAACTGACCCAAAGGCCATAGTGCAGTCCCTCTTGACTGGGGAGTTGCCTTACGCGCAAAATAAGCGCCAGGAAATGATCAAAAAAATTATGAACTCCTCAGATACATGATGTAAAATCACCGTTTTGGAAGGAATAAAAAATATTTGAAATTGTCTCTCTATATTGCAAATTCTTTTGAATATGATTTGTCAATCTTCAAAATTGTTTCAATTGGTGATATGAATTTTTTTTTGATTGGTGACTTTGTAATTTCAAGTTCTGTATGTAATTGCAGTCAATTTCAGTAAATTTGTGCTTTTTAAGTACCCTTGGGGGTAGATAAGCCTATAAGGGCCAAAAAAAAGCCTGGCCACAAGGGCGCGCAAATGGCCCATCCATCAATTTTGGATGGGCCATTTGCGCGCCCTTGTGGCCAGGCTTTTTTTTGCCCCTATTAGGCTAATCTACCCCCTAGGATACCTACAAAGCACAAATTGATTGCAATGGATTGGTTTTGCATCACTCATTTAGATGCATCCTTTTTATGTCAATTCCAGCATATGTTCACACTCAAGGACACTAGAAAAGGTGAAATCAATTATGAGATGAAGTTTCCAGCACACTATCACCTGCTTCAGTTATACCTAGTACACCCCTGCACCAAAAAGTCCAATTACATTGGACATTTGAAAAATCCAAATTACTGTTGCATAGACACTTGGTTTCACAATATGTTATTTATTTTTATATCCTATAGGGAATTCAAAGCTTGAAATGGCCAAAAAAGGGTGTCCACAAGGATCCATGTAAAATAATGATGCAAAACCAATAGGTTTTAGTAAATTTGTGCTTTGTAGGTATCCTAGGGGGTAGATAAGCCTACAAGGGGCAAAAAAAAGCATGGCCACAAGGGCGCGCAAATGGCCCATCCATCAGTTTTGGATGGGCCATTTGCGCGCCCTTGTGGCCAGGCTTTTTTTTGCCCCTAGTAGGCTAATCTACCCCCTAGGATACCTACAAAGCACAAATTTATTGCAATGGATTGGTTTTGTATCATTCATTTAGATGCACCTTATAGGTTTATCTACCCTCAAGCGTACTTAAAAAGCACAAATTTACTGAAATTGATTGCAATTACATACAGAACTTGAAATTACAAAGTCATTTCATTACAAAGATAATAGACACAGTAGACACAAAGGTTGATCATATTGTCATTGGAAAGTCAAATCATTACAAAGATAAGGGTGTGCAATACAAAAAGAGGGGTAACTTCGGCTAATGCTCGAAGTCTCGTCGCAATCGACCTGCAAGCTGCATATCTTTTGGTTGTATTGTCACTCACTTTACATGTATGGCGCATAGGTTGGTATCTTCAAACACCGAAACGATGTGGGCCTCTGCAGCTTCTTGAATAGCCTCTAGCGCTATTGCTTGCATTCTATACTAATTTCCATAGCTTTGAAGCACCTCCTTCACAGTGCGAGCAAAGGGGGCGCGTCGAATCAAAAGCTCCGTCGTCTTCTGGTAGTGGCGGATTTCTGCAAATGCCCTTGCTATTTTTCGGCGCCGCTGCGGTTGTCTTGGGGGCACTTGCACACTTGCTGGCGGGCGGCGTTTAGGCTTCTTGAAAAACTTAGACTTGCGCCTGTTTACATGCTTAGGGGCTGGTTCTGCAGCCTCTTCTGATTCTTCCTCTTCCCTTGGCTGCCGATCTTGTCGTGTGGGGAGAGCTCCCTGGCCTCCAGGCAATGTCTTCCCCCCAACGGCCACCCGGTGTGTGCGCGGTATTTTTTCTCACAGCCATGGTGGCTCACTCTCTGATTCAGTGTCTGTATGGACCACCCAAGTCCTGGATGGTCCTGCTTGTGATTGGTGGCGCGACGACTGCTCCCTATCGGACTCTGTTGTTTGCTGGCCCTCTTCTTCTCTCCAGCGCTGGGCACGTTGCTTCATTCTCCTTCTAGGTGTTATATCTTGAGGAGGTGGAGATTCAACAGTCCTCGATGACTCTCGTGCCCTACCACCATGCCCACTACCAGATGAGTTCCTGGAATGGCCAGGCGTTCGTGGCCGTTTTCTTGTGCCTTTAAGCCATGACGGCTTCTCACATCCTTGGAGGGTGTTTTTGTTGGTAGGTGGATGCTCTTTCGCGGTTTGTTTGGTGCGCGCCATTTCGTTGGTAAGAGCTCACTTGTTCTTCAGAAATGAGTTGTTTATGAGAGCATGCAATACTTATAAGGGCCCATTTAAAAAGGGCCCTGTTCACACTAATTTTTTTTAAAAAAGTATTACTTTTTAAATAAACATGTCGCTAAGAGTTGGACCTTGCATTCACGTTTAGTGACTCGCGCAGTATCCACTTTGATCCTTGTCGCACTCTGCATCGCCGCCATGCAGCATGCTTGGTGGGACCTTGCGACATTTGCCACTTGTTGCTATGCTCTTGACGACTCCATTTCCCCACTTCAATAGCAATCTTGGATTGTCACGCACACTCCATTGTGAGCTTACGAGCAAATGTTGTGCGAAAAAACCAATTGAACATCTCCTCCAAATAATTGGATTGCACCATTCCACCACCATGTCAAGTATTTTTGAAGTACACTCCCCTTGCTCGATAATGGGACTTCTCCATGCCTTGAGTGCTAAAAATTTCAAGCGATCCATACTTGTGCATAAAAAATGCACCATGCGCAAACAAGATATGTTGTTCACATGAGTAAACGATCCACATTATTAAATAAAAACAATCCCTTGTAATGAATACACCATGTAAAATGACTTACCATGTAATGTGTGATGTTATTTTCACCCCAAGAAAGGGTGAAGGCCTTGGTAAAATCCGCCAAGGCTTCTTGAAATGATTGGCGTTGTTCTTCTGTTGTGCTGTTAAGGCCCATAAGCTTGACCATTTTATCAAAATGTGCCCAAACTTTCTTGCGCTTGTTTGCAAGCTCGCCATTTGAATCATTGTCGGTAGTAGCTTTGCATAACTCCTTCCAAAGCTCCCAAAGGTTACCTGCCTGCTCGTTGGAGCTGTTTTGAGCATCATATCGACTTGGCTTTCCTTGGGAAACTTTCTTCAAAAAGTGTCTGGCTTTTTGTCCACTCATTGACACTTGTTGAGCAATTTCTATTACCATATACATGTGGTAGTGATGTGTGTGAACACACTAGGACCGCCGGGGCATTTTTTCCCTCTTTAGGAGGTTTTTCCCCGCATGCATTGCATATACGCCCATCACTCTAGGGCTATCTATCTTTCCATTGCACACTAAGTAACACACTCTCTATTGTGTGCCTTGAGCTTCCTTCGTCTTCTCCAAGCTGTGTGTGTTTCTCTGCAACCCTAATTCCAACAATTGGTATCAGAGCGGGTCACGTCCTCCCCGGGTTAGTCGCCAGGTGCTCCAGCACACGCCTGCTCACTTTCTTCGATTTCAGTGAGCTTTCGCGAGCGTTCGCAGGTCGACAAATATTTTGGGAATGCTTGAAGAGCTCTGTCTGCTCAGAATTTTGATTTGGGCTCATTTCGGCCTCCGTTTCCACTACAGGCTACTCTGCACAGGCTATTTCGTCATTTTGTGCAGAATTTCTGTCAGTGCCGTTTTCTGCATAACAAGTGCCTTATAGTCTTCTACGGTTTGTGCTATATAGCACAGGTTGTTCCCGCTCCATTTCTCCTATTTTCGGGCAGTTTTCAGATCAAATGCAGCATTTACCATGGCTGACAACAACAACATAGATGTGTTCAAGATGTTTGCTGCTCAGGACAGGTTGGATGGGGACAACTACCCTATGTGGGCTTATATGATGCAACATGTTCTTGTGTCAAAAGGTGTCTGGAACATTGTGCAAGGCATTGATGTACGTCCTGGTTCTGAGGATGTAGGCGATGTTGAGGATGTTGCAGGTCTTGCTGCAAGGATTGCAGCTGTTAGAGTTGTTTTGTCTATGGCAGAACAAGATCCTTGGGATGTTAAGGATGCGCAGGCTCATGCATTGATTGCGTTGTCTGTGAAGCGCACCATTGTTCCTCACATCCGTTCAGCAAAATCTGCAAAATAGGCTTGGGATATTCTAGCAAGTCTTTATGCAAGCCGCAATGAGGCTAAAATTGCTTTGCTGCGTAAAGAGCTGGAGTCGAAGATTATGCATGAGGAGGATGATATGGACACTTTCCTTGCTAGTGTCAAGGATATCGATGAGAAGCTTATTTTTGCAGGTGAAGTCATTTCAGACAGTTCCCTTGTGCAGACTGTTCTTGATGCCTTACCAGATTCCTACCAGACTTTCGCTAGTACTTGGAGACTGATGACCCAAGGAAATCCTGAAGTTGTCAAGTTTGATGCATTATGCACATTGCTGTTGCAAGAGTCACTGTCCAGAAAAAACAGGACTAGACAACGTGCAGTTGAACAGGCTTTTATTGCTTCTCAAAGAAAGGGTGGTAACAGCAATGCAGCCACTTCTTATGGTTCTGCTACTAGTGGAAAAAGTTATGTTCCTAATGCTTCTGCTGGCAGCAATTCCTCTGGAAATTCTGGTGATAAGGGCAAAAAGAAGATGCGTTGCCATTATTGTAAAGCCAATGATCACTTGATCAAGTCGTGTCCTAAGTTGAAGGCCAAAGAGGCTAAGAAGAAAGAGGGTGGTTCCACTGCAAATGCTGGTTCCACTACAAATGCAGCCATTGTTGAGTCTTCTGTGAAAGGAGACTGTGTTGCTGATGTTGATGCAGAATGGGCTTTTAGCGCAGAGTGCACTTACAATTCTGTTGTCCATGATGCATGCTTGTCAGTTGCTGCAGATTCACATGTGTGGTATTTCGACAGTGGTGCTACAAAGCACATTACCTCACATCGTGAATTGTTTACCTCTCTCGAGTCTGTCCCTCATGGGAATTCAGTCACTTGTGCCAACAACGCCTCTTATCCAATTCAGGGAGTTGGAAAGATTGTGCTCACTGATGCTAATGGCAGTTCCTTCACACTTTTTGATGCACTTTATGTACCTGGGATCAAGAAGAATCTCTTGTCTGTATCCGCACTTGCTAGAATTGGACTTGTAGTCAAATTTGTGGATGACAGATGTACAGTTCATGATCTCAGTTTTGGCGATGAAATTGTTGCATCTGGGCTTTTGTGGCATGGGCTGTATAAGCTCACTTTGTATGACAAGTGTGGACAAAACTTTGCAAATGCTGTTGCAGATTCAAGGGCTATTTCAGATGCAAAACTTTGGCATGCACGTTTTGGTCCGAAGTTTTTATGTGCTTCAAACAATTTCTGGCTATGGCTGAAAATGTCTCGAAATGTATTATGGGCACCCTCCGTTCCGATCGAGGGGGGGAGTATATGTCTCATGAATTTAATGCATTTCTGGCTAGTCATGGGATAAAACACCAATGTACAGTGCCTTATACGCCTCAGCAAAATGGTGTTGCTGAGAGGAAAAACAGGTCACTGACGGAAATGGCACAATGTATGGTCAAAAGTCAAGCTTTACCGCATTCTTTTTGGCTTGAGGCCATCATGTGTGCCACTTATGTACTTAACAGGTGTCCTACGAAAGCTTTGCAGTCTATTACTCCATATGAAGCATGGCATGATAGAAAGCCTTCTATTGAGTATATGCGTGTTTTTGGTTGTTTGGCATATGCTTTGGTGCCACAAGTGCAGCGCAGAAAATTGGATGATAAGGCTGTCAAATGTATTTTTGTTGGTTATAGTGCTGAAAGCAAAGGTTACAGGTTGTATCATCCGCAACCAAAACGTATTTTGGTTTCTCGGGATGTAGTATTTGTGGAAGATTCTGTTCAGCCCTTGCTGTCATGTACTAGAGACAGTAATGTAAGCTCACAGGACATTTATGACACTTTGTTGCCTCTTTTCAGTGGTGGAAATACGAATGTAAGTTCCAATGAGGCAAATGTACAGCCTATGGGGGTTTCTGAAAATGTTTTAGATCAGCCTATTACTAATGCAGATGTACATGATGTACGTGATGAGGAAAGGGCTGAAAATGAGCAGGCTAGAGGTATGCCAAAATGGCTGGTGCACACTTTGCGTGACAGTAAATTGGATGCACCTTTGTCTAGTCGTACTCGTTCAGGCTCTCGCCATGCATCTTATGCATCAGATTGTTATGCTTTGGCTGTGTCTAGTTTACATGATGTTGAGGAGTCTCTGTCTTTTGATGAAGCACAGAATTCAAAAAATTGGATGGCTGCCATGCAATTAGAATATGATGCACTTATAGAAAATGACACATGGACTTTATGTGATTTGCCTCCTAGCAAAAAGGCCATTGGTACGAAGTGGGTTTACAAGTTGAAACGCAAGCAAGATGGTGAGATCGATCACCATAAGGCTCGACTTGTTGCAAAGGGTTATGCACAGCAAAAAGGCATAGATTATGAAGAGACTTTTGCTCCCACTTGTCGTATGACTACTGTGCGTTTTCTATGTGCATTGGCAGCTCATTTTAGTTGGGATGTACATCAATTAGACATTGTTACTGCTTTCTTGAATGGTGACATATTTGAGGAAGTTTATGTAACGCAGCCTCGCGGCTTTGTCATAAAAGGACAAGAGGAAAAAGTGTGCAAATGTAACAAGGCTTTGTATGGGTTGAAGCAATCTCCTCGTGCTTGGTATGAGAAAGCTGACACTCCTTTGGTCAAACAAGGCTTTCGTAACAGTCCAACAGAAATCACATTGTATGTAAAGCGTGAGGGTGATGTACTTCTCATAGTGGTTCTTTATGTCGATGATTTGCTGATCACTGGACCAAATGAGAGACATATTGCTGAATTTAAGGCTGATTTGAATGCTACTTTCAAGATGAAAGATTTGGGACTCTTGCATCATTACTTGGGTATACAGTTTAAGCAGTGTGATGGTGGTATTGCCTTGTGTCAGAAAAGTTACATAGAGACATTGCTATGTAAGTTTGGACTTCAGAATTGCAAACCTATTGCCACTCCCATGGAAACAGGTTTGAAGTTGATTCTACATGATGCTGGTGATCCTGCTGATGTCACTCTTTACCAAACTGCTGTTGGTTGCCTCATTTATGTATGCAACACGAGGCCGGATATTCAGTTTGCAATCTCACAGGTCAGCAGATTTATGCATAGCCCAGGGTCTAAGCATTTGCACGCTATCAAGAGGATTTTCCGCTACCTTAGTGGCACTTTACATCTTGGCTTGTTTTATCCCAAGGGGGGATCATTGCCGCCAGACTTACATGCTTTTTCGGACTCAGATTGGGCTGGTTGTTTTGACACGAGAGTGTCCACAAGTGGTTTTTGTTTCATGCTTGGCAGTTCATGTATATCATGGTTGAGCAAGAAGCAACCTACTGTGGCCACTTCGAGTTGTGAGGCTGAGTACAGGGCAATCTTCACAACTACGGTTGAGTGTGTATGGCTCAGACGCCTTATGGCTGATTTGGGTGTTGGACAAGACACTGCCAACACTATCTACACTGACAGTCAGAGCGCATTGGCCGTTGCGAGGAACCCAGTTTTTCATGCTCGCACAAAGCACATTGAGGTGCATTACCACTATGTCAGGGAGAGGCTCTCAGCAGGAGAGATCAGCTTGGCTTATGTGCCAACACAGGACAACCTTGCAGATCTTTTCACAAAGGCATTGTTTCGTGAGAAGCTTGAAGCTTTCCGCAAAGCTTTGGGCTTACTCCCCTTTGTGGACCGATCCTGTCCTCAGGGCATGGCACTTCCCTTTACTCATGTGCCAGCTCTCGTTCACCGCATCACTCCATGGGGGGATTTGTTACCATATACATGTGGTAGTGATGTGTGTGAACACACTAGGACCGTCGGGGCATTTTTTCCCTCTTTAGGAGGTTTTTTCCCCCGTGCATTGCATATACGCCCATCACTCTAGGGCTATCTATCTTTCCATTGCACACTAAGTAACACACTCTCTATTGTGTGCCTTGAGCTTCCTTCGTCTTCTCCAAGCTGTGTGTGTTTCTCTGCAACTCTAATTCCAACAATTTTCCCTCTTTAGGAGGTTTTTTCCCCCGTGCATTGCATATACGCCCATCACTCTAGGGCTATCTATCTTTCCATTGCACACTAACTAACACACTCTCTATTGTGTGCCTTGAGCTTCCTTCGTCTTCTCCAAGATGTGTGTGTTTCTCTGCAACCCTAATTCCAACATTTTCATGGGCCTCCCTTGTGTTTTTTGTAGCAACGATAGACACATTTCCACCATGACAGCCAATGGAATTCAAGAGTACCTCCACTCTTTCAATCGCTTCCTGAGTCTTTTCCAACGGTTTCATTGTGAAAGCATAGTCAATGTGGAGCTTCAATAGCCTATCAAAAATGCGCATGAATGCGTGTAATGTACAAAAATGTACATTCGATAGAGGAAATCGAAAGATTGGATTCCAAGCGTGGTCCTTTTGATCATGGTCTGGGGCATTGAGCATGGGACATCTCAGAATAGACGCTTCCCATTCTCTACCTTCATCTCCGACATCACGACAATCTAACCCTTGTTCTCCATGCCCTTGCCATGGAAGCATGGAACCGGCCTTTGCAGTGCTCTTATGTGATTTGTTTCCATTAGGTTTGTACCCTCGAGTGCAAAATGGACAAGGCATGAGAGAAGAAGCCCCTTGTTTGCAGCCAAGCAAACACTTTATGGTCTTCAAATCCCCACCTAAGTGCCACTCCACATCATAACTACCAAAACCCTCAATCTCCAACTTCTGACCTGCAATTTGGGAGTGTATTACTTGTGTGATCCATGGAGTTCTCTCAAAAATCCATGAAAGTACTCCATTGGTCTCTTTGGGCACCTCAATAGCACCCAACCACCAAATGTCTTTCTCTGATTGCACGCTAAAAGATGGGGTGGGAGATGGCTCGATTTAATCCCTTCGCTTGGTTTGCAGAAGGGCCTCGTTCATTAGAGTGACACTTAGCCTCCCTAACCTTCGGCCTTTCACTATTTGACACTCATCGAGTTTCAGCACAAAAGCGACTTTTGTGCCAAGCACTACAAAATAAATAGTGCTAAGACCTTAAACTTCAGAGTTATAATAAGAATAATACCAAAGAAAAAAGTAAAGTGTGTCACCTTCTTCAGGTAACTCGTAAAATCTAAGCATGGCTTCTTGAAGCCTTCTAAGATCCACGAAAATATTGTTCCACATTGTGTAAGGAAAGCCCTTCTCCGAAGGTCTTATGGATTGTTTCTTACCTTTTCCCCTTGTCTTTGTTGCGCACGAAGCATAAAGGGAAGTTGGCATTGTGTCCTCAATGTGTAGGTATGTCCCAATGCGGGAGAACACATCTTCGTTTGTGGCCTTCTTTGCGAGCTTGACCTTGTGAGGAACGGGAAATAGGTTTTCCACAATGCCATGTTCTTTGAGGGCATCCTTTAGGAGTTGGAAAATAGCCTGATAGGCTTTGGTGCTGATTCCAGCCTCATCACAAGCTTGTTGAACGTCATCATCACTAACCACATTTCTTAATTTACGCATAAGGTCCTTGGTGACTGCATCCTTAATGTACTTACCTCCAGGTGATTGTAAGATAGAAATCACGTCCTGGGTATTGAGACAACTAGTGAGAAGGTTGACTCGATCATCTTGGCTTGTTCCACCGCATGCCTCCTGGATGAAGTTTCTAGCAACGAACAAACATAAATGTTAGAAAATAGTGTAAAGTAAGAATGCATCATGCAAGTAAATACCAAATCACCTTGTGGCTATAACTCGTCGTTTGCGTGCTCCTCCCGAATGTGCAAGAGTTTCAATGGATGAATACGTGCGTTTGCGTTCCCTTGCACCAAGGGGTGTTTCTTTCAAGTATGTGATGGTGTTGGTAAGATTCTGGATGTGGGACTCCTTTTCTTGCATTTGTTGTTCAAGAGTTTTAACTACCCTCTCCGAAGAGGCAACACTCTCTTGTAATGCCGTCGTCTTGAGGTGAAGAGCTTGACATTCGTGCATCCACATATGCAAAGAAGCACCTGCACCCATACACAACCGCTTGCAATAGCCTAACAAACCTGCTTCTCCCCTCCCAAGAAATTGAAGAAATGTGGAAAGGCTATTAAATGGTGGATGGAAGCGGCTTATAGGATCGTAATGGTAAAAATGGCCATCCACCCAAATGTCAACATTGGTCTCACAAGCGGTGCGATGTTCCTGTGATGACTTTTGATCACCTTCACTAGTGGTCTTCGGTGCAAATGCCATGGGTAAGCGAATATGTATTCTTTTGGTGTGCGGAGTACGTGGTGGTGGAAGCAAACAATTTGTGATGTCCGTGAGCACCATGGAAGCTGTTGCGTGAGGAAGCAAATGATGAAAAGATAGAGGGGGAAGGGTAGAGAGGTTGAGGAAGATGGGAGGAGAGAAGGAGGGAGGGGGGGGAGAGAGAGATTGGGGAGGAGGAGGAAGGTAGGGGCAGGGAGGGAGAGGAGAGGGAGAGAGAGAGAGAGAGAGAGAGAGAGAGAGAGGAGGGAGGAGGGAGGAGAGAGAAGGAGGAGAGAACAAAATGTTTATTACTTTTTGGGGGAAAAGAGTTTTGAAAAAATAGACTTACTAAGCTTGTGGGTTAAAAAATGGGTCAAAAAATTATTTTTGGATATGTATATATGTTGGGAGGGAGTTTTAAGTTAGAAACAAGTAAAAATGAAATTTTTTAAAAAAAGTCAAATTTTGTCTCTTTGTGACCCACGTTTTTGCTGATGTGGACACACCCCTATGCTTCCTTCACTTTAAAAAAAGCTAGAGAGAGAAAGTAACCCTTTAGGTCCACATCCTACATTTGTATAAAAAAAAGGCTAGAAAAGCCTACTCAAAACTACCTTCTTCAATGCCCTTGCCCCCTAAACCCCACACAACATTAGCCTTAATCCCTAAAAATTAGGATTCCTTACAAGGCCCATGCAAAGTTCATATTTCTCCTAATGCAAGCGTGCTTAACTGCTTGAAGGAAACCTTTCGTAGAGCCACTAACTCCAAACATGGAGCTAATGATGTAAATGAGGGGGGTGAGGAAGTAAATTCTCCATTTATGACCAACGTAGACCCTATGCCCTTAGAGAATGTGCACGTGAATACTCCATTCACTGCACCCCCTGACTCTTCAGAACTATTCCCCTCTGAGGTTATATTACCCGATGGTAGAAGCCCTGCCAAAGTGCAAGAGGTTGAGTGGTATATCCTTGCAACAAGGGAAATGGAAATCGAGAGCTTATGCAAGGCTGAGCAACAAAGAGAGTTAAAAGCGAAAGCCCCTATGTCAATATCCTTGCTAGGAGAGCAATCGAGTGCTCCTGACTTAGCAACCGCTAAGGGCCAACCCTAGAAAGTAACATTGCATCTCTTTCAAAGGACACCCCTAGCACCTCAAGCTTAGATGGAGCGTTCCTAAATGAGAATTGGGAGTACGAACTACAAACTGGAAACTCTAACCGACCTATACACAGGTCACACCTATCACGTGGGTTGGTTAGATGTCCTACAATCCACAATGGGTGCTACTACTGTGGAGGATCAACAACAAAGAGTTTGTGAGGTCATCCATAGGGTCATTGAGTTAGAGAGACAGAACAAGGGGATCAACATGCCTTCAACGGGTCTCATGAGATTCTTGGATACAGGAAAGGCTAAACAACCGACCTTAGTATGCACCTATGGGTCATCGCACTCATGTAGTCCCTACCCCTCCCATTGTTTCAACTACCTATGCTGCACAACCACAACACCCAAGCTCTTATTTCCATGGGACCATACCGGCTAGCATTAGCATGTCACATCCGACGTGTGCTCTGCCTAGGGCCACACATATGAAGTTTGGACCGCCACATGGCACAACACCGTACCAAACGTGGAACCCAAGGGCTTCCTATGCGCCAAGCCCAATGCCAATACTTACTCCACATGTAGTCTCTGGAGCACCTTCACCCACGATGCCTACTCACTTAAGTGACTTGGCAAGATTTGCTCAAGCTATGGTCGTTCTATTGCTGAGAATATGCATAACACGCCTGATAGAGAGCCTAGAAGTAAGGCAGTACAAATAGCCAAGCTCACACAAAAATTTAGTGGAGACGGGGATGTGAGAAAGCATATCAAAGTGTTTGAACAAATATGCGATTCTCTAGGAGAACACAATGACCTGCATAAGAGTAATGCTTTAAGCCTAACCTTAAGTGGGAAGGCAGGGGATTGGTATAGAATCCTAAGGGTGGAAGAAAAAAGGATTTACCCTACTCTTAGGAGACTGTTCTTGAAAGAATACATACAAGAGGGAGTGCTTTGGGTTGTAGCCTCTCAGCTCCAGAAAGCCCAACGAGAGGAAGGAGAGTCAGTGTGAGGGACTTTATTAGTCGCTTGAAACATTTGAATTCTTGTTGTAATCCAAATGAGCGTTTCAATAATAATCAATTTCTTGATAGATTCATTAGGGGATTACGACATGAGGATATCTACAATGGCCTAGTCATTAGAGGTATCACCATTGGGGAAGCAGTCACCACCAATGCGATCCAATTGGAGGATAATTTAATGATTCAAGGAGACAGAGTGTCTATTGAGCCTAAATCTATTGACTCGCAAGCATCAGAGCATCAGCCAATGACCCTAAAGCCTATTGCTAAGGAGCCAAAGATATCTGAAATGACTTTACCAGATCTCACCAAGGCCATTCAAGAGAGTCTTAAAGATAATCATGCTCCGCAAAACAATCATATGTATCCAAGAATGGAGCAACAATGGTGCTAAGTATGCTATGGACCGCATAGTACCAGTGAATGCCCTACTTTTAGAGTAAAACTCAATGGGAACTGTAATGCCTGTGGGAGGTATGGTCATCAAGCTAAGGATTGCATAGTATTTAAGCGCGCGATGGCCAATAGACCAACCTTAGCATGGACAGACACACCTCGAGTGCCTGCATTGATGTCGGCCCCACCTCTTGAACAAACAGCACAACACATGGTCCTAGGGCCCAAAATGTTGTTCAAACAACACCCTTACCACCTCCAGTGCTAGGACCGCAACCACCACATCCGAGAATCACTTCTGTGAATCAAGTAGGTTGTGAGTCATCTATTGCTTGTTTGGAAGGCTGTGAGGAGGATATAGATCCTAATATTGCCTATGGGATGGATGTGCTTGAAGAACGTCCACAATACTACATGGAGGACTATTGGGGACAAGTCAAACCTGTCTATCAAGTAGCTGCTCTTGCGGCAAGAGGCCAAAATATCAATTACACTGCTAAGAGACCACCTCTTCAATGCTATGAGTGTGGAGGTCCACATTGTGTAGCCGAGTGTCCTATTAGGCTACAAAAGAACGCCACACTAATGCAAACCAATCAAGCGAGCACGTCTACAATGCCGATACTCATGTGTAATTGATGTGGCATAGATCATTTGATTGCCCAATGTCCAAATAATCCAAATGCACCAAAGATCACGCCATTAAACTTGATTGAAGTTACCGAGGAGCCATCACAAAGTACACTTGTGGTACCAGTAAACGTACTCACACGATCGATGCTCAGAAAACAAAATTATATTCTTGAGGAAAGAGACACGGAATCAATTGCCCAATCTCGGAAAAAGAAGAAAACACAAAGGAAGAGATTGCAAAAAGCAGCGAAGTTAGACCCCAGTTCAAAGACCAACATAGGGACTGGTGATGACCCCGTATATATGAACGACACTAAAGAGGATTCTGATTCAGGTGAAACCATGGAGACCAAAACGACCACTAAGATAGAAACCAACAAGGAATATCTTCATGAGCCACCATGGCCAGGATCCAAGAAGAAGATAGAAACTTATCCAAACCCTACAGAGGAGATTGAGCGAGTCAAGCAATTAAGGAGTTTGGTAGAAGATACCCAAAGGGATCTAGAAATAGTACCTAGGTAGATCCAGATTACCAACGCAGTGTTCCCTACGCAACAACAACCTCACCAAGTCCATAGACCCTTAGCCATACCTAGTGTCATCCAAGAAGAAAGTGACTTAAAGTCATGGGAAAGTGGGCGTACTCACTTCTTGATGGAAAGAATGTTTACAAAGGGACTAGCTGATCCTATCGAAGAAATGGAGATCCCATCTTCTCCACGTCAAGGGACTGAAGTCCAAAAGGTGTTGTTAAACATTGCCAAATTGATGGATTTCATGTCTTCAGAAGTTAGAACCACCATCATGTCCAAACTATATAAAGACCCTGAGCTAGTCTCAGCTCTTCGAGCCTTCCTCAATGGAGAACTAAAGTTTGGGCTACCACAATTTTCACAGATGGATGGAGCTGGGGAGATGCCAATAGAGGAGGAACACTTAGATCCACAACCCAACCTAGATGAGAACCTTGTTATAGAAATACATGTTAACAAGTTGGGACAATACTTTGAGGGTGATGAATCCAATGTGACCATACCAATCACTACTAAGGGATTAACTGTGAAGATAATCCTTGATGGTGGCGTTGGGGTTAGCATTGTGACTAAAAATTAATGGGAAACTATGGGAAGACCTCACCTTGCGACCACAACCATAGTAGTGAATATGGCCAATGGGTCTATTGTTAAACCTATTGGGATGCTAGAAGATCTCAAGATCAAGGTCTTTGTACATAAAATAAGGATTACCTTCATTGTTATGGATTTCTCCAAACACACTATGGCATCGGAGATGATCTTAGGGCGTCCTTTCATGAGGAAGAAAAAATGGTGCATGACTAATCTAAAAACCATATCTACTTGCAGTTCCAAGATTCTGTCATATTCGAGTGAATCTTGTGACTGGTCGAGCACATCCTTTAGGAAACAGGTTTATAATTGATCATAGATCTGACACCACAGTTCACTCGGGCCCATTGCAGTATTGTTACACGTGTAAAGCGGACACTGATGTTGGAGAAGATTCTCCTTATATGGATGTACTACCTGAGATCACTGAGTCGGACAATGTGGATTGGGTCCACCTAGCAGCAACCATAGTCACTTGGGCAAATAGGGGGACGACCTGGGTAACACCTGAGGGGGATGAAATGCCACCACTCATACCCTTAAATATGCTAGAAGCAATGCATATAGCTTCTGATGACCTACAAGATGAAAGTTTGACTAGCATTGCAACCAGTAGTGCCTCACAAGACTATAGCCCACACGATTTGGGGTCAGAATCATCAATTGAAATTGACTTCGAGGATAAAGAACCTGAGTTAAATTTTAGTGCAAATGTGGGGACAAACCATTCAGGGCCCAGTGGTACCCCAGATGACAATCTATCGAAGGGAACAGAAGACACAAGAAGAGATTCATCTAGTGACTCTTCACTAGAGATCTGTTTTAATCGAAAATTAGACAAGAAGACTAAGAGATATAAGAGGCAAATATATCGAGCAAATGTGCATGCTAGAATAAATGAAAAGAAATCTACCGCAAAATGGCTTAATTATATAGGGGCATGTGATGCTCATCGAAAGTTGGTAGATAACTGGGGTGAATATCTTCAAAGCATTATGTGGTGTAGTCCACAACCCATTGACATCGCACAATTAGAGCCTACAGAGAAGCCAAAGTTGATCCGTATCATAAGGAGCCGAAAAAATCGAGAGTTAGCTCGACAACAAAAGGAATCAGAAGTGAAATCACAGTCCCCAGAACAACAGGACCCCACAGACTTACACCCTGCACCTGAACATTTCAAATCCTATACCACAGAGGAACGTAAGGTTGTGTATACAAAGGCTCAAAGAAATCTATCAATGGGGGAGCAATGGAGTCTATGAAGGTCCAACGATAGTTAAGAAAATAGAGTTAGCAGACCCAGGAGAAGAGTCCAAACCTGTTTTCATTGCCCAAGATCTGACAGAGACTGAGGAGTGTGTACTTAAAGAACTTCTCAAGAAATTCAGGGATATATTTTCCTGGGCATATCATGATATGAAAGGTGTTCCACCTTCCGTGGTGCAACATACAATCCCCATGAATAGCATGGCTAAACCAGTTCAGCAACGACCCTACCCATTGAATCCTAAATATGCAAAACTCATTCAAGAAGAGATTGAAAAGCTTGTGGATTGCGGATTCATATACCCTATTGAGCACTCAGAATGGGTGTCTCCAATAGTGATTGTGCCAAAAAAGAATGGGAAACTCAAAGTGTGCGTGGATCTCAAGAAGGTCAATGCTGCCACTAGGAGGGACCATTACCCCTTGCCATATTCATAACATGTGCTTGAAAGAGTTGCAGGGAAGGAAGCTTATAGCTTTTTAGATGGGTACTCTGGATACAATCAAATCACAATTGCACTGGGGGACCAAGCTAAAATAGCCTTTATAACCGAATTTGGAGTGTTCACATTTCGTGTTATGGCTTTTGGCTTAACCAATGCCCCTGCTACCTTTCAAAGATTAATAAACACTGCTTTTAGAGAATATTTGAAGGAGTTTTGTGAAGCTTTCTTAGATGACCTTTGTGTTTATTCCTCTTGGAAAGAACATCTATCATGCTTATGAAAAGTGTTTGAGAAGTGTAGATTGTATCGCATCTCCTTAAACCCTTTCAAATGCCAATTTTGGGTTAAACATGGAGTCATTTTAGGACATATACTATCCAAAAATGAAATTTCCACAGATGAGAGAAAAATTAAATCCATTGCTGAATTGCCACCACCTACAAACTATAAAGGAGTTCAAAGGTTCATGGGCCATGTTGGTTATTACCAACGGTTTATTTTAAACTTTGCCAAGATAGCTCATCCTTTGTACAAGCTTCTTATTGAGTTCCAATGGACTGCGAAGTGTGACCATGCTTATGAGTCATTGAAAAAGACCTTGAATAGCGCTCCTATTCTACGAGTGCCCGATTGGAATGTAATTTTCTATGTGCATATTGATGCATCAAACTTTGCTATTGGGTGTGTTCTAGCTCAACCAGGAGAATATAAACTATACTACCCCATTAGCTTTGCAATTCGTCAATTGAATGATGCCGAGAGAAACTACACCACTACAGAGCAAGAAGGTTTAGGTATGATTTATGCAGTGAAGAAATTTTGCTACTACTGAGTGGCATAAAATGGTAACCATCTTTTTGCAACATTTGTCAGTCTACTCAACGTCCTCTTCCTCATATGTGTATATATTTTTCTACGCTATTAAGTTATCTAGAGTAAATTCCCCCTCTTCGTTTAACCTTTGTGGCGACACATACATTATACTCTTCCCAAAAATGTCACCTTAGTCATATATTTATATTACCACCCTTTTCTTTTTTGCTTTGTAAATAGAATAAGCATACAATAACCAACTATATACCCCCAAACTTTCTTACCTCTTGTGAATTAGTAGTAGAAAAATAATATATCCATCTTCCACCCCATATAGATAAATTCCCATGGAAATCAACTCTCCACTTGTCTTTACCAAAGGTTATGGTCCCTCTCTACAAGTCTTCTATGCCCCCTACATAGGTGGCCCAATATCTCTTAAGAATATACATATAGTTTCTCTCCTTTCAAAAAGACTCCAATTGTATGTTCTTTTCACAACCAAATAATATTGGGCCCTCCTCTATTTGTTTAAGCATCATAGCCTTTTGAAAAAGCATGATTCCCCTTGGATGCATACAAGCAAAGGGCCCATACAAGAAGACCTGGAAGCAAAAGGTTCCCTAGCCTATTGTGGACCTTCCAAACCGAATTCCTTGGTGCATGGGCGTGAAGAATAGTCCAAATTCATATCAAACAAGTTGAGAAGGTCAATTTTGCCTTTTGAAACATGTCATTCCGAGCTACAGGTAAAAAGTTATGGTCAAAATAGTGTAAATCTGTCAGATTCGCAGCAAAAGGGAACTGTAAATCAAGTAAATCAAGAGGGTGATATCTTATTTTTCCCCTACTCATCTTCTAGAAGAGCAATGAGTGTTCAAGGTCACTTGCATGTGATGGGACCAACCTAAATATGCTTTCTAAATGCCAAGACAGACAAGTTGAGATACACCGCAGGAGCCACCCGTAGGGCCTCATGGTGGGGCCCACCTACATTATGCACCCCTATGGAGCCTTCACGGTCTAAAATGATATTTTTGGTGAATAAATAGTCCCTTTTATGTCCAATATTCAATGAGTGGTCAAAGGACACTTAATTAGGTCTAATCACTTACTCTAATTAAGTGTAGCATAATCCCACTCCTACAAAATTATAAATAGCCCCCCTTGGAGAGACTCAAGGACACACACCTATATTTTCAACTTCATGTTGTTTCTTGATCAATAGTAGAGAAAACCCCAACTCTCCCGCTTTCACATCCTCCCTCCTAACCCTCCTCTTTGGAGAAAGTGCAACTCTATTCTCCACTCTTTCCATTCTACAATCTCTTACTCCATCAACCCAATAAATCATTTGTAGCACCTCAATAACTTGTAAATACATCATGATCTCTCTCATGGTTATGTTAATGATCATGAAATCATCTTCAAAACTTTCAAGTGTCGCAATTCGTGATGGTTAGCCAGCGTCTGTCCTCCCCTTAAAAGGTGTGCGAGAAATCAAGTAAGTGTTCTATTCTCAATTTACCATTGGTTTGTTTCTCCACACTTATTCAATTGGTCTAAAGAAATTTCTCACTCCAACTCTCTTTTGCTTCATTACATATGCATGTGGCTACCTCTCATGGTGATTTTATTTGTGTCACGGCATTGCATAGATGGAGATGAGCTCTCTATGCAAAGTGTGTTAGTTTGATGTAAGTGATTCTCTTGTGTGTTTGAGAGGCAAGTCTTGTGCGCATGATTTTTTGATGAGTGCTTGAGAGAGGAAGAGTTTGGATGTATTATGGGTATTCTTATGGGGAGAAGGTGAATTCTATTCCACAAATTGCATATTTCATTTTGATGCACGGCATTGGGTTGCATAATCGTTGATGGTGTTCAAGTGTCCAAAGTGTATATAGAGTAAGGGGGTTTTCAAAGTGTGTTGCTTGAGTGGGTGAGTGCAAGTGTTATTTTGATTGGTTTCCTTCTCCACTCCCAAAAGAAGGTGGTGCCCCAAGTAGTGTGCGTATCTCTTTACGAACATTTTGTGAGGGTAGGCCCATTGGGTTGGGTTTAAAGGCCCCATTTCAAAAATCTCGCCCTCATAAAGTGGTGCCCCCACTGAGGAACATATTTCCAAGTTACCTTCAAATTTTTTAGTGATGAACAATGGAGTTCCCATCTATCCATTTCATTTTGCACAACACATTAGAGTAAATGTTCACATAGATAGAAAAGTCTTTTTCCAGCAACGCATTGTTTTTATGTTTGGTGCAGAAAGACTTAGAGAAATAATGGCATCACCCAATCCAATTATACTTCCAATCATCAATTATGAAACTTCTTTTGATGTTCACGTTTTCATTTTGTTTTAAAGGCAGAGACAAGGAGTGGTGAAGGGGTGCTCAAGGGCCATATGAAGGAACGAGGTCTTCAAACCAACAACGAGGAGTAGCACATGAATCACGATCAAAACAATGAACCTTTTAGGCCTATTGCTCGGCAATCCATTCATATAATCATTGCAACTAAGTTTAGGTTTCAATCTATCATAAGGAGGATATTTGGATCCACTCGCCTCAATGAAATCAATGCTTCAATTAATCCATTTATTCTACCTATGATAAAGTACGAATTAACAATGGATGTGTACATCTTCATTTTAATGTAATCAGATTTATAGTGTCAATAATCTTGTGCGGCCCGTAAGAGAAAAGTTTCTTTAAAAAAAAGAGATTTCAAAAAGTCTAAACAAAATGTCAAGTTCTTTTCCCACGTTCTATGCAAGAAGTGGGGAAGATGCGCAAGATTTTCTTAACAGCTTGGAGATGGCACATCTCATATCCGGGAGAGATGAAGAGGAAGTAAAGCTACGAGCCTTCCCGTTGTTTCTAAAAGCAGAAGCTAAAGCATGGTATGAGACCTTGCAACCCCAAATCAAGTCCAATTGGGAGAGACTGCGAGCAAGCTTCCTCTCCAAGTTTGGGCAAGGTGATACTTCTGAAGGACTATGGAAATGTCTTATTGGACATAAGCAGGTATCACTTGAAGACTATCCCTCTTATGAAGCAACCTTTGTCAATCTATGGGGTAGGTGGGAGGCTACATTAGAAAATCATGGTGGTGCACCTAACTTTCTAAAAAAAGAGAGATTCATGGTTGGCTTGTATCCACTTTTAAAGGCTAAAGTAGAGCTAAAATTCCCATCCACCTTCGAAGAAGCACGTGAGGTAGCCATCATCAAGTTTAGAAAACTACACTTCCAAGCACATAGAGCAAGGGGTTTGAATGAAGTGAGTGAGAGGGAGTCTTCACAAACCATGGAATCACCAATTAGGGCCCCTCTTGCACAATCTTCACAAATAGGAGATAACTCTCAACAAGAGGTTTTACAAAGGCTAACTCAACAGCTTGAGAACCTCACTCTAAATCTAGTACAAGGCCTACCTCAACAATGACAACCAAGAGAAGGGAATCGCAATCAACGAAGACAAGCTCAAGAGTTGCGATGTTGGAATTGCAATGAAATGGGCCATGGCATGTACAATTGTCCACATCCAAGGCGACTTCCGGGAGACATATATCCCCCCAGACCGCCTCCTCTCACTGTGCAGCAAGAACAAGCTCAAGGCCCACAAATCCTTCGTCGACCACCACCACCAGCAAATATACCTCCCGTCCCACATGAGGAGGAAGAAAGAGGAGTCAACATCATCAAGCTAGAAGAGGTAATAGATGAGCATACTCTAAACTTTGATGTTATGCCGGCAGAAAAACGCACAAGAGCACATGATAAGGGTGAAGACATGAGAAGTGAAGGAACAAATTCAGCCAGAAGGGACAAGAAGAAGAATTCAAAGATGGAAGAAGCTGAAAGTAGCAGGAAGAAAAGATCAAGGCGAAGGGAAATTGGTATCAACGACTTCCCATTGGGAAAGGAGCTAGAGCCCTACAACATCCTGGAGGATTTACAAACCCAAAAGCCAAACATTTCATGGCCTCAACTTCTACACCTATCAGCCAAAGTAAGAAGGCAATGGCCAAAGTTGGTAAGTACAAGAATTCCAAAAAAGAAAGCAAATCTTTCCATTAAGGTTGTGGCCTCAAAGCTACAAAAAGATGTGGAACCCATTGTGGATGCTTACATAAGGGGTAAAAAGGTGTCTAATGTATATGTTGATGGTGGAGCTCAAATGTGTGTGATCACGGAAAAATCAATGAACAGGTTAGGGCTTGAAATTACAAAGTCCTCTAATTGTCAAGCTAGGCTAGCCAACAACTCAAGTGTGAAGTGTTTGGGGATCATTGAAAATGTAAAAGTCTCTGTATGTAACATAGATGCACGAGTGGATATGTATGTCATGCCAGCTAAGGGGGAGGGCTATCCCATCATCCTAGGGAGGCCTTGGCTCATTGCTGTGAATGCAAATCAAAAATGGGGAAGTGGTCGTTTGATTCTTAAGAAGGGTCAACCGGTGGTGTATGATTGGCGAGAAGGAAAGCAACTAGATATCAACTATGAAACCACGGCAGATGAAGAGAGCGAGGAGGAGAGTCCTTACTCAAGTGATGAGGAAGCATCAACCAGTGCATCAACCAGTGAAGAGGAGTCTTCTTTGGAGGTAATGGGAATTGTATTCAACGCCAACACTCAAGATGTTCCAGTAGAAGAAAAGCCAACAGACAATCACACACGAGGGGATGAATGATGCCACCACCTTGAAGAAGGATTTGAGAAGATGCTTGCAAAAGATCTTACTTGTGAGGAGAAGAGGTCCTACATCAATATGTTAAGGAGGTATCCCAATTTGTTTATCACTGACTACTAACAAATAAGAGGTGTAGATGTAATAGAGCATCGAATTGAATTGAAACCAGGGACCAAACCCGTGGCTCAAAAGTTAAGGCGACTAGGATCTGTGCAACAAAAGGCTCTCCTACAAGAAGTGAATCGACTTTTGAAGGCTAGCTTCATCTATCCAGTATCCAACTCCGAATGGGTATCACCTATTGTAGTCACTCCCAAGAAGAATGGTAAGTGGAGGGTCTGCGTGGATTACAAACCCCTCAACGCTGCGACAAAGAGGGACCACTTCCCTCTCCCTTTCCAAGATGAAATTTTGAATGAAGTAGCAGGTCACGAATGCTACACTGTGTGTGATGGGTATTCATGATATTTTCAAATTAGAATAGCAGAAGAGGACCAACCATAAACCACCTTCATCACACCTTGGGGATGTTTTGCATTCAGAGTAATGCCTTTTGTGCTCACCAATGCTCCTAGCACCTTCATGAGATTCACAATATTTGTATTTCAGCCATTCTTTGGAAAATCTATAAGAGTCTTTATGGATGATTTGTGTATTTATAGTTGTAGATCACTTCATTACCAAAAGGTTGAAGAGGGGCTTAAGAGGCTCCATCAATTTGGGGGACAACTCAACCCAGAGAAGTGTCATATCGGTGAATCTCAGGTGGTTTTGCTAGGCCATGTGGTTTCTTCACAAGGAATTCAAGTGGATCCCTCTAAAGTAGAGGCCCTTTTGTCATTATCTCCACCAACAACAACTAAGGAGCTAATGACCTTCAACCACAAAGTGAGGTACATGTCTCGCTTCATCCATCTCCTAGCAGAAGCCATCGCCCCTTTGCATAGGTTGGCAAGCCAATCTACATTTGAATGGAGGAGGGAACATGCAAAATGTTTTGAGGAAGTGAAGGGTATTCTTAGCTCTCTCCCAATCCTAATGCCACCAGATCCAAAGGAGACCTACAATGTCACTCCAAGTGTAGGTTTCGAAGCAATTGGTGTTGTTTTGATGCAAAAAGATCCTAAAACATCATACATGAGGCCTATCTATTTTGCAAGCAAGGTGATGACTCCGGCCGAGAAGGGATACACTGAAATGGAGAAAGTGGTCTTTGCAATCTTGTTTGCGGTAAGGAAGTTTCGATCGTATCTTCTCCCTGTGCCATTTGTTTTTCTCACCTTAGAGCACAATCTACCATATGTAGTACAACACATGAGCCTCTCATCTAGAATAGCAAAGTGGGTGCTTGAACTCCAAGAATATGAATACACTTTCCTTGTAGAAGATAGCACAAGAGCAGGATTTGCAGACATTCTCACCTACAAAGTGAGAGAAAGGGAAGGATCACGACTATAAAGAGAGGAAGGCTCAAAACAGTTCAAAGTAAAGGAGATTGATAATGCCCATACTTTATGCTTTGACGGAGCTTATCAACGCCAACAAGACAAAGCAGCAGGGGGAATCATCATTTTGAACCCACAAAAGGAGGTAATGGTTAGAAAAGGTATCACTCTACGCAGTGTTCACTCTAACAATGAGCACACAACCTCTTGTAGTGTCACTCTAACAATGAGGCTGAGTATGCTACTCTAACCCTTGGGTTAGAAGAATGCAAAGAATTAGGCATACAAAGACTTATTATAAAAGGTGATTCTTTGCTAGTGGTCAGGCAAATCCAAGGGACTTGGAGGTGCAAGAATCGTACATTGTTTGAGTGGCTTAGTAGTGTAAGAGCTTTGATGAAGGGTTTTAAAGCAACACAGGTACAACACATTGTGAGAACTCATAACAAGGAAGCAGACTTACTCGCAAATGAAAAGCTTCAAATGGCGGTAGGAGGTGTGAAACTATATGAACCCAAATATCAAGGTCAAGAGGAGCTAAAAGACATTATCTTCTTTCTACAAGCAGGTGAGTGTCCCAAACACTTAGACAAGGTGCAAAGACATAGACTAGTTAAGAAGGCCACACCTTACTAGTTGATCGGGGATGATTTATATCACAAAGGGAAAGATTTGGTCTTGAGGAGAGTACTAGGTGTGCAAGAGATAGAGAAAATTCTTCTTTCATGTCATGATGATGTCTGTGGTGGTCACTTTTCTCAAGATATTACAAGTAGGAAGATTTTACAAGGAGGGTTTATTTGGCCGAGCTTACATCGTGATGTCCAATATTGGTGTAAGGCATGTAAGCCATGCCAAATTGTTGGGGATAGACGACTAACATATGAGCCTCGAGTCCCAATAATATCTTATGGCCCTTTTGAAAAGTGGGGTGTGGATGCAATAGGTCCCCTACCTCGTACTTCTACAGGGAAGGTTTTCATCATCATGGGTGTTGACTACATGACACGATGGGCGGAAGCAACAAGCACAACCCGAATCACAGCTGAAGAGGTATCAAAGTTTATTTTTTATCATATTTGTAGTAGGTTTGGAACACCCCTAGAAATCTTATCAGATCGAGGCCCGGGTTTTAGGGCTGACCTTCTGAATGATCTCTTGAGGAGGTTAAAAGTGAAACACCTGTGTTCCACACCCTACTATCCTCAATGCAATGGATTGGTGGAAAAAGTGAATGGAATGATATGTAAGATCATTTCTAAGCTGGTTGTGGACCGGCCTAATGATTGGGATCGCCATTTGACGGCTGCTCTTTGGGCGTATAGGACATCTTTCAAGGTATCTACCCAATTCACCCCTTTTCATCTAGTTTATGGACAGGAAGCACTTCTCCCCATTGAGGTAGATCTCTCAAGCTTGCGCATTCTTGCAAGAGTGGCAAAAAAACCAAAAGAGGTTCTACATGAAAGGATCTTAGATCTCCAACGACTTGAGCTAGATAGAGAAGAGTCCATTGATCACTACATCACCAAAGCGACAAGCCAAAGGGATAAAATCAACAAGAAGCTCAAGGGGAAAGGATTGAAGGAAGGTATGTTGGTTCTTCGCTATGATAACCGACTTGATACTTGACTTGACAAAAAGTTTTTGCAAAGATGGGAGGGACCTTTCATGATAAAAACAAAGTTTGGGAATGGTAGTTACAGATTAGCAGATTTATCAGGAAAACTCCACAAGACCAGAGTCAATGGATGGAGATTAAAGCCCTACTTTCAACGTATCAATCCGTTGATAGGCAGTCATCTGCCTACATCGTCTAAGCTCCAAATTGACATGGCTCCCTTCGGCTTCGCAAATGCTCCACCTATTTTTAAAGCTTTGATGTGCAAAGAAGAACCAGCCTTGGAATCTGAACATACCCAAGGCAACCCTCCCATCTCCGATTTATGGGATTGAGGTAATGAAAAGCAGGTCTAATGGAGTAAAAGAGTGCATGACACTCCTCCTATTGAAAAAAAAAAAAAGTGGAAAAGAAAAAATGACAAAAAAAGAGAAAAAAAAGAAGAAAAAGAAGCAACACCGTCCTCTTAAAGATATAAATATCTCTAGGCTTGGGGGAGTGCTAATATGAGTGGCATAAAATGGTAACCATCTTTTTGCAACATTTGTCAGCCTACTCAACGTCCTCTTCCTCATATGTGTATATATTTTTCTACGCTATTAAGTTATCTAGAGTAAATTCCCCCTCTTCGTTTAACCTTTGTGGCGACACATACATTATACTCTTCCCAAAAATGTCACCTTAGTCATATATTTATATTACCACCCTTTTCTTTTTTGCTTTGTAAATAGAATAAGCATACAATAACCAACTATATACCCCCAAACTTTCTTACCTCTTGTGAATTAGTAGTAGAAAAATAATATATCCATCTTCCACCCCATATAGATAAATTCCCATGGAAATCAACTCTCCACTTGTCTTTACCAAAGGTTATGGTCCCTCTCTACAAGTCTTCTATGCCCCCTACATAGGTGGCCCAATATCTCTTAAGAATATACATATAGTTTCTCTCCTTTCAAAAAGACTCCAATTCTATGTTCTTTTCACAACCAAATAATATTGGGCCCTCCTCTATTTGTTTAAGCATCATAGCCTTTTGAAAAAGCATGATTCCCCTTGGATGCATACAAGCAAAGGGCCCATACAAGAAGACCTGCAAGCAAAAGGTTCCCTAGCCTATTGTGGACCTTCCAAACCGAATTCCTTGGTGCATGGGCGTGAAGAATAGTCCAAATTCATATCAAACAAGTTGAGAAGGTCAATTTTGCCTTTTGAAACATGTCATTCCGAGCTACAGGTAAAAAGTTATGGTCAAAATAGTGTAAATCTGTCAGATTCGCAGCAAAAGGGAACTGTAAATCAAGTAAATCAAGAGGGTGAGATCTTATTTTTCCCCTACTCATCTTCTAGAAGAGCAATGAGTGTTCAAGGTCACTTGCATGTGATGGGACCAACCTAAAGATGCTTTCTAAATGCCAAGACAGACAAGTTGAGATACCCCGCAGGAGCCACCCGTAGGGCCTCATGGTGGGGCCCACCTACATTATGCACCCCTATGGAGCCTTCACGGTCTAAAATGATATTTTTGGTGAATAAATAGTCCCTTTTATGTCCAATATTCAATGAGTGGTCAAAGGACACTTAATTAGGTCTAATCACTTACTCTAATTAAGTGTAGCATAATCCCACTCCTACACAACTATAAATAGCCCCCCTTGGAGACACTCAAGGACACACACCTATATTTTCAACTTCATGTTGTTTCTTGATCAATAGTAAATAAAACCCCAACTCTCCCTCTTTCACATCCTCCCTCCTAACCCTCCTCTTTGGAGGAAGTGCAACTCTATTCTCCACTCTTTCCATTCTACAATCTCTTACTCCATCAACCCAATAAATCATTTGTAGCACCTCAATAACTTGTAAATACATCATGATCTCTCTCATGGTTATGTTAATGATCATGAAATCATCTTCAAAACTTTCAAGTGTCGCAATTCGTGATGGTTAGCCAGCGTCTGTCCTCCCCTTAAAAGGTGTGCGAGAAATCAAGTAAGTGTTCTATTCTCAATTTACCATTGGTTTGTTTCTCCACACTTATTCAATTGGTCTAAAGAAATTTCTCACTCCAACTCTCTTTTGCTTCATTATATATGCATGTGGCTACCTCTCATGGTGATTTTATTTGTGTCACGGCATTGCATAGATGGAGATGAGCTCTCTATGCAAAGTGTGTTAGTTTGATGTAAGTGATTCTCTTGTGTGTTTGAGAGGCAAGTCTTGTGCGCATGATTTTTTGATGAGTGCTTGAGAGAGGAAGAGTTTGGATGTATTATGGGTATTCTTATGGGGAGAAGGTGAATGCTATTCCACAAATTGCATATTTCATTTTGATGCACGGCATTGGGTTGCATAATCGTTGATGGTGTTCAAGTGTCCAAAGTGTATATAGAGTAAGGGGGTTTTCAAAGTGTGTTGCTTGAGTGGGTGAGTGCAAGTGTTATTTTGATTGGTTTCCTTCTCCACTCCCAAAAGAAGGTGGTGCCCCAAGTAGTGTGCGTATCTCTTTACGAACATTTTGTGAGGGTAGGCCCATTGGGTTGGGTTTAGAGGCCCCATTTCAAAAAGCTCGCCCTCATAAAGTGGTGCCCCCACTGAGGAACATATTTCCAAGTTACCTTCAAATTTTTTAGTGATGAACAATGGAGTTCCCATCTATCCATTTCATTTTGCACAACACATTAGAGTAAATGTTCACATAGATAGAAAAGTCTTTTTCCAGCAACGCATTGTTTTTATGTTTGGTGCAGAAAGACTTAGAGAAATAATGGCATCACCCAATCCAATTATACTTCCAATCATCAATTATGAAACTTCTTTTGATGTTCACGTTTTCAATTTGTTTTAAAGGCAGAAACAAGGAGTGGTGAAGGGGTGCTCAAGGGCCATATGAAGGAACGAGGTCTTCAAACCAACAACGAGGAGTAGCACATGAATCACGATCAAAACAATGAACCTTTTAGGCCTATTGCTCGGCAATCCATTCATATAATCATTGCAACTAAGTTTAGGTTTCAATCTATCATAAGGAGGATATTTGGATCCACTCGCCTCAATGAAATCAATGCTTCAATTAATCCATTTATTCTACCTATGATAAAGTACGAATTAACAATGGATGTGTACATCTTCATTTTAATGTAATCAGATTTATAGTGTCAATAATCTTGTGCGGCCCGTAAGAGAAAAGTTTCTTTAAAAAAAAGAGATTTCAAAAAGTCTAAACAAAATGTCAAGTTCTTTTCCCACGTTCTATGCAAGAAGTGGGGAAGATGCACAAGAGTTTCTTGACAGCTTGGAGATGGCACATCTCATATCCGGGAGAGATGAAGAGGAAGTAAAGCTACGAGCCTTCCCGTTGGTTCTAAAAGCAGAAGCTAAAGCATGGTATGAGACCTTGCAACCCCAAATCAAGTCCAATTTGGAGAGACTACGAGCAAGCTTCCTCTCCAAGTTTGGGCAAGGTGATACTTCTGAAGGACTATGGAAATGTCTTATTGGACATAAGCAGGTATCACTTGAAGACTATCCCTCTTATGAAGCAACCTTTGTCAATCTATGGGGTAGGTGGGAGGCTACATTAGAAAATCATGGTGGTGCACCTAAATTTCTAAAAAAAGAGAGATTCATGGTTGGCTTGTATCCACTTTTAAAGGCTAAAGTAGAGCTAAAATTCCCATCCACCTTCGAAGAAGCACGTGAGGTAGCCATCATCAAGTTTAGAAAACTACACTTCCAAGCACATAGAGCAAGGGGTTTGAATGAAGTGAGTGAGAGGGAGTCTTCACAAACCATGGAAGCACCAATTAGGGCCCCTCTTGCACAATCTTCACAAATAGGAGATAACTCTCAACAAGAGGTTTTACAAAGGCTAACTCAACAGCTTGAGAACCTCACTCTGAATCTAGTACAAGGCCTACCTCAACAATGACAACCAAGAGAAGGGAATCGCAATCAACGAAGACAAGCTCAAGAGTTGCGATGTTGGAATTGCAATGAAATGGGCCATGGCATGTACAATTGTCCACATCCAAGGCGACTTCCGGGAGACATATATCCCCCCAGACCGCCTCCTCTCACTGTGCAGCAAGAACAAGCTCAAGGCCCACAAATCCTTCGTCGACCACCACCACCAGCAAATATACCTCCCGTCCCACATGAGGAGGAAGAAAGAGGAGTCAACATCATCAAGCTAGAAGAGGTAATAGATGAGCATACTCTAAACTTTGATGTTATGCCGGCAGAAAAACGCACAAGAGCACATGATAAGGATGAAGACATGAGAAGTGAAGGAACAAATTCAGCCAGAAGGGACAAGAAGAAGAATTCAAAGATGGAAGAAGCTGAAAGTAGCAGGAAGAAAAGATCAAGGCGAAGGGAAATTGGTATCAACGACTTCCCATTGGGAAAGGAGCTAGAGCCCTACAACATCCTGGAGGATTTACAAACCCAAAAGCCAAACATTTCATGGCCTCAACTTCTACACCTATCAGCCAAAGTAAGAAGGCAATGGCCAAAGTTGGTAAGTACAAGAATTCCAAAAAAGAAAGCAAATCTTTCCATTAAGGTTGTGGCCTCAAAGCTACAAAAAGATGTGGAACCCATTGTGGATGCTTACATAAGGGTTAAAAAGGTGTCTAATGTATATGTTGATGGTGGAGCTCAAATGTGTGTGATCACGGAAAAATCAATGAATAGGTTAGGGCTTGAAATTACAAAGTCCTCTAATTGTCAAGCTAGGCTAGCCAACAACTCAAGTGTGAAGTGTTTGGGGATCATTGAAAATGTAAAAGTCTCTGTATGTAACATAGATGCACGAGTGGATATGTATGTCATGCCAGCTAAGGGGGAGGGCTATCCCATCATCCTAGGGAGGCCTTGGCTCATTGCTGTGAATGCAAATCAAAAATGGGGAAGTGGTCGTTTGATTCTTAAGAAGGGTCAACCGGTGGTGTATGATTGGCGAGAAGGAAAGCAACTAGATATCAACTATGAAACCACGGCAGATGAAGAGAGCGAGGAGGAGAGTCCTTACTCAAGTGATGAGGAAGCATCAACCAGTGCATCAACCAGTGAAGAGGAGTCTTCTTTGGAGGTAATGGGAATTGTATTCAACGCCAACACTCAAGATGTTCCAGTAGAAGAAAAGCCAACAGACAATCACACACGAGGGGATGAATGATGCCACCACCTTGAAGAAGGATTTGAGAAGATGCTTGCAAAAGATCTTACTTGTGAGGAGAAGAGGTCCTACATCAATATGTTAAGGAGGTATCCCAATTTGTTTATCACTGACTACTCACAAATAAGAGGTGTAGATGTAATAGAGCATCGAATTGAATTGAAACCAGGGACCAAACCCGTGGCTCAAAAGTTAAGGCGACTAGGATCTGTGCAACAAAAGGCTCTCCTACAAGAAGTGAATCGACTTTTGAAGGCTAGCTTCATCTATCCAGTATCCAACTCCGAATGGGTATCACCTATTGTAGTCACTCCCAAGAAGAATGGTAAGTGGAGGGTCTGCGTGGATTACAAACCCCTCAACGCTGCGACAAAGAGGGACCACTTCCCTCTCCTTTTCCAAGATGAAATTTTGAATGAAGTAGCAGGTCACGAATGCTACACTGTGTGTGATGGGTATTCAGGATATTTTCAAATTAGAATAGCAGAAGAGGACCAACCAAAAACCACCTTCATCACACCTTGGGGATGTTTTGCATTCAGAGTAATGCCTTTTGGGCTCACCATTGCTCCTAGCACCTTCATGAGATTCACAATATTTGTATTTCAGCCATTCTTTGGAAAATCTATAAGAGTCTTTATGGATGATTTGTGTATTTATAGTTGTAGATCACTTCATTGCCAAAAGGTTGAAGAGGGGCTTAAGAGGCTCCATCAATTTGGGGGACAACTCAACCCAGAGAAGTGTCATATCGGTGAATCTCAGGTGGTTTTGCTAGGCCATGTGGTTTCTTCACAAGGAATTCAAGTGGATCCCTCTAAAGTAGAGGCCCTCTGTAACATCAAGCAGTCCCACTAAGCTAGTTTGACCAAGCTAGGTGTTACAGATCTTCTCTTAATACCATGGGGAATGCCCTCCTAATAATCAATGGTTACTTAGGTTCTTAATCCGCTTTAGGCAGCATTGTGTGAAATATACTAGGGCTTTCTAGTGGGCTTAGTCCCTATTGATTTTTAGCTTAAGTAGTATAAAGGGAGTTTACTAGTGTGATGAGCCTGGGGAGGGTAACAGTGTTATATGACCCCCCAAAGTTACAAAATTAAAATGTTGAAAATCAACAAGCAAAAAAATCAAAGTGCCACAATGTAAAATCTTAAGCTAGAAGAGAAACCTCAGCTTGATTAGGTACTCCACTCACATGTATCGCCTATGGTACTAGAGCCCTAGAGGTTCCCAGTGTGGGCACTTTTCCTTGAAAAGCAAAAAACCCAAGGCATACAAAATAAGCACACACATCAAAATTGAATCACTATGAAAAGACTTTGGGGGGTCAAAGGAAAGGTAATCAGTCAGGCGATGATTTCATGAGAAATTCCTTTTATCGTAGCTTGACTACAAGGTCTTCTAGGTATAGCCTTTAGTCAGCCCTCGGACATGAAATATTTGGCTCTCTCAATTAAACAACTTAATTGACCAGAGAAAATTGAGAAGCTTGCCCATGGTATATTAATAGTTGATCTTTAGTGCCTTTCGACAGTTTAATTAGAGACCCCATACTTGTTTAATTTTTACCTTTACAACTGTTTATGTGTTTGATTATATTGCAATTTAATGTTTATTGCTGACAAATGGTTTAGAATTATGCTACCAATCAATTTGTCTGCCTAAAACTGCATATGCTTTTTAATTGTATATGAGAATGCAATTACTGTGCCAATGTTGTTTGATTTTGCAGTGAGACTGAAGAAGGCTAAGGATATTCATCTCAAATTCTCTTCCACCTCAACAACGAGCTTCAACTCAATAGCTTCCGAGGACGGAATCTACATCAGGAAGGGGGGCATGTTAACCCTCACGCACAGTCCTATCACCTACAACAGGCGTTGTATTATTTATTTGGCAAAGTCAGGTATCGGGCTTGTCGGTCCAATAGGAAAAGGGTAAGAGTGATCGCCAATGAGAGGTGCACTCTAACTCGAACATTCAAGGGATTAGTTGGCTAAGCATGGGCACCCAAGTGTGAATGGGACGAGCTCATATAAAAGTCAACTAAACCTAAAATTCACTCATTTTCTCATTTGTGCAATTGAAGAGTGCTCTTGCTCCATCTCCATCTTCTTCTTCTTCATCTCCTTGTGTGTGTGTGTGTGTGTGTGTGTGTGTGTGTGTGTGTGTATGTGTGTGTGTTTGTGTGTGTGTGTGTGTGTGTGAGAGAGAGAGAGAGAGAAAGAGAGTGTGCGATCCAGCATTACGACCGCACGATGGCGGCAAGGCGGTTGAGCACGGCGTAGCGCCGTCTCCCTCTTCTTCATGGCAAGGAATCCTCCACGACAGCAAGCGCAGAGCGGTGAGTGACACACCATTGCCACCTTTGAGCTTACTAGTTTAGGCTAGTTGCTCCCTTGGAGCCATTTGTGGCTCGCACACAGTGTATCGGCAAGTTTCTTGCATTGACACGTGCAACAGACGCGTACAGTGACATCGCTATAGAGGTGTTTCAGTTTGCTTATTTACCAACAGTGTTTTGGTGCCCCCAACAAGGAGTTGCTTCAAGTTACCTTCAGTGTTGGTGATTCATACATAAAAGTGCAGCCATGGTCAAGTTTAGTGATGCGTTGTTGAGGATGAAGGATATGATTAGTAAGTTGAAGCTAAGCAGCATAGCAGAGTTAGACATGCACTACATCAGGTTTTGCTATCTAAAGCAGGAGCTAGAGGTTCTTGAGGATATGATTTTGGATGAAAACGAAGAGAAGTTCTTGTTTATTGGTACCCTTCCAGGATGTTTGGGCATTGAGGTTGCTTGCAGTGACTCGTTGGGTGTAAAGAGAATGAAGATGGTTGCAGTGACTTGTTGGGTGTGAAGAGAATGAAGATGGTTGGAAAATGTCAATCAGTCTTCTACTTCTTCATGCTTTTCACACAAGTGCCATTCAATCACTAGTGATGATTGTAACAATGATGATGAGGTTGAGTCAGACGTAGAAGATGAGGTTCTCTCTCTTGATGATGTAGATATTGATGAGGAGTTATGTGCAAGCAATATTGTGAAAGAAAGTACCTTGGAGTGCATATACGACAAAGAGATCCATGCCATGACTGATTTGGTTTCAGATACAAATACTTGTGAAGATGAGGTCTTTCATACTTCTATGTATTTAGATCACATGCTTATCGATTCTCCTGCTTGTGGTGCAAATGACATGCATGTTGACATTCTGGGTGATGTTTTTGCTTCTCCATATTATGAGTTGATGTGGTATCCAGATGATTTGTGGGCATGTGGACCCATTTGGGATACTAAAATTGATATCTGTGATGTAGATGATGCTATTGGTGCCATTGAGTCTCCTAGTAGTTATGGTCTTATTTGTGAGCAAGAGGTTGGTTTGCGTGATGTGGATTATGATGGAAGTCTTGATTGGGGCTTTGATGATCCACAAGTTAAGATGGATGAGGAGATGCAAGTCAAGGTGTGTCATGCATTGTCAAGGGTGAAGAAGCTTATGAAAACCTCACATGCATGTGTGGATGTTGAAGAGGATTGTAGCTTGGAAAGTTGGGACATCCATGATGACATGGATATCATGGATGTTTTGTCTTGGTTTGATGTGAGTGATACATGTCATGATGGTGAGAATGTTGATCCATGGTCTTTTTGTTTGTATGGCATGAATGTCGATGGTTGAGCTCATTAGTGATTGATGATTGTCCTTGTAACTTTTACGGATGCCATTATGTGTGCATGATGGATGCAAGGGATAATAATTTTCCATTTGATCATGGAAAGGGAATATGGTGTTGATGTCTTTGTGGATGATGTATCTTTGTACATAAGCTTGTGCATAGTATGAATGCTCTAGCAGATTGGGGGGTTGGCAAACTATGTTAGGCGCATTTTGAGAACCCCGTTTTTTGTAAAACTTGTACATATGGACATGACTTATGATGTCAAAAGTGTGTGTGGGCTTTATTTTTATGGGGTTTTTATCTTTCTCTAGCAAGCACATGTACATGCATTGCAAGCCGCTAGTCTAGTAACAGCTGTCGGGCTACTGTAAGTGAATGTGAGTGAGTTTTTTGAAGTGAGACTTGTATATAACTAAAACTCATGTATAACTTACTAAAACAAGTTCAGCCAAACTCCAAAAAATTGTAGTTCTTAGCTTGTTCTGGCTTCTTGATTCTTTTGGATGCAGTTTTTTGCCCTTGACTAGCTCTCTCTACACGTAGTCTTTCTATTACAGCATCACGTTTGCGTTGATTTTGCACATAGTTATGCGTGGGTTTTATTTGAAGGATTTCATCACTTTTGTCGCAAATTTTGTTGAAGTTTAAAATCATGTCTTTTGGAATTGGGGTTTTGGAGTTATCGTTTGTTCTCTACAACCTATAGTGCATAGCAGCTTTGGGGAAAAACTATGTAGGTTGAATTGTGGAAACCCATACGTCTTGTGGGCAAAGTATGGTTTGAAGGGGGAGTTTTAAAGAGGTTTTTGATGAAGGTGAAATCTTTGTTTTCAAGAGCATTGGTAGGCAACGTTCATAATTCCGTTCCTAAACAGGTTTCTTCCTTCTTTGTGGCATAGTCTCTTGGGTGGGTGACGGCCAGTAAATTCCCAAGGGGACTACTCTTGTTGGATTAGTGGCGCTTTAGAGGAGTTTCCTAAATCTTTTGGTGTCTTGTAGTTCTCTTTCAACGCTCTTGGGTGACATCGCTATAGAGGTGTTTTAGTTTGCTTGTTTACCAACAGTGTTTTGGTGTCCCCCACCGAGGAGTTGCTTCAAGTTACCTTCAGTGTTGGTGATTCATACATAAAAGTGCAGCCATGGTCAAGTTTAGTGATGCGTTTTTAAGGATGAATGATATGATCAGTAAGTTGAAGCTAAGCAGCATAACAGAGTTAGACATGCACTACATGAGGTTTTGCTCTCTAAAGCAGGAGCTAGATGTTCTTGCGGATATGATTATTAATGAAAAGGAAGAGAAGTTCTTGTTCATCGGTACCCTTCCAGGATGTTTGGGCATTGAGGTTGCTTGCAGTGACTTGTTGGATGTGAAGAGAATTGTTGATTTCTTGAAGCAAGGAAGATGGTTGGAAGATGTCAATCAGCCTTCTTCTTCTTCATGCTTTCACACCAGAGCTATTCAATCACTAGTGATGATTGTAGCAGTGATGATGAGGTTGAGTCGGAGGTAGAAGATGAGGTTCTCTCTCTTGATGATGTAGATATTGATGAGGAGTCATGTGCAAGCAATATTGTGAAAGAAAGTACCTTGGAGTGCATGTATGACAAAGAGAGCCATGCCATGACTGATTTGGTTTCCTATACAAATACTTGTGAAGATGAGGTCTTTCATACTTCTATGTATTTAGATCACATGCTTATCAATTCTCCTGCTTGTGGTGTAGATGACATGCATGTTGACATTTTGGGTGATGTTTTTTCTCCTCCATCTTATGAGTTGATGTGGTATCCAGATGATTTGTGGGCATGTGGACCCATTTGGGATACTGAAATTGATATTTGTCGTGTAGATGATGCTATTGGTGCCACTGAGTCTCCTACTAGTTATGGTCTTATTTGTGAGCAAGAGGTTGGTTTGTGTGATGTGGATTATGATGGTAGTCTTAATTGGGGCTTTGATGATCCACAAGTTAAGATGGATGAGGAGATGCAAGTCAGAGTGTGTCATGCATTGTCAAGGGTGAAGAAGCTTATGAAAACCTCACATGCATGTGTGGATGTTGAAGAGGATTGTAGCTTTGAAAGTTGGGACAGCCATGATGACTTGGATATAGTCTTCCTATTACAGCATCATGTTCATGTTGATTTTGCACATAGTTGTTCATGGGTTTGATTTGAAGGATTTCTAAAATTTTGTTGTAGAGTTTGTAGATATTTTTTGAGGTTTGAAATCATGTCTTTTGGAGTTGGCGTTTTGGAGTTATGTTCTGTCCTCTACAACCCACAGTGCATGGCAGCTTTGGGGCAAGACTATGTAGGTTGAATTATGGAAACCCATACGTCTTGTGGGTGAAATATGGTTTGAAGGGTGAGTATTAAAGTGGTTTTTGATGAAGGGGAAACCTTTTTTTTCAAGAGCATTGGTACGCAACGTCCGTAATTTCGTGCTTAAACAGGTTTCTTCCTTCTTGTGGCATAGTCTCTTGGGCGGGCAACGGCCAGTAAATTCCCAAGGGGACTACTCTTGTTCGATTAGTGGTGTTTCAAAGGAGTTTCCTAAAGCTTTTGGTGTCTTGTAATTCTCTTTCAACTCTCTTGGGTAACATCGCTATAGAGGTGTTCCAGTTTTCTTGTTTACCAACAGTGTTTTGGTGCCCCCACCGAGGAGTTGCTTCAAGTTACCTTCAGTATTGGTGATTCATACATAAAAGTGCAGCCATGGTCAAGTTTATTGATGCGTTGTTAGACATGCACTACATGAGGTTTTGCTCTCTAAAGCAGGAGCTAGAGGTTCTTGAGGATATGATTATTAATGAAAAGGAAGAGAAGTTCTTGTTCATCGGTACCCTTCCAGGATGTTTGGGCATTGAGGTTGCTTGCAGTGACTTGTTGCATGTGAAGAGAATTGTTGATTTCTTGAAGCAACGAAGATGGTTGGAAGATGTCAATCGGTCTTCTTCTTCTTCATGATTTTCACACAACAGCTATTCACTCACTAGTGATCATTGTAGTAGTGATGATGAGGTTGAGTCAAACGTAGAAGATGAGGTTCTCTCTCTTGTGATGTAGATATTAATGAAGAGTTATGTGAAAGCAATATGTGAAAGAAAGTACCTTGGATTGCATGTATGACAAATAGATCCATGCCATGACCGATTTGGTTTCATATACAAATACTTGTGAAGATGAGGTCTTCAATACTTCTATGTATTTAGATCACATGCTTATCGATTCTCCTGCTTGTGGTGCAGACTACATGCATGTTGACATTTTGGGTGATGTTTTTGCTCCTCCATATTATGAGTTGATGTGGTATCCAGATGATTTGTGGGCATGTGGACCCATTTGGGATACTGAAATTGATAATTGTGATGTAGATGATGCCATTGGTGCCATTGAGTCTCCTACTAGTTATGGTCTTATTTGTGAGCAAGAGGTTGTTTTGTCTGATGTGGATTATGATGGTAGTCTTGTTTGGGGCTTTGATGATCCACAAGTTAAGATGGATGAGGAGATGCAAGTCATGGTGTGTCATGCATTGTCAAGGGTGAAGAAGCTTATGAAAACCTCACATGCATGTGTGGATGTTGAAGAGGATTGTAGCTTGGAAAGTTGGGATAGCCATGATGACATGGATATTATGGATGTTTTGTCTTGGTTTGATGTGAGTGATACATGTTGTAATGGCATTGGCCTATTTAATTTGAGAGTAGCGGAAATTAATGAGAGTACTTTTGAGAAATGACTTTGTGAGCATAGCGGGTGAACATAATTAAAGATATCAACATAACTATAGCAATTAGTTAGCTTGGCATGATCAATACTTTTGCAAGAGAGAGAATTTAGAGAACATGACAACAGTTGAGGACCGGATTTATGTGGAGCCGGTCCCCCCTCCAATAGGCATTTGTATTATGATTTCTCCCATAAAAAGAGAGACTTGTTACAATACAATCTTTGTGTTCCTTGTGACCTAGGTGATGCAATGAAGATGGAAAGCTTCATGCATCACCAACATAACATAAACTTGAAGAAAGCTTTAACTATCCCAAGCCTCAGTCCCAAGACCTCAAACACCTTCGAAGGTGGAGAGAGCTAGCACGGAATGAGGGTAGGGAAGAGGAAGAAGAAACATTTCGTAGGAGAAAGAATTAGTTCCTCACTCATCATAACTCTTGTTGCTAGCATACATAATAGCATAGTAATGAAGAAGAAGGAGATGGCAAGCTTAAGCATTGAAGCATGGCTCTTGGTTGGATTTGCACTCCATATCCAAGAGTGTTGGTGTAGGCTCTCAACCTCTACTTGCTTGGAGAAGGAGAGGGAGCTCTTGCACTTTGCATAGCACACAATGAGAGTGTTTGTGAGTGTGTGTGGGTGAGTATACCCCCTAGCTTGCTTGGGTCGACCCCCCCTTGTAGCTCATGCTTGAAGCTCATTGGACCCCTCTAGGCCTAGCCAATCACAAGCAGGAGGCATTACAAGCAGCAAGGGTAGCCTTGAGACAAGTGTTCCCCTTTCCCCTTTGAGAGAGAGGGCTAGATAAATGCTAAATCAATTAATTAAATCTCCTAAATTATTATTGGACCCCTTGGGTGGCCAACCAATAGGCATCAGGCACACCATGAGGGCAACATGAGGAGGAACTTGACAAGTGTCCCTTTTGCTTTCTTTGTACCATGCATGCCTTGTGTGAGTGTGTGGGTGTTCTCTCTCATCCCCCCTCATGTAGGGCTCGCCCCCTCCTTGTAGGGATTGAATATTTGACTTTTTGACACCTCAAGCCCCTCATGCATAGGCCCAATTCCCACCACAAGCTTAGCTCATAAGCACTTTAAGCTTGGGCTGGGTTCTCACCTCAAGTGCAACCCTAGCATCTCAAGCATGTCAAGCACCTCAAGCATCTCAAGAACCTCAATCATCAAGCACCTCAAGCACCTTAGTCATCAAGCATGACAAGCAGGACAAGCACCTCGAGTTGGGTCGGGTTCCCGCGCCTCAAGCTCAGCCCTAGCTTACCTAAGGTCAAAGGCCTTTTACACTCATTATTGGAGGTCTTCAATGAAGCTAACCCTAAGGTCTTATGCTCCATTTGTTATCCTTTCTCTTTGATAGACCATCTCTCATTTGGGCCCCTTTACCATTGGCCCCGTGTTGAGATAGATCTATAAGCACATGTCTATATCTTAACACTTGTTCCCGTTTATTCTCCCACATTAAGTGATCAATTTAATATGAGAAAATCATTTGGGTTGGTTAGATATTAGATATTAGATTTTATAACATTACCTCTCTCTTGAAATCATAGTCGTCCTCGACTATGAGGTAGAAGAGATAAAGCCTTAGTCATTAGTCAATTTTAAGTAGCGGGTAGAGGATCCCTTTTTACCCTACGACATCTTTCCAAGATGGATGACTAATCCATTTGGTGCTTGGGAGACATAGCTGCCGCAAGCATGTCTGCTCTTTAGTCCATTTCATTATCCCAAGTAGAGTGACAAATTCTACTTGGTGTTTGAGAGACGTCGTCATCACAAACATGATTCTAAGCATGCATACTAGTTAAATTTGTGCACAATTAAAAAGAGGACTAGTCTTATAAGACAAAAACATGAGTCATTTAAAAGAAATTTGTACATTTGCTTACTCTAATGTAGCATTGTAAGCATTGACAAGGTTCATACTATCCTTAAGCTGTATTCCTTGCATCCATCTAGCATCTTCAAAAGGATAATTTTTTAACTTAATAAGATACCATCGGATTATCTTACCATGTCGTAGTACCTTGTCTTCATGTCGAAGAACAGCTTCGGGTTGTAGCACCTCTTCTTGGTCTTCAACTTCGGGAGGGTCTTCAATAATTGGTTCAGTTGGTGGCTCTCCTTTGTAGGGCTTAAGTAGGCTTACATGAAAGGCATTGTGTATGAGCCAATGGTTGGGCAACTTGAGTTGATAAGCCGTCTCATTGACGGGCTTCAAGATTTGGAAAGGACCATAGTATCTTTTTGCTAGTTTAGCATAATACTTTTGATGGCCCGTAGGATCTTTGCCCGTCATTTGCCTTAATCGAGCCTTAGGAAACTTGAGTAAGACCCAATCATTTTCTTTGAACATTAAGGCTCTTCTGTGCTATCAGCAGCAGCTTTTTGCCTTTCTTGAGAGATGGATATAGCCTCCCTAATCCTTTGTAAAGATTCTTGTAGGTCACGGCTATACTCATCGGCGGCGAAGATCTTCCCATGTACTTTGAGTAGCAAGGGACTTTTAGGTCTTCCCTCAATAATCTCAAAAGGTGCTTTTCCCGTAGAAGTATGTACAGTATTATTGTAGGCATACTCTACAAGAGGTAAGTACTTTTCCCATTGTGAGCGTTGATCTACTTCGGTAACATAAGTCTTGAGTAGATCGAGTATCGTAAGATTGGCTATCTCACTTTGGCCATCCGTTTGTGGGTGATAGGCCGAAGAGAAATTCAATCTTGTTCCTAGATTTTCATAGAGACCTTTCCAGAAATTACTGGTCATTCTAGGATCTCTATCTGACACGATGGATGTGGGTAATCCATGGTGCTTGAAAATCTAAGATATGAAGAGAGTTGCCATTTGATGTGCCTTAATAGTCTTTTTGACAGGAATAAAATGTGCTTGCTTGCTAAACCTGTCAACTATTGTCCATATTCATGTATTCCCATGGATAGACTTGGGTAATCCAAAGATGAAATCCATGGATATACTCTCCCATGGTGAATTTGGGATAGGCAATGGCTGAAGTATGTTACCATATACATGTGGTAGTGATGTGTGTGAACACACTAGGACCGCCGGGGCATTTTTTCCCTCTTTAGGAGGTTTTTCCCCGCATGCATTGCATATACGCCCATCACTCTAGGGCTATCTATCTTTCCATTGCACACTAAGTAACATACTCTCTATTGTGTGCCTTGAGCTTCCTTCGTCTTCTCCAAGCTGTGTGTGTTTCTCTGCAACCCTAATTCCAACAATTGGTATCAGAGCGGGTCACGTCCTCCCCGGGTTAGTCGCCAGGTGCTCCAGCACACGCCTGCTCACTTTCTTCGATTTCAGTGAGCTTTCGCGAGCGTTCGCAGGTCGACAAATATTTTGGGAATGCTTGA
The DNA here is from genome assembly GCF_014529385.1 of Adiantum capillus-veneris. Taxonomy (NCBI): domain Eukaryota; kingdom Viridiplantae; phylum Streptophyta; class Polypodiopsida; order Polypodiales; family Pteridaceae; genus Adiantum; species Adiantum capillus-veneris. The sequence continues at coordinate 70,458,971 of NC_140960.1, read as the reverse complement.
AGAGCTCTGTCTGCTCAGAATTTTGATTTGGGCTCATTTCGGCCTCCGTTTCCACTACAGGCAGTACTGCACAGGCTATTTCGTCATTTTGCGCAGAATTTCTATCAGTGCCGTTTTCTGCATAACAAGTGCCTTATAGTCTTCTACGGTTTGTGCTATATAGCACAGGTTGTTCTCGCTCCATTTCTCCTATTTTCGGGCAGTTTTCAGATCAAATGCAGCATTTACCATGGCTGACAACAACAACATAGATGTGTTCAAGATGTTTGCTGCTCAGGACAGGTTGGATGGGGACAACTACCCTATGTGGGCTTATATGATGCAACATGTTCTTGTGTCAAAAGGTGTCTGGAACATTGTGCAAGGCATTGATGTACGTCCTGGTTCTGAGGATGTAAGCGATGTTGAGGATGTTGCAGGTCTTGCTGCAAGGATTGCAGATGTTAGAGTTGTTTTGCCTACGGCAGAACAAGCTCCTTGGGATGTTAAGGATGCGCAGGCTCATGCATTGATTGCGTTGTCTGTGAAGCTCACCATTGTTCCTCACATCCGTTCAGCAAAATCTGCAAAATAGGCTTGGGATATTCTAGCAAGTCTTTATGCAAGCCGCAATGAGGCTAAAATTGCTTTGCTGCGTAAAGAGCTGGAGTCGAAGATTATGCATGAGGAGGATGATATGGACACTTTCCTTGCTAGTGTCAAGGATATCGATGAGCAGCTTATTTCTGCAGGTGAAGTCATTTCAGACAGTTCCCTTGTGCAGACTGTTCTTGATGCCTTACCAGATTCCTACCAGACTTTCGCTAGTACTTGGAGACTGATGACCCAAGGAAATCCTGAAGTTGTCAAGTTTGATGCATTATGCACATTGCTGTTGCAAGAGTCACTTTCTAGAAAAAACAGGACTAGGCAGCGTGCAATTGAACAGGCCTTTATTGCTTCTCAAAGAAAGGGTGGTAACAGCAATGCAGCCACTTCTTATGGTTCTGCTACGAGTGGAAAAAGTTATGTTCCTAATGCTTCTGCTGGCAGCAATTCCTTTGGAAATTCTGGTGATAGGGGCAAAAAGAAGATGCGTTGCCATTATTGTAAAGCCAATGATCACTTGATCAAGTCGTGTCCTAAGTTGAAGGCCAAAGAGGCTAAGAAGAAAGAGGGTGGTTCCACTGCAAATGCTGGTTCCACTACAAATGCAGCCATTGTTGAGTCTTCTGTGAAAGGAGACTGTGTTGCTGATGTTGATGCTAAATGGGCTTTTAGCATAGAGTGCACTTACAATCCTGTTGTCCATGATGCATGCTTGTCAGTTGCTGCAGATTCACATGTGTGGTATTTCGACAGTGGTACTACAAAGCACATTACCTCACATCGTGAATTGTTTACCTCTCTCGAGTCTGTCCCTCATGGGAATTCAGTCACTTGTGCCAACAACGCCTCTTATCCAGTTCAAGGAGTTGAAAAGATTGTGCTCACTGATGCTAATGGCAGTTCCTTCACACTTGTTGATGCACTTTATGTACCTGGGATCAAGAAGAATCTCTTGTCTGTATCCGCACTTGCTAGACTTGGACTTGTAGTCAAATTTGTGGATGACAGATGTACAGTTCATGATCTCAGTTTTGGTGATGAAATTGTTGCATCTGGGCTTTTGTGCCGTGGGCTGTATAAGCTCACTTTGTATGACAAGTGTGGACAAAATTTTGCAAATGTTGTTGCAGATTCAAGGGCTATTTCAGATGCAAAACTTTGGCATGCACGTTTTGGTCATCTGAATTTTGCCAGTTTGCTGCGTTTGCAAAAATCTGATATGGTTGCTTCTTTGCCGCCTCTTGAAGCACCTGTCAAACATGTTTGTGAAGGCTGTATTTTGGGTAAGATGCAGCGTTCTAAATTTCCAAAGGATGGTTCAGTTCGGGCCACATGCAGGTTGCAGCTTGTGCATAGTGATGTTTGTGGGCCCATGCAAACTCCGTCCTTGGGCAATTACTTGTACTTTGTGACTTTCATTGATGATTACTCCAGGCATGCATGGGTATTTCCGCTTAAAGCAAAGTCCGAAGTTTTTATGTGCTTCAAACAATTTCTGGCTATGGCTGAAAATGTCTCGAAATGTACTATGGGCACCCTCCGTTCCGATCGAGGGGGGGAGTATATGTCTCATGAATTTAATGCATATCTGGCTAGTCGTGGGATAAAACACCAATGTACAGTGCCTTATACGCCTCAGCAAAATGCTGTTGCTGAGAGGAAAAATAGGTCACTGACGGAAATGGCACGATGTATGGTCAAAAGTCAAGCTTTACCGCATTCTTTTTGTCTTGAGGCCATCATGTGTGCCACTTATGTACTTAACAGGTGTCCTACGAAAGCTTTGCAGTCTATTACTCCATATGAAGCATGGCATGATAGAAAACCTTCTATTGAGCACATGCGTGTTTTTGGCTGTTTGGCATATGCTTTGGTGCCACAAGTGCAGCGCAGAAAATTGGATGATAAGGTTGTCAAATGTATTTTTGTTGGTTATAGTGCTGAAAGCAAAGGTTACAGGTTGTATCATCTGTAAACAAAACGTATTCTGGTTTCTCGGGATGTAGAGTTTGTGGAAGATTCTGTTCAGCCCTTGCTGTCATGTACTAGAGACAGTAATGTAAGCTCACAGGACATTTATGACACTTTGTTGCCTCTTTTCAGTGGTGGAAATACGAATGTAAGTTCCAATGAGGCAAATGTACAGCCTATGGGGGTTTTATAAAATGTTTTAGATCAGCCTATTACTGATGCAGATGTACATGATGTACTTGATGAGGAAAGGGCTGAAAATGAGCAGGCTAGAGGTATGCCAAAATGTCTGGTGCACACTTTGCGTGACAGTAAATTGGATGCACCTTTGTCTAGTCGTACTCGTTCAGGCTCTCGCCATGCATCTTATGCATCAGATTGTTATGCTTTGGTTGTGTCTAGTTTACATGATGTTGAGCAGCCTCTGTCTTTTGATGAAGCACAGAATTCAGAAACTTGGATGGCTGCCATGCAATCAGAATATGATGCACTTATAGAAAATGACACATGGAATTTATGTGATTTGCCTCCTGGCAAAAAGGCCATTGGTACGAAGTGGGTTTACAAGTTGAAACGCAAGCCGGATGGTGAGATTGATCGCTATAAGGCTCGACTTGTTGCAAAGGGTTATGCACAGCAAAAAGGCATAGATTTTGAAGAAACTTTTGCTCCCACTTGTCGTATGACTACTGTGCATTTTCTATGTGCATTGGCAGCTCATTTTGGTTGGGATGTACATCAATCAGACATTGTTATTGCTTTCTTGAATGGTGACATATTTGAGGAAGTTTATGTAACACAGCCTCGCGGTTTTGTCATAAAAGGACAAGAGGACAAAGTGTGCAAATGTAACAAGGCTTTGTATGGGTTGAAGCAATCTCCTCGTGCTTGGTATGAGAAAGTTCACACTCATTTGGTCAAACAAGGCTTTCGTAATAGTCCAACAGAAAGCACATTGTATGTAAAGTGTTAGGGTGATGTATTTGTCATCGTGGTTCTTTATGTTGATGATTTGCTGATCACTAGACCAAATGAGAGACATATTGCTGAATTTAAGGCTGATTTGAATGCTACTTTCAAGATGAAAGATTTGGGGCTATTGCATCATTACTTGGGTATACAGTTTAAGCAGTGTGATGGTGGTATTGCCTTGTGTCAGAAAAGTTACATAGAGACATTGCTATGTAAGTTTGGACTTGAGGATTGCAAACCTATTGCCACTCCCATGGAAACAGGTTTGAAGTTGAGTCTACATGATGCTGGCGATCCTGCTGATGTCACTCTTTACCAAACTGCTGTTGGCTGCCTCATTTATGTATGCAACACGAGGCCAGATATTCAGTTTGCAGTCTCACAGGTCAGCAGATTTATGCATAGCCCAGGGTCTAAGCATTGGCAGGCTGTCAAGAGGATTTTGCGCTACCTTAGTGGCACTTTACATCTTGGATTGTTTTATCCCAAGGGGGGATCATTGCCACCAGACTTACATGCTTTTTCGGACTCAGATTGGGCTAGTTGTTTTGACACGCGAGTGTCCACAAGTGGTTTTTGTTTCATGCTTGGCAGTTCATGTACATCATGGTTGAGCAAGAAGCAACCTACTGTGGCCACTTCGAGTTGTTAGGCTGAGTACAGGGGAGTCTTCACAGCTGCGGTTGAGTGTGTATGGCTCAGACGACTTATGGCTGATTTGGGTGTTGGACAGGACACTGCCAACACTATCTACACTGACAATCAGAGCGCATTGGCAGTTGCGAGGAACCCAGTTTTTCATGCTCGCACAAAGCACATTGAGGTGCATTACCACTATGTCAGGGAGAGGCTCTCAGGAGGAGAGATCAGCTTGGCTTATGTGCCAACAAAGGACAACCTTGCAGATCTTTTCACAAAGGCATTGTCTCATGAGAATCTTGAAGCTTTCCGCAAAGCTTTGGACTTACTCCCCTTTGTCGACTGATCCTGTCCTCAGGGCATGGCACTTCCCTTTACTCATGTGCCAGCTCTTGTTCACCGCATCACTCCAGGGGGGATTTGTTACCATATACATGTGGTAGTGATGTGTGTGAACACACTAGGACCGGCGGGGCATTTTTTCCCTCTTTAGGAGGTTTTTTCCCCCGTGCATTGTATATACGCCCATCACTCTAGGGCTATCTATCTTTCCATTGCACACTAAGTAACACACTCTCTATTGTGTGCCTTGAGCTTCCTTCGTCTTCTCCAAGCTGTGTGTGTTGCTCTGCAAACCTAATTCCAACAAAGTAATCTAGGTTGCTTCCCTCTATCATCATACTTGGTCTTTTGGCATACTACACATTTTGAAACATACTCTTGTATGTCCACTTTCATGGTAGGCCAATAGAAGTACGTCTCTACTCCTCGGAGAGTAGGTTGAATACCTCTATGCCCCACATATGGAGGAGCATGGGATTCATACATAACTTTCTCACGAAGGGAATGGGTAACACATAGCCTATTGCTGTGGAGAAGATAACCATCCTGCAAGGTGAATGGTTCCTCTTTCTTCCCCAAAGCAAGGGCTGACATTATGTCTCTAAAGTCAGGGTCAGTAGCATACTCATCTATCATAGAGGATAGGTCATTGTGAGTAGCTATAGACACCGCATTAACTTTGGGTCGTCGTGAAAGTGCATCGGCCACTTGATTGTGCTTACCAGCTATGTGAGCAATATGGAAATTAAATTGAGAAAGAAAATTTACCCACCTCATTTGTTTGTCGGAAAGCTTGGTTTGCGTCATGAAATACTTGTGAGACTTTGGTGGTCGGTTTGTAGGATAAATGGAGTCCCCAATAGGTAGTGCTTCCATGTGTCTAGGGCATGTAGAACAGCTAAAAGTTGTTTCTCATAAATGCCCAAGACTCGTTCATCAATATTGAGCCTTCGGCTCTCATATGCTATGGCATGCCCTTCTTGAAGCAAAACTGCTCCAAGGCAATCACCACAAGCATCACATTGGACCTCAAATGGCTTTGAGAGATCCGGAAGCACGAGGACTGGTTGGGAAGTAAGCTTCTCTTTGAGATTTTCAAAAGCATTTTGCTCCTTAGCAGTCCATACAAACTTAACGTTCTTCTTAGTTAAGTCGTGTAGTGGTCCTGCAACTTGAGAAAATTTTGCTATGAAGCGTCTATAGTATGCGCACATACCAACAAAGCTTCTTAGCTCATGTAGATTTCTTGGGTTAGGCCATGCTTTTATTACCTCTAACTTTGATGGATCCATTCGGATACCATCTTTAGAGATAATATGACCTAGGTGTTGAATCTCTTGAAGGAAGAATTCGCTTTTCTTTTGGTTGAGAAAAAGCTTGTTCTCCCTCAATGCTTGAGAAATCACTTGGAGATGTTGCTTATGTTCCTCCAAAGACTTGGAGTAGATGATGATATCATCAAAGAACACTCCAGTGAATTTGCGGTATGGTCTAAAAATTTTCTCCATCAAACGATTGAACATAGCTGGTGCATTAGTCAAGCCAAAAGGCATGACTAGGTATTCATAAAGTCCAAACGTTGTGCAAAACGCGGTCTTTAAGATATCTTCATCCACTATCCTTATTTGATGATAGCCACTCTTAAGGTCAATCCTACTGAAGTAGGTAGAGCCTTGTAGCTTATCAAACAGATCTTCTACCCGAGGTACGGGAAATCTGTTTTTGATAGTGATATGGTTTAGTGCTCGATAGTCCACACACATACGGTATGTACCATCTTTCTTTTGCACTAAAAGGACTGGAGAACAAAAGGGAGAGGAACTAGTCCTCACCATCCCTTTTACCAGCTCTTGTACTTGCCTCATGATCTCCTCTTGTTGAGCTTGTGAGACTCGATAAGGAGGCTTGTTAGGTGGTGAGCTTCCAGGAAGGAGCTCAATGCGATGGTCATCATCCCCTCGTTTTGGAGGTAAGTCCATAGGGATATCATCGATGAACACATCTTGGAATCCTTTTAGAAAATTAGACAAGTCTAACTCGTCTTGATTCCTACCATTTACATTTGATGAAACATTAGTATCTTTTAGAGACTCTTTGACAAAAATCATGTATGCAGAAACTGAGCTCTTCATTGACTTATCAAAAGCAAGAGGATTTACAACTGGAATAGTGCGACCATGCTCACCAGCATCTATATACATGTTCTTTCCCCTGTAGGTGAAGTAGATTCTCCTTTCAGGGAACTTCATGTTGGCAGCCATGCGATCAAACCATGGTGCCCCTAGGATAACATCCTCATGTTGGAGAGGAGAGATGAACAAGTATTCTTTGTCGACATAGCTTTGGACATGAAGCCTCAACTTCCCAATCAAGGGAGTAACGGAGGCTTGTTGTCCCTTGAAAGGTGCATCAGCCACTACTATATCTCCCATCTCAAAAGCTTGAATGCCCAACTTGGTTGCCAACTCCATTGAGATGAAGTTAAGAGTAGAGCCAGGGTCAAACAAGATGAAGGCATCATGCTCTCTTACCTTTCCCCAAGCATAGGAAAGTGATGATCCTTTGCAATGAGCATCCTCTTTTGGAGCTTCGATGGTGGAAGCCCTAGGAGTCTCATTGCGAATATTCTTCTTGGGGCAAGAATGATAGCCATGTCCTTGCTCCCCACACTTGAAACACTTATGGTCCTTGCGAAAAGCTTCAAGCTCTTTAGGAGAGAGTTTTTTTTTACCTTTCTTAACTCCTTTCTCCTTGGACCGATTGTTGTTGTTGTTGGAATTGACTTGGGAAGTATTTTGAACATTGGTTTTCCCCTTTGCATCATTTTTGTCTTTGTTTTCCATGGGCTTGACATTACGTCTAGCCCCTTAATGGAAATTGATGCGTGAAGCAACCATGCTGTGATGGATTACTTCGTTAATAGTACCAGGCCGTTGAGAGTTGATATATTCGGCCATCTCTTCAGGTAATCCCGCACAGAATTGTTGCCTTTGCTCGGCAAAGTCTATCTTTTAAAAGACAGTATCCTTGAGACGTAAATCCCAAAACTTGTCTACATATTTGTGGATAGAGTCATGGGAGAGGAGCTTCAAGCTGCGCCATTCGGTAAGCACTTTGTCCTTTGCATCGCTTGCAAGGAATTGCTTCATGATGGAAACTCGTAGAGTTTTCCATGTCTTTGGGGCTTCACCATTTCCACGAAGGCTAGCCCACCATTGACGAGCTGATTTTTGGAAGTGCATAGCTACATGGCGTAGCTTAGAGGACTCTGTGAAGCCCTTATCTCCAAAGGCCGCATCAAATTGTTGTATGAAGGCCAACACTTTGTCGGTAGCACTGAAGGTGCCATCATAGGTGCGAAAAGAGATACTCTTTCCTCCCTCCTTGAACTTCTTTAGCTTTTGCGACCTTTGCCATGCAGGAAATGATTTGGGATGTCCTCCCCTCTTGTATTCTCTAGGAGAATAACCATACCTTTCATCAGAAGAGGAGGAAGGTGAAGAAGAAGGAGAAGAGGGTGACCTCTTCCTAACCCTTTTCTTCCTTTGTTTCCTCTCTTGCCATTCAGAGTGATGAGGAGAAGGACTATGTGTTGATCTTTTCCTCTTGGGAGGCGTGGGCGATCGTCTAGACCGCCGTCTTCGTGGAGCCACATCTTCAGAGGAACTTAAACTTTCATTGCTTTCCTGCTCTTTGGATTCCTCCTCTCGAATGGGAGAGAGTCTTCTTTTGGGGGTCTCTTCAAGAGGCCTCCTAAGCTCTCTCTCCTCTTGGAGAGGAAGGGAAATTCCATAAGCACGAAGTTGTTGAGTAACTTCACAACCTAGTGACGAGATAATTCACAAACATGGGAGCATCATCATTAGCACCTTCATGTGCAAAATCAAAGCTATCAATGTTCATTCTACTCTCTTGATTAGTGTCATCCATGTTAAAAAACTTTATGTATGTACTTAGTGTATGCTTTGGCAATTCAAAACCTTAGTTGCCACTCCTCTTAGCCTTTGAAAATCGGCTCTTAAGTATCTACACCCACGGCTCGAAGTGGTTAATTATAGAGAGTAGAGGAGTAGGTCTAACATAGCAGAGTTGCCAAGGGCTAGCTCCTTTCGGACTTCTTATGGCTCAATAATGGTAAAGCCGTAGGCAAGTCTAAAAAGACTCCATTATTATGTCCAAAGCTCCCGAGGTGTGCACCATCCCCCACATAGTGGGCTCAACAAAACCGATAATAGATCCCAGTTCCACTTACCCTAATATAATTAAAAACATCAACCATTTATAGGCTCCTTAAGGACCTCTCTTCTTAAGCAAGAAAAGAGAAACCAAACGCTCTGATACCAATGTAATGGAATTGGCCTATTTAATTTGAGAGTAGCGGAAATTAATGAGAGTACTTTTGAGAAATGACTTTGTGAGCATAGCGGGTGAACATAATTGAAGATAGCAACATAATCATAGCAATTAGTTAACTTGGCATGATCAATACTTTTGCAAGAGAGAGAATTTAGAGAACATGACAACAGTTGAGGACCGGATTTATGTGGAGCTGGTCCCCCCTCCAATAGGGATTTGTATTATGATTTCTCCCATTAAAAGAGAGACTTGTTACAATACAATCTTTGTGTTCCTTGTGACCTAGGTGATGCAATGAAGATGGAAAGCTTCATGCATCACCAACATAACATAAACTTGAAGAAAGCTTTAACTATCCCAAGCCTCAGTCCCAAGACCTCAAACACCTTCGAAGGTGGAGAGAGCTAGCAGGGAATAAGGGTAGGGAAGAGGAAGAAGAAACATTTCGTAGGAGAAAGAATTAGTTCCTCACTTATCATAACTCTTGTTTCTAGCATACATAATAGCATAGTAATGAAGAAGAAGGAGATGGCAAGTTTAAGCATTGAAGCATGGCTCTTGGTTGGATTTGCACTCCATATCTAAGAGTGTTGGTGTAGGCTCTCAACCTCTACTTGCTTGGAGAAGGAGAGGTAGCTCTTGCACTTTGCATAGCACACAATGTGAGTGTTTGTGAGTGTGTGTGGGTGAGTATACCCCCTAGCTTGCTTGGGTCGACCCCCCCTTGTAGCTCATGCTTGAAGCTCATTGGACCCCTCCAGGCCTAGCCAATCACAAGCAGGAGGCATTACAATCAGCAAGGGTAGCCTTGAGACAAGTGTCCCCCTTTCCCCTTTGAGAGAGAGGGCTAGATAAATGCTAAATCAATTAATTAAATCTTCTAAATTATTATTGGACCCCTTGTGTGGCCAACCAATAGACTTCAGGCACACCATGAGGGCAACATGAGGAGGAACTTGACAAGTGTCCCTTTTGCTTTCTTTGTACCATGCATGCCTTGTGTGAGTGTGTGGGTGTTCTCTCTCATCCCCCCTCATGTAGGGCTCGCCCCCTCCTTGTAGGGATTGAATATTTGACTTTTTGACACCTCAAGCCCCTCATGCATAGGCCCAGTTCCCACCACAAGCTTAGCTCATAAGCACTTTAAGCTTGGGCTGGGTTCTCACCTCAAGTGCAACCCTAGCATCTCAAGCATGTCAAGCACCTCAAGCATCTCAAGCACCTCAATCATCAAGCACCTCAAGCACCTTAGTCATCAAGCATGACAAGCAGGACAAGCACCTCGAGTTGGGTCGGGTTCCCGCGCCTCAAGCTCAGCCCTAGCTTACCTAAGGTCAAAGGCCTTTTACACTCATTATTGGAGGTCTTCAATGAAGCTAACCCTAAGGTCTTATGCTCCATTTGTTATCCTTTCTCTTTGATAGACCATCTCTCATTTGGGCCCCTTTACCATTGGCCCCGTGTTGAGATAGATCTATAAGCACATGTCTATATCTTAACACTTGTTCCCGTTTATTCTCCCACATTAAGTGATCAATTTAATATGAGAAAATCATTTGGGTTGGTTAGATATTAGATATTAGATATTAGATTTTATGACACGTGTCATGATGGTGAGAATGTTGATCCATGGTCTTTTTGTTTGTATGGCATGAATGTCGATGGTTGAGCTCATTAGTGATTGTTGATTGTCCTTGTGACTTTGGCGGATGCCATTATGTGTGCATGATGGATGCAAGGGATAATACTTTTCCATTTGATCGTGGAAAGGGAATATGGTGCTGATGTCTTTGTGCCTGATGTATCTTTGTACATAAGCTTGTGCATAGTCTACTGATGAGCATGAATGCTCTAGCAGACTGGGGGGTTGGCAAACTATGGGTGCATTTTGAGAACCCCGTTTTTCATAAAACTTGTACATATGGACATGACTTACGATGTCAAAAATGTTTCTGGGCTTTACTTTTGTGGCGTTTTTATCTTGCTTTAGCAAGCACATGTACATGCGTTGCAAATCGCTAGTCTAGTGACAGGTGTTAGGCTACTGTAAGTACCCATGAGTGAGTTTTTGAAGTGAGACTTGTATATAACTAAAACTCATGTACAAACTAAGAAAAATTCATCCAAACTCCAGAAAATTCTAGGTCTTAGCTCGTACTAGCTTCTTGATGCTTTTGGATGCAATTTTTTGCCCTCGATTAGCTCTCTCTACACCTAGTCTTCCTATTACAATGGTTTGCTCCTAAGCAGTAAGCAATGATAAATGAGATTACAACACTTGAGAAGCTCTAAATGAGATTAACCAAAAAGTCCCAAAATGAGATTCATGGGTCCTATTCATAGGTGTCACCTCTAGAGCTCTGTTTGCTCTGATTGTGACCAGATGTAATATCCAATTGCATGTTGCTTGCATCTTCAGGTGGCCACTTTGTAAAATAATGTAGCCACATTCTACAGACTGCCATGATTTTTTGGTAAGCTTGATAGGCATCTTCTTCCTAGAGAAGTTTTGAAACCAATATTGCTATCCAAAACAAAAGCAAATTTCCAAGCTTACCTAATTCAAACATTTGAACCACTCCTAAAGATCTAAAACAACTTTGAGCTAAGGTTTTGGTCAAAAACTTGGCTAAAGTTCAGGCAAACAATTTTTCCAAGGGCATAGTCAACCAACTCTAAATCAAGAGTAGTTTCATGAAGCGAGTGAGATTTTGCGAGCGATCTCATTTTGAGCGAGTTCCACCATATATTGCTATTACTCAATGCTGGCATTGATAGCCCAAATTTATACCATGGCCACTTATAAGAAAATGATGCAAGACATGCTCAACAACTCACACATATCTTTGATGAGAAAAAAGTCCCTTACAATGGCGATTTCTATTTTTGAGGTTTAGGGCAACTTTTACAACTACGGTTCAATGTATTTGCCTCAAATGCCTTATAATCGACTCGAGTTTTGGAAGACTATTTTCAACCATCGCTAGATTCATAGACAATTAGAGCAATTCCATAGTTGCAAGGAGCTTAATCTCCATGCTTGTACAAAGCACATTGAGGTGCATTATCATTATGTATGGGAGAGAGTCTCTATACGTGAGGTAAGCTTGTCTATGTGCTTATCGAAGACAACCTTGTTGATATGTTGGCAAAGGCTCTTCCTAGTGAGAAGTTCAAAGCTTTTCGTAAAGCTTTAGCTTACTCCCTTTTAAGGAATAATCCCATAAAGTTTGGTGTTGGGTAAAGGCCACCATGGCCGCCGACTTGCGTGTACGCGCATGCAGCAACCACACACTCTAACTCCCCTAACCCTTTGACATTTCTCTTATATACAAAATAGAAATAAAGAGACACAAGTTTGTCATCTACATAGCTATGTGTTCCCCCCAAACCTTGTGTTCTCCTCTTTTTCTTCTTCCCCCTCCCTTGTACGCACGCGCATAGGGGAACCACCCCTTCAACTAGTATTAGAGACGGCACCAACCGTCGCTCTCCGAGCCGCTCGCGTTGTGTGAAGATCTCCTTGTGCTCTAGCTTGTAAAGATTCAATGAAGCAGTTGAGGAGAATCGAATCTCTATAGACATTGACTAGTTGCAGCATGGAGGAATAGAGCTTGTGAGCAAGACCTGTGAACACTGGAAGCAGCTCATAGTCAGTAGCAAGCAGTGGAGAGATTCATCAAATTGGGAAATTAAGGCAAGTAATAACAACTCACTTGAGCTGAAAATCGAGCAAAGTTGATTTGAGGAGGAAATTGAGGCTGGCAAGAGCGGCTCACTAAGTACTACAAAAGGGGAAATTGTGTTGCACACACACACAATCTGGTAGCGACTTGCAGTTGGGGGAAAATATGCCATCTCAAACAAGGCAAGCTACAATCAAATCATAGTAGAGAGAAAATCTGAGTAGTAGGTAGGGTGTGCTTAAATACACACACACACACACACACACATACAATCGACAGGTTTTTGATAGCAGGTCTTGACATCGTTAATTTTTTGATATTTGGTTTCGACAAAGAGGACAAAAACTTAAAGGTTTGTGTATAAGAGTGTGCTCACACACACAATTACACTAAACCCCAAGATCAACTTAAGAGAGAGAGAAGGCTTGTGAATCTTCTTGGTTGTGGAGAAAGGAAATTGTGCGGAGGAATACACATGCACACACTCTCTGAGTCACTCGACGGTGTTTTCTTCGTCACTTTTGGGGTCGACTTCAACAGATCAGCTTCTTTGGCATTGATTGCACGTAGTGCAAGAGAGAGAAAGTGCACTTGCTATCTCGACGCTCCACATCAACATCCGACCTCGCATCGACATCTTTCTTGAGCATTTTTTTCGACATCAGTTTTCCTATGGACGAGCGATTTCCCACGGGATAGTGCTCATGACATGCATGGGTTAGGTACCTCTATCAAAGAGCAGTGACACCCGACATGGTCATTGAGCACATCAGTCGCATGTTCGACATAATTTTGGCTTCAACCTTTTGGTGGCTACGTGACTAGAGTATTTTTATCTAATAATAGAAATCGGCATCAATATCCTAGTCTACATTGACACGCACGTTCACATGGGGGGCCTTTGAGCCCACATACACCCAGCTTCTCCAGATTTTTAGACACGCACAAGTACAGCACCTTCACAGGCACACTTGGCAGTCATTTTGGCATCAGTTCTTTTGCGGATGGTCCCGCATTGACAAATGCATACTTTCTTGAGCACACACAATGCTATTGAGCTCTTTGAGAGCAGATATCCCCGCAGTGACTTGTTTACTACATGCAGTAGTTTTTTGGCTCCTGTTTGTAAGTGATTTCTCATGTACATTGAGTTGCAATTATTGCCTATTGTACATCATGTGGAGCCATGTTTTGGCATTTTTGGTAATTTTCTCGGTTGTTTTTGAGACTCGGATCGGAAGAGACCTTTTTGAAACTGTAACTAGTCTTGAGTTGGCTTAGCCTTTGGAGGGTCATTTGCGTGAGGTTTTCTTGAGCTGAGGTGTTCTCGAATGTTGAGACACTTTTGATGATACAGGTTGTTGGAGTACCCCTTTTTGGTATCCTTGTCATAGGCTATGTATCTGGTTGAACAATTTTGCTTTTGACACCAAATTGGTGGCCACATGACACTTTGTCACGTTATTCTTATTCCCAATGGTTGCTTTTGGCAGTTTATGTATTGATTTTGTCATGTCAGGTTTGAGATTTTGCTCCCCGTAAGGAGACTCTGGTGGATATTTCCCACGAGTCAAACATATGCATTTTTGGCACATTTGACTACTTACAGCCAGTGATTCTGCCGAATTTTGCCTTTAGTTTTTACTCTTGTTTAAGGGAAAACTCTATCGAAATTCTCCCATACATTTTTCCCATAAATCTTCGGTCATTTTCTCTTGGGTTGGTATTGCTTTGGAAAGGGAAGACTACTACATAAGAAATTTGATGGCACAAACTTTACGATTTGGAAGAAACGCATTCTTCATGTCTTGATCAACAAGGGCTTGGCAGCACCAGTGAAAGAGCATAGAGAGAATGCTTACATTGATTATCAGTGGGAAGAGTTAGATGCCCATGTTATGGCCACGATTAGATTACATCTTGGCGAGACCATATTATTCATGATTATGGACAAGACTACATAAAGAGATCTTTCGAACTCTCTACGCACAGCTTGGGAAGGAAAAAGTGCTTCTAACAAAGTTTTTCTGATGAAGGAACTTATGTGTTTGAGTATGAAAGAAGGTAGAAGTGCTAGAGCACATTTGAACGAGTTCAATGGCACATTTTCTCAGCTAACATCAAAAGAGATGAATTTTGATGATGAATTGAAGGTCATTTTCTTGCTATGCTCTTTGCCTTCTTCTTGGGATACAGCCCCAATATTGCAATTAGTAACTCCACACCAAACAGTAAATTGAAGTTCGGTGATGTTACTAGTGTATTGCTTAGTGAGGAGATTAGACGTCAATCTCTCAATAGTGGTTGGCATGGAGATGCATATATGGCCATAATCGCCCATAGGCAAAGAGGTGGACATAGTCGCAGCCACTATTGTTCATAGGATCATAAGGATCACCAAAATTGTAGCAAGAATAAAGGCTGTGACTTGAGAAATGTAGAATGCTATCATTGCAATAAGAAAGTCCACTTAAATAAATATTTTTGTGTTTTACAACGTGAAAAGGACAAAGCTATTGTAAAGTTTGACACTCTAAGAGCAGTGTAAAGATAGAGGAGATCAATGCGGTTGAATCTCCACCTCCAAAAGTTGTCCTTGATGCGTAGCAACCATCATTAGATGTGCTTGTTTTCACTTTTGATTTGAATCCAAATGCGTTATTGGCTCTTGATGAGTGTTAGGTGCAAAATTGGATCATTGATTCAGGTGTTAGTTTCCATGTACTCCCCATAGGGAATGGTTCTCCACATATAGTGATATGCATGCTTCAGTCAAGCTTGGAGATTCCTATCAGCTTGACTTGTGTGCTATGGGAGATGTTAAGTTATGCATGACGACTAGAACTAAATTTATGCTTCATGGAGTCAGACATGTTCCTAAACAAACTAAGAGTTTGGTGTCAGTTGGACAGTTTGCTACTAGGCTATACTATTATTTTTGCAAATGGTTCTTGGATGGTGCGTAAAGCAAATTTGGTTGTCATAAAAGGTCACAAATCTAGTTCATTGTACTCTTTATATGTCTCTTCAATCAAAGAGAGTTTTGTCTATGTAGCCGAGCAGCCTTCTATTGAGTTGTGGCATAACCCGCTAGGCCATATGAGCCAAAAAGGAAGGAAAATCCTCCAATGTTTGGGCTACTTACTTGCGTTAAAATTTGTTGATTTCAATTTCTGTGACCATTGTATCTATGACAAGCAAACTAGGCAAACTTCCTTGCATGATTACATAGAGAGTTGGGAAACCCTCTAGATTTGGTTCATAGCGATTTATGTGGGCCTAAGCCACAAAATCTCTAGGGAAAGCACTGTATTTCTTGAAATTCATAGATGACTCTACTTGAAGGGGAAAGACAAAGTGTTGGATGCATTCCAAAAATTCTTACTCATGGTTGAGAACCAATCTGGTAGAAAGCTAAAAGCATTTTAAACTGACAATGGTGAAGAGTATGTCTCCATAGAGTTCAAGAATTTTTGTAGCAAACGAGGGATTTGGCAACACTTTACTACGTTGTACACACCCGCTTAGAATGGAGTTCTTGAGTGTATGAATCGCATGATTCAAGAAAGAGTCATAGACATGCTATCTATGGCATATTACCCTCCTGAATTTTGGGGAGAGGTTGGTATGACAGATGTACACATCATCAATAGATCTCATAGTACTCTATTGAATTTTAAGATTCCGTAGGAGATGTGAACTAGCAAGAAGCCAACTTATGATAGATTACATGTATCTAGGTGTGAGGCATTGTCACATGAAAGAGCTTAGGCAAAAGCTAGATCCCAAATCACACACGTGCATCTTCATTTTGGTTATGGTGCAGATGGAGAGATGGGATATCGTCTCTGGCACTCAAAATCTAGAGGTTATTTGCAGCTCACAAGTGATATTTAATGAGTCTAAAATACATAGACAGCCTGTTAAAGAGGAAAAATATTGAAAAGTCAAATTTGAGGATCCACAAACTTGGGAAAATCAACTCTATCTATTGGTGAAGTTCCTACCACTAGTAGTGCTTGAGAGAGAGAAAAATCCAGTAGTCAGGCAATGAGGAGATCTATGCATGTATCTCATGCACCTAAGTGTTGTGCCAAGATTGGACTATGTGTTAATCACTGACTGAGATGAGCCCACTCATTACAAAGAAGCTATTCAAATGGAAGATAGCATGAAGTGGGAGCAAGCTATGCAATCTAAGTATAACTTGATTGTGAAAATGAGACATGGGACTTGGTTGAATTGCCAGAAGGCAAGCACGCCTTACCTTACAAATGGGTTTACAAGAAGAAGTTTACATATGATGATACTAAGCCTAAGTACAAGGCTAGATTGGTTGCTAAGAGATTCAATTAGCAAAAGGGAGTTGATTTTGATGAAATCTTTGCCAGTGGTCAAGATGACTACATTGCGTACAGTGCTTGGCCTAGTAGCCATAGAGGACATGGAGCTTGTCCAATTGGATGTGAAGACAGGTTTTCTTTACGGGGATCTAGAAGAGGATGTTTACATGAAGCAACCTGAAGGTATTGAACAGTGTAGCAGGGAGGAGCTCGTATACAAGCTCAGGAAATCATGTTATCGCTTAAAGCAAGGTTCAAGGCAGTGGTATCAAAAAATTGACGCTTTCATGCAGTCCCAAGGTTTTAGAAGGAGTCAAGAGGATCAGTGCTTGTATACAAAGAAACTCAATGATGGTTTTTTGGTCTTTCTCATTTATATGTAGACAACATGCTCATTGCAAGAAAATCCACTAAGGCAATTGCCAAATTGAAGCGAATAATGAACAAAAACTTTTCTATGAAAGATTTGGGTGAAGCAAATCATTTTATTGGTATGTGTATCAAGAGAGACAGGAAAGAGGCATTCTCGAGTCATCTCAAAAATCCTATATCCACAAAGTCTTGCAACGTTTCAATATGCAGGGGAGAAGGTAGTGAGTACCCCACTACCATCATATTTGAAACTTAGCAAGGAAGATTCTCCCAAGCTAGATGCTAAGAGAGCAGAAATGTCAAACATGCCATACTCTTTGGTTGTAGGCAGCCTTATGTATGCTAATTGCATTTACAATGGGAGTGGTTAATTGGTATATGGATAATTTTGGAAAGCAGCATTGGATAGCGATGAAACACATCCTCAGATACTTGAAGGGTACAACAAGCAAGTGTTTACTCTTTGGGAATAGTGATGCATCTATTGTTGGTTACACAGATGCATATTATGCGGGTTGAAGAGATAGTAGGAGATCTACCTCTAGCTACATTTTCATATGTATAGGATGAGCCATTTCTTGGAGATTATCTCTCCAAGAATGTTTGTATTCTTCCACTATAGAGGCTAAGTATCTTGTAGCGTCAGATGCTAGCAAGGAAGCTATATGGTTGGCACATTTAATGGGAGATTTAGACATCTAGCAGGTTCCAATTTTGCATTGTGATAGTCAGATTACCATTGCTTTGGCAAGGAATCCCTTGTTTCATTCCAAGTGGAAACACATTGAGGTGAGGTATCATCTCATTTGGGATGCATTGACGGATAAGCGTTTGGAGCTTGTCAAGGTCCACACTAATGACAACCTAGTAGATGCTCTTACAAAGAGCCTAGCTACGGAGTGGTTTGCACATTGCATTGAGTTAATGGGTGTAGGTTAAGAAGTTTTGTACAGGCTGAAGCTGTCATGCTTCACAATTGTGCATACTAGCTTTATTGCCACTTACAGCCACATTGACCTTTAAGTGGGAGATTGTTGGGTAAAGGCCACCATGGCTGTCAACCCACGTGTACCCTCCCTACACACTGTAACTCCATTAAACCTTTGACATTTCTCTTTTATGCAAAATAGCAATAAAGAGACACAAGCTGGTCATCTACACAGCTCTGTGTTTCCCCCAAACCTCATGTTCTCCTCTTCTTCTTCTTCCCCCCTTCCTTGCATGCACACACACGAGGCAACCACGCCTTCATTTGGCACTGCAAGGGCACTGCCCTATATATGAGTGTTACCTCACTTTATTGCTTCCAAGGGGGTTTGTTATCATTTTATGGTAGTGATGTGGTGGATTTCTCCTCCTAGATTATACATTCTTGGATAAGCCTTACCTTTGTATTAGCACATTCCATAATACTAATTCTTGTCTTGTGTGCCCTTGAGTGTCTTCTTTGTCTTCTCCATCTTCATGTGCAATCATATCCCAAATAGAAAGCTGGTGGAAAAATGTGTAGTGGTGTGCACCGACAACTACAACATTTGAAGAGCATGCACCACACACCTGCCATCCACAAATTCTATAACAAAACAACCCTATCAAGTGAAAATATTGACATTAAACTCCTCTTGATCCCTAGTACATAGAAAACATATGTAAGTGTCCAAGTACTACTATTTAGAGCCTTTAATACAATTGTTGCCTTCCTTTAACATGCTACAAGGAGTTGTTAGCTTATGTGATCGTATTTCTAGTAGGGGCCAACTCAACTAAAGAGTGAAAATTATGTTGCGAGCTTAGTGTTTCCACTATCTAAGTACCCCACTATCATAATCTACAATAACACATATTCACATGTCATGCAACATTGGATCATAATTGCAATGATTTGAAAAGGACTATCCAACATCTTGTGCAGCATTTGCAGAATCCTTAGTAGAGGAAGAGGTCTCAACAACAACCATGTTAGCCTCTTTTTTTTCACCTCTTTGCCAAATGACTTAAGACACTACTTAATGACATCATCATTAGCCTTCCAATGTTTTCAAAGTCATTTCTTCTTAGGTTTCTTCTCATCCTTATCAATAAGAGTTTCTTCTTATTATCTATTACCACTTGCCATGTCATAGTTTGTGTTAGCAATAGTTAAGCCAAGCTACTAGAAGCCAACTCCATTGTGACTAAGATATAATATTTTTCACTTCATATGTGAAAGCGGAGTCCACAATTTTGATGTGAAAAATTATGTAATTTGTTGATTTTGCAAATTTGAGCTTACTAGCACAAGAAGCTAACGAAGCCTCATTTGCGATATGCATGTATTGTTTCCATTTTGCTTGGATTTCTCCTCTTTATGTGATATCAATACCAAAGTGACTGGACATTTGGATTCCGTTTCTTCGTCAAATGGAGCATAGATGCAAAAATATGATAATAATCATGATGAAAATTTAGAGCAATTTGCCCAAGCTGAATGTTAGGCAAGATTTCATTTACAACATTTAATTGCTCCTTGAAATTTTGAATCTTTTTCAAAAACTTGTTAAGAGAATCACCTCACTCATATGCTCACTCTTTGTCTACTCACAAAAATAAGCAGCAAGAGCCTCACTCTTGACTCGGTGCATATTTGCAAGTGTATTTCATGCATCATTAACTGTCTTGTTCAAGCAAACATGTGGAATGATAGAGTATCTGACAAATAATGCTATCATGCTATGAGCGTGAGCATCTTTACCATCTGACCAAATCTGCTCAATAGTAGATGGTGTTTCATTGACACTACCTGTGTCAAAACTTGTAACTCCTAGAGTAGCATTGAAATTGGAGGCTGCAAAATCATCAAATGTACTTGACTCTAACACATTTATATTTGCTAGTGAAACCATGATAAGTTGTACATCAGTCATGTTCACATTATGCAACAATCCATTTGCAAACAAGTTTTGATACATCATATCCGCCCACCATGGGTAGTTGGTTCCATACAATTTGTCATCCACAACTAGCATACAAAGAACATAATTGTTTTCACTTGTGGCCATTGATTGCACCTAATGAGAAAAGTGCATTTTAGAAGGGAAAAACTAGACAAAACCACCATGTGCTATAGAGTAGATCCCACATACTAATAGGCACTATACTGCATAACAAAAATCTGAAATAAAGTTTGCACAAAGAGACCACAAATTCATGTGAAATACAAAATTGCATGTGAACTACAATAGTGAAACCAAAGGCTAAACCTATCTGAAGCAAAATTATAATAACATCAAACTCTTTGAGCTTACTAGAAGAATTTTTTGACGCATGAAGGCTCACCAAAAGTGATTGCAATCAGAGACAATGAAGAAAGCGCTCGTGACATTGCACACGAAGTAGAAGCTTGCTCTAGTCCTCATAGTCCCTTGTAACACACCATTTGGGTGGCTTACTCTTGAACCTCAAACATCTAGATCATCCTTTTTAATTCCATTGAAAGTTGGAAAGGAAATTTTAAGATGAGTGATCTGTCTCCTTCTCCTTGGTTGGAGAGAGTAATCATTGTCTGTTTTTTTAAGCTGTCTCATATCCTTTCATCGAGGTTTTGATGTAGGTTCTAAATGGTTAGATTTATTCCTTACTGATTCTTTGGTATCATTTGTTGCCATTGGCTTGCCTTTCCAAGGAGCATGACTGGTGCTATGGAGTGGAAGTGTTGTTCATATCTTATCAAATGTGCTCTTCCAAAATACAAAAAGTATCTTGAAGCTCGTTATGGTTCAGCTTCCATGTTGCCTTGGTACATTTAAGTTTCTTCATTGCTAGAGCTATGGACTTCATTAGATTCCTGATCTGATCCTTCAACAATAATACTTATTTGATTTTTCTCGTCATTAAGTATGTCGGTGGTTCTTTGATGTCTTGCAGGATTGGCATGGTGGGTGGACGATCAACTCTAAGTCAGGATTGCAAGAAGATAGACTCTAGAGTTCTTGACTAGAAATCTAAATACCATTTGAACTTCGAAAGATCTAATAGTGGTCCAGATCCTTAAATATCCGATGAGGTCAGATTATGCAGAATTAGATAAGATAGAGATCCAACTATAGGTTAAGAAGAATCAGATAAGACAGAGATCAAACTACAGGTTAAGCAAAATCAAATAAGACAAAAATCAAATTATTGATTAAGTAGAATCAGATAAGTCAAAGACATAAGACTAATGATACTTATGATGATCAAAAACATGGAGCACTAGAGTACTCAATAGGAAAATTACTAATGAAATCAGATTACAAAGTTCAGTAAGTGAAAGTGTAACTTAGAAACATAATTTAGATCACAATCACAATGAGATCTAAACCTAAGGTGGACTCATACTTTTACAATGGTTTGCTACTAAGTAATAAGCAATGATAAGTGAGATTACAACACCGAAGAATCTCTAAATGAGATTAACCAAAAAGCCCCAAAATGAGATTCGTGGGTCTTATTCATAGGTGTCACCTCTCGAGCTACGACTGCTCTGATTGTCACCACCTGTAATATTCAACTCCATGTTGAATATTACGACTGCTCTGATTGTCACCACCTGTAATATTCAACTCCATGTTGTCGGCATCTTCAAGTGGCCACTTTGTAAAAGCTTGTTACCACATTCTACAAAACACCTGAAATTTTTTATAAGCTTGATAGGAATCTTCTTCCTAGAGAAGTTTTGAAACTCGTAATGCTATCCAAAACAAAAGCAACATTTACAAGGTTACCTAATTCAAACATTTGAACCGCTCTTAAAGATCTAATACAACAGGATTTGGTTGACAACTTGTCTAAAGTTCATAGGCAAACAATTGTGCTAACGTCATAGTCAACCAAATCTAAATCGAGAGGAGTTTCATGAAGCGAGTGAGATTATGCGAGCAATCTCATTTTGAGCGAGTTCCACCATGTATTGCTATTTCTCAATGTTGGCACTGATAGCCCAATTTTACACCATGTCCACTTATAAGATAAATGATGCAAGACATGCTCGACAACTCACACATATCTTTGTTGAGATGGCCACTTCAATTTGTGAGGCTAAGTATAGGGCAGTTTTTGATTCAATGTATTTGCCTCAAACCTTATAATTGACTCCAGTTTTGGCAGGATGTTTTCAACCAATGCTAGATTTATAGACAATTAGAGCACTTTGATAGTTGCAAGGAGCCCAATCTCCATGATTGTACAAAGCACATTGAGGTGCATTATCATTATGAGTGGGAGAGAATCTCAATAGGCGAGGTAAGCTTGCCTATGTGCTTATCTCATGCTTATCCAAGACAACCAACCCTATTGATATGTTCGTAAAGGCTCTTCCTAGCGAGAAGTTCAAAGCTCTTTGTAAAGCTTTAAGCTTAGTCCCTTTTGAGGAATAATCACATAAAGTTTTGCACTAACCTATATATGAGTGCCACCTCACTTTATCTCTTCTAAAGGGGTTTGTTATCATTTTATGGTAGTGATGTGAGTTGTACCATGATAGGTTGTACATCATTTCCTTGCACATTATGCAACAATCCATTTGCAACCAAGTTCTAATACATCATATACACCCACAATGGGTAATTGGTTTCATACAATTTGTCATCCTCAACCAACATACAAAAACCATAATTGTTGTCAACCATGGCCATCAATTGCACTTAATAAGAGAAGTTCCTATTTAAAGGGAAAAACTACACAAAACCTGTAACATTTAATGGCCTAAAATCTTATGTGTAGCGGAAATTAGCATGAATATAGTGGGCATTTCATTAGAATAGATTCCTAATGAGAATTACAAGAGTGCTTGGGTGGAGAGAGCAACAAAAAGCATAACACCTAGTTAGATAGCATCGACAATACTTTCAAAAGAGAGAGCAATTAAGCTATTGACAACAGTTGAGGACCGGATTTGCATGGAGCCGGTCCCCCCTCCAAAAGGCTTTGTATTATGGTTTCTCCCATCAAGAGAGACATTGTACAATACAATTCTTTGTGTTCCTTCAAGACTAGCTAGTGCAATGAAGATGGAAGCTTCATACACCAAGCAAAACACTTAATCAAACACAACTTGAATTATCCCCGTTCTCAGACCCAAGACCTCACACACCTTCGAAGATGGTGAGAGCTAGCAGGGTATGAGAGTAGATTGAGAAGAAAAAGAAGTATCTTACGAGAAAGATGTACATCTCCTCACATAATCACTCATATTAGCATAGCTTAGCTTAGTAATTAGCTTGGTAGAGAAGATGAGCATGCATTGAAGCTTGGCTCTTGGTTGGATTTGCATCCATATGCCAAGAGAGTGTTGATGTAGGCTTCTATCTCACAAGCTTGGAGTAGGTGATGAGCTCTCCATTAAAGCTTGGGAGGAGATAGAGTATTCTTCCTTCACACATGGTCCAGTGTGAGTGTGTGTGTGTCCATGCCAAGCAAAAATCAGCCCCCCCTCTCTCTTGGGCGAGCCCTAGCTGCTAATTAGGTCTGGCTTTTGCCTCATTGGACCTCCCCAGGTCAAGCCAATAGGAATTAAGCAGCATAAGTGATAGCCTTCTGACATGTGTCCCCCTTTCCCCTTTTGTGAGAGCTTTAGGTAATTAAATAATTAAACTAAACTCTCATTGGACCCCTTTGCCTCCTGGCCAATAGGAATCAAGCAAGCCATGGGGCTCCTGAATGCTCATTGGACCCCTTGGGAGACTGCCCAATAGTCTTCTAGGAGACTTAATTCTCATTGGTTTCTTTTATTAAATGTTTTTAAATTAATTAAACTAGATTTACTCTAGCTTAATTCTCATTGGTCCACTTCAAGGGTCTTCCAATAGGAATTGGGCACACCTTGTGGGCATCTGGCCTAGGGAGCTGACATGTGTCCCTCATTCCCTTTGTGTAAAGGGAGCCTGTGTGTGTGTGTGTGGCTTTCTCTCTCATCCCCTAGCTTTGGGGCTCGCCCCCTCCCATGTAGGGATGTGCAAAGACTTTTTAGGGCACACACTAAGTATCCAATTTTCCCTAGGGTTGACCTTTGGACACAACCTTTGAATTTTGGAACCTTAGCATTTTGGAAGTCTTAATGGGCTGAACCTTAGGGTCTTTTTGGCCCATTGTTTCACATGGCTCTTTTGCAGATGGCCCCCCCTTTGGATCCCTATTTTCCCTCCTTTGGATCCCTACTGTGGCCGGTCTGCTAGCTTAACCAATATTCTAGCTTTTTCTCCCTTGGCACTTCCCCACATTAAATGATCAGTTTAATATGAGAAAATCATTTAGGAGAATTAGATATTGATTATTATGACAAAACCCCCATGTGCTAGAGAGTAGAGCCCACATACTAATAGGCGCTATAGTGCAAAATGTAAACTTGACCTTGAAATATAGTTTGCACAAAGGAAAAAATTGCATGTGAAGTACAATAGTGGAACCAGAGGCTAAAACATGCCTGAAGCAAAATTATAATAACATTAAGCTTTGTGAGCTTACTATAAGATTTTTTTTGCACATGAAGGCTCATCAAAAGTTATTGAATCGTAGATAGTGGACCAAGCATTGGTGAAGATGCCCACAAAGTAGATTGTTGCTCTAATCCTCATAGTCGCTTGCAACACATCATCTGAGTGGCTAACCCTTAAACCCCAAACATCTACATCCTCATTTCTACTTTTATTCAAAGTTGGACAAATAAATTTAAGATCAGTGAACTTTTTCCTTCTTCTTGGTTAGACAAAGTAGTCACAATCTGTTTTCAAAGGTGTCCCAAATCCTTTCGTTGAGGTTTTGATGTAGGTTCTAAATGCTTTGATTTATCCCTGAATGATTCATTGGTATCATTTTCTGCCATTGGCTTACCTTTCCAAGTAGCTTTATTGGTGCTATGGGAGTGGAAATGTCGTTCATATCTTATTAAATGTACTCTTCCGGAATACTTAGAGTTTCTTGAAGCTCATTGTGGTTTAGCTCCCTTGTTGCCTTGATCTAGTTGAGTTTCTTTACGATCACTAGAGCTATGTTAGACTTCATTAGATTCCTACTTTGATCCTTCAATGACAATACTTATCTGATTTTCCTCATCAATAAGTACTCCCGTGGCTCTTTGACCTCTTACTAGACTGGCATGGTGGGTAGACGACTAATTCTGAGTCAGAATTGGGAGAAAACACCATCAATTTTTGGTAAGCTTGATAGGCATCTTCTTCCTAGAGAAGTTTTGAAACCCATAATGCTATCCAAAACAAAATCAACATTTCCACGCTTACCTAATTCAAACATTTGAACTGCTCCTAAAGTTCTAAAGCAACTTTAAGCTAAGGTATTGGTCAACAACTTGGCTAGAGTTCATAGGCAAACAATTGCGCTAAGATCATAGTCAACCAACTTTAAATCGATAAGAGTTTCATGAAGCGAGTGAGATTATGTGAGCAATCTCATTTTGAGTGAGTTCCACCATGTATTGATATTACTAAATGCTGGCTCTGATAGCCCAATTTTACACCATGGCCACTTAAAATATAAAAGATACAATACACGCTCAACATCTCACACATATCTTTGTTGAGCACAAAGTAGCTTACAAAGGACACTTCTATTTGCGAGGCTAAGTATAGGGTAGCTTTCATAACAATGATTTGGTGTATTTGCCTTAAATTCCTTATGATCGAGTCGAGTTTTGTAGATTGTTTTCAACCATCACTAGATCCATTGACAAATAAGGAGCCCAATCTTCCATGCTTGTACAAAGCACATTGAGGTGCATTAGCATTATGGCTAGGAGAGACTCACTATAGGAGAGGTAAGCTTGGATTATGTGCTTATCCAAGTCAGCCTTGTTGATATCTTCACAAAGGCTCTTCCTAGCGAGAAGTTCTAAGATTTTTGAAAAGCTTTAGGCTTACTCCCTTTTGTCGAATGATCACATAGTTTTTGGCACTGACCTATATATGATGCCACCTGGCGTACTTTTTATCATTTTATGGTAGTGATGTGAGTGAACACTTAAGAACATTGAGACACTTTCTTCCCTCAATGGGTAGTTGGTTTCAAACAATTTGTCATCCACAACCAACATACAAAAAACGTAATTGTTGTCAGTTATGGCCATTGATTGCACTTAATGAGAAAAGTGCCTATTTAAAGGGAAAAACTACACAAGACCACCATGTGTTATAGAGTAGAGCCCACATACTAATAGGTGCTATATGCAGAACAAAAACTTGAAATGTAGTGTGCACAAAGGAAAAGGAAAAAATTGTATGTGAAGTACACTAGTGGAACCAAAGGCTAAAACATGCTTGAAGCAAAATAAAAATAACATTAAGCTCTATGAACTTACTATAATAATTTTTCAGTGCATGAAGGCTCATCGAAAGTGAGCAATAGGAGACAGTGGACCAAGTGTTGGGACGGTGCCCACGAAGTAGAAGCCTACTCTAATCCTCATAGTCTCTTGCAACACACCATTTAAGTGGCTTACCCTAGAACCCCAAACATCTGGATCATCCTTTTTACTTCCATTGAAATTCAAAAAGGTAATTTTAAGATTAGTGATCTTTTTCCTTCTCCTTGGCTGGACAGAGTAGCCAGTATCTATTTTTGAAGGTGTCTCAGATCCTTTCATTGAGGTTTTGACGTAGGTTCTAAATGCTTTGATTTATGCCTAAATGATCCATTGGCATCATTTGTTGCCATTGGCTTACCTTTCCAAGTAGCTTTACTAGTGCTATAGGAGGGGAAGTGTCATTCATATCTTATCGAATGTGCTCTTGTAGAATACTTAGAGTTTCTTGAAGCCCGTTGTGGTCCAGCTTCCTTATTTCCTTGGTCCGTGACTTAAGTTTCTTCATCGTTAAAGCTATGTTGGAATTCAATAGATTCCTACTTTGATCCTTCAAAGATAATACTTATCTGAGCTTCCTCTTCAGTAAGTACTCATGTGGTTCTTTGACCTCTTGCTGGACTGGAATGGTCGATGGACGACTGACTCTAAGTCAAAATTGGGAGAATGAATTTATCAAGAGCTCTAAGCTCACTACCATGATCACCAAAATGGAAAGAGCTAGAGCTTAACAACTCTTTTAGAGATAGACTCCAAAGTCCTTGACTTGAAATCTAAATATCATTTAACGGTAAGATCTGATAGTGGTCCATATCCTTAAATATCAGATGACTAGATTATGCAAAATCAAATAAGACAAAGATCAGACTATAGGTTAAGCAAAATTAGATAAATCAAAGACGTCAAACTAATGATACCTATGATGATCATGGAACACTAGAGTACTCAAATAGCAAAACCGCTGATGAATTCAAATTAAGGAGTTAAGTAAGTGAAAATGCATCTTAGAAGCATAGTTTATATTACAACCACAATGATATTTGAGCATAAGGTGGACTCATACTTTTATAATGGTTTGCTTCCAAGAAGTAAGCAATGATAAGTGAGATTCAACAATTGAGCAGCTCTAAATGAGATCAACCAAAAAGCCCCAAAACGAGATTTGTGGGTCCTATTCATAGGAGTCACCTATATAGTTATGATTGCTCTCATTGTCACCACATATAATCTTCAAATCCATGCTGCTTGCATATTTAGGTGGCCATATTATTCACGTTAATATTCAAATCCATGTTGCCTACGTATTAAAGTGGCCACTTTGTAGAAGATTGTTCCCCACATTCTACAAAACACCATGAATTTTTGGTAAGCTTGATAGACATCTTCTTCCTAGAGAAGTTTTGAAACCCATAATGCTATCCAAAACAAAACAACATCTCCACGCTTACCTAATTCAAACATTTGAACCTCTCCTAAAGATCTAAAACAACTTTGAGCTAAGGTTTTATCAAAAACTTGGCTAAAGGTCATAGGCAAACAATTGCATTAAGTTCATAATCAACCAGGTCTAAATCGATAGGAGTTTCATGAAGCGAGTGAGATTATATGAGAGATCTCATTTTGAGTGAGTTCCACCATGTATTGCTATTACTAAATGCTGGCACTGATAGCCCAATTTTACACCATGGCCACTTATAAGATAAAACATGTCAGACATGCTCCACAACTCACACATATCTTTGTTGAGCAAAAAGTAGCTTACAATGGCCACTTCTATTTTTGAGGCTAGGTATAGGGCAGCTTTCATAGCTATGATTCAATGTATTTGCCTCAAATGCCTTATGATTGACTCAAGTTTTGGTAGACTATTTTCAACCATCACTAGATCCATTGAAAATTAGAGCATTTTGATAGTGCAATCTTTCATTCTTGTACAAAGCACATCAAGGTGCATTATCATTATCTATGGGAGAGAATCTCTATAGGAAAGGTAAGCCTTGCTTATGTGCTTATCCAAGACAACCTTGTTAATATTTCACAAAGGCTCTTTCTAGCAAGAAGTTCAAAGCTTTTGTAAAGCTTTAGTTTTTTTCCCTTTTGTCTAATGATCATATAGGGTTTGGCACTGCCCTATATATGAGTGCCACCTGACTATATCGCTCCTAGGGGGGCTTTGTATTGTATTATAGTAATGATGTGAGTGAACACACTTAAGACCATTGAGGCACTTTCTTCCCTCACTAGGAGGATTTCTTCTCCTAGCTTATTTATTCTAGGGCAAGCCTTACCTTTGTATTAGCACACTCCATAATACTTCTTCTTGTCGTCTGTGCCCTTGAGCTTCTTCTTTGTCTTCTCCATCTTCATGTGCAATTTTTCAATCATATCTTGAATAGAAAGTTGGTGGAAAATGTGTAGTGGTGTGCACCAAAAACTACAACATTTGAAGAACATGCACCACGCACCTGTTATCCACAAATTCTATAACAGAAGAAATCCTATCAAGCACAAATGTTGACATCAACTTCTTCTTGATCCCTAGTACATAGAAAACATCTCTAAGTATCCAAGTACTGTTATTTAGAGCATTAAGAACAATTGTAACCTTCCTTTAACATGGTTCAAGGAATTGTTAGCTTAGGTGATCATATTTCTAATAGGAGCCAACTCAACTGAAGGGATAAAATTATGTTGCGGGTTTACTCTTTTCACTATCTAAGTACCCCACATCATAATGAACAATACATATTCACATGTCATGCAACATTGGATCATAATTGCAATGATTTGGAAAGGGCTATCCAACATCTTTTGAAACATTTGCAAAATCATTAATAGAGCAAGAGGCCTCAAAAATAGCCATGTTAGCCTCTTTGTTTTCTCCTCTTTTTCAAAGCACTTAAGACACTACTTAATGACATGATCATTAGCCTTACAATGTTTGAAAAATGATTTCTTCTTAGGTTTCTTCTCATCCTTATCAATAATAGTTGCAGCTTTCTGCTTGAGGAATCTCAAATCTCGAGCGAGATTTTTCGAGCAATCCTTAAAACGAGCAAGACTGGCCAAGGCACACTATACAAAACAAAAACCAAACAAGATTTTTTAGGTGGCTTCAAGCACAACAAAAAAAACCTAAAACAATATTACAACTAATTTTAATGGTAAAACGACCACAAATTTTTGTCAGAAAAAACCCCTTGAACAAGGGTTTGGTAGATGTTTCCTTTGATGGGCTAGAACGATTGGAACCCATACAATGGCATGTTGATATTCCTCTTCTTGGAACTAGTTGCCCTCAGATATTGGAAGCTCATTTCTACCACCATTGATCCTTGTTGGGAATAGTCGCACCATGATTCCAATGGATATAAATCTCCTATTCCTACCTCCCTACATGTAGGACCACAAGACTTACACTAAAAGAGTAGGGTTGTTGCCACTCGAACAAATCTCATGAATAAGGATGATCTTGGAGCTTGAGCTTCTTGCCACTTTTTCTTCTCCTCTCTCTTGCTCTACCTCAAGTTATTGTGGGTTGATGTACGATAACATACTATGCATTTTAAGCTACTCTAGAGAAAACGGTGGAACGTGAAAATAATACTAATATTTCAATGAGTCTATTCTTTTGAGAAAATCCACATCATGGTGTATATTAAAGTTTGGATCACACCATCATAGGTAGCCTTCTATTCGGGGGGGGAGTTAGTGGTGTTGCCAAAGGTGGTGACGACAAACGTGTCAAGGGAGGTGGTAATTGTGGGAGATTATAAAGAGTGCTTTGATAGAAGAGTACGCAAGGTTGATAAAGCTATGAACAATTTTCTTATGACAACTTTGTTCACATGCTAGTTCTCTATCACCTACCCATATCGATAGAAACCTAGGTTTAGTGTAGTTCCACCTACAAATTTTGAGATTTATCTTCAAAATTCAAAGTAGAAGGTGAATAAACGTACAAACTTTAGAGAAATTTAATGTTAAAATATTCTCTTAAATTTTCCATGTTTATATGATCACAGCTCAAAGTTCCTAGATTGCTTGGGGTTCCTAGTCTACTGAGTTGTCCATCATGCCTTGACCCAGATTACTTACCCAACATGTGATGCCCCTATGTTGAATACACTTCTTAAAGCCATGGTGTATGAGTGCCATTGTAGTCCTTTGGAATGCTTTTCCTAATGTGGCTTAGCCCTCCATTCTTGTTTGTACTCTATCTACTGCTTGAGTTGTACGTCCATCAATGCCTCATAGCTATTCAAATGGATTGTAGTCTAGAATTGCATATGTCCTCTTGCAGAATGATGTGGCCCAGGCCTGATCCTTAGCACCCCATAAAATAACCCCCTCCAAAGGGTAACTAGGAGGTTGGTTGTGCTACAACAAACAACATTGTGCCACGTTGAGCCAACTGTGTTGGCTAGGAAAGGTAAATCTCACGGTCCTAATTATTGACAAACTTGATTTTGAAGGAGTTGGGCAAGAAAAATCACCATAGATGAGGTAAGAAGGTCCTCAAGTGCAATCGTAGTGTAAACAAAACCCTTCAAAAAGAAAGAGATGCGGACTCTTTCACGCAAGGACCAGTGCTCGAAAAGAATTTTGTTTTGAAAAGTTGGCAAACCTACCTATGAGAATTTTAGTGGTAAACTGACTAAATTTGAAGCTTTTACACCAAATGACGCTAAATTTGTCTAAATTTTGTAGGTTTTCTCACTTTCAAATTTAAAATTCAGAGGTAAATCTCAAAATTTGCAGGTGGGATTACACTAAACCTAGTTTTTTTTTCAACCCCTCCCCCTCTCTTTCTCTCTCCTCGCTCTCTCTCCATCTCTTTAAAAGAAAAGTGTATGAAAGAGCTCGCGCAGTGTGGACTTTTTTTAGGGAGATGGAGGAGAGAGAGAGAGAGAGAGAGAGAGAGAGAGAGAGAGAGAGAGAGAGAGAGAGAGAGAGAGAGAGAGAGAGAGAGAGAGAGAGAGAGGGGATCACATATGGGCGAGGGAAGCTTGGAAGGGAGGAGGCTAAGGAGGCAAAGATTGTGCATGATGTAGGATCAACATATCTGTGTTGATGTGCGTCAGAGGACCTTGAACTCTGTCACAAGTAGAGATTCTGCATGTTGACGCAACCCGACCTAATCTCTTATCGCACCATCGCTTTTGGTGTTGTGGCTTGAGTAGGTCTTTTCCCAACCCAATTAAGCATCAAGTGTGAAGAATCATGGTTGTTGTCAGACTAAGCAAGTCAGGGGAGGGAGAGCACGTGCTCCCGGGAGAGCTCATAACTTCTAGTGGGGATGGGTAGAGGTAGCAAAAGGAGACCGGAGAGGTCCAAATGCTAAATCGTATTTCTCAGTCTCTCCCCCTCTCTCCCTCTCAATACATACTAGCTCACATTTAAATAAATTGTTTATTAGTTGGAAAGATTCCCTTCGTCCCCACCACCCTTTCACTTTACTGATATGCACCTCTTCTGCACACCACGCACCCTCCCTTTTTTTAATACA
This sequence comes from Adiantum capillus-veneris, assembly GCF_014529385.1. Classification (NCBI taxonomy): domain Eukaryota; kingdom Viridiplantae; phylum Streptophyta; class Polypodiopsida; order Polypodiales; family Pteridaceae; genus Adiantum; species Adiantum capillus-veneris. The sequence goes on along the minus strand of NC_140960.1, from coordinate 70,426,865 downwards.
TCTCCCTACTCTCTAAAATCGTAGGTACATACTGGCCTGCTAAATATTTGAATGCGCAAACATACACTACTTATTAGGGTCGGGACTTGGCAGGTATAATGAAGGAGGATAAAGGATCTCTGGCGGGGCTTTCAGCAGACGTAAGACGTAGCAAGCAATGAAGATGACGCGAGGGTGAAGGGACAAGGTAGCACTCATGCTACTACACGTCTTGACGATCATTATTCTAAGCGGTAGTAATAACATGCAACTGATGAGGCTGGCGAGAGCGGCTTTAGTGGCAGTACCCATGCCATCCAACGATAATGCAGATGATATAACGAGACTGACGATCATCGACAATCTCTCCCTGAGGACGTGATGATGAAGATCGAGAGCAGCAAGCTGCTGCTGTAGGATGGCGCCATGCTCGTCCTGCTCAATAATTGTAGTACGTACTCTTTTGCAATGCCTACTTTTGTCCTTGCTCGCTTCAATGCCATCTCTGTGGATCTCAGCTCTGTAGGTGGACTCCTGATGGAGGATCTCCTCTTTGACACCTCCCACTAAGTGGACGCAGACTCAACTGGCCTCTTTGCTTGCCAAATTGCCATCGTTGTCGTCCCTACATCCTCCGCGGAGGAAGTATAATAGATGTTCCTCTTTCCCACTTGTGTGTGTATGTGTGTGCGTGCGTCACCAAAACCATGTGTATGTGTCGTTGTGTGTGTCTGTGTGTGTGTGTGTGTGTGTGTGAGAGAGAGAGAGAGAGAGAGAGAGAGGAGATTAAGAGAGTTTTAACGTCATAGGAAACTATCTCATACTCTACTCACACATACCTCTATCTTTCTTACTGGCATGCTTTGATTTAAATCATATTAATAAACCGATTCTATGGATATATTCCCCATGTGTCGCGTAGCGCGCTGGGAGCTCACCCTACTCCATCGCAGCGGCTCTGCGCATTCCCTTTGCTCCAACCCCTTCCGTCCTCTGCCTCTCGTGCACCAGCTGTCTCCAGCCCTGCAGTAAACCCTATGTAAGCTTCCACTGTCTCCGATGCCAGCCTGAGAGAGAGAGAGAGAGAGAGAGAGAGAGAGAGAGAGAGAGAGAGAGAGAGAGAGAGAGAGAGAGAGAGAGAGAGAGAGAGAGAGAGAGAGAGAGAGAGAGAGAGAGAGAGAGAGAGAGAGAGAGAGGGAGAGAGGGAGAGAGAGAGAGAGAGAGAGAGAGAGAGAGAGAGAGAGAGAGAGGCTCACCCTGCTTCTGTTCATAAACAAGAGAAAGAGAGAGAGAGAGAGAGAGAGAGTGAGAGAGAGAGAGAGAGATTCTAAAGCTTCGGTGGCATCATGATTCGAATTCCACCCAATTCACCATTTTCGTGAAATCGTCCAGATATATTCTGTCTAAAAGAGGCGCGCGCTCTTTGAGAGAGTTTCTACCTGGTGTGCTCACAAATGATGAGGTTATAATAGGATATAGTTTTAAAAAATTGCCACTTTCGCGGCATCTTTTTCGCGTAGGGAGCTGATGTCACTGCAAGATGTCGATAGTCGACACATTATAGGTGCCGCCAAGCTCTCCCAGCTCACCCTCGTGTGTGTGTGTGTGTGTGTGTGTGTGTGTGTGTGTGAGAGAGAGAGAGAGAGAGAGAGACCTTCGAATCAGCATGTGAAGGTCTTTCGACCTGAGCCCTGGCTACAAGTACACACACACACACACACACACACACACACACAGCGCTCTGCATTAGAGGCCATGACAAAGAGAGAGAGAGAGAGAGAGAGAGAGTAGAGAGATGGTTTCCTTAGCCGTCATGACACACACACACACACACACACACAGAGATATCTGCATTAGAGGCCATGACAGAGAGAGAGAGAGTAGAGAGATGGTTGCCTTAGCCGCCATGACACACACACAGAGAGAGAGAGAGAGAGAGAGAGAGAGAGAGAGAGAGAGAGAGTAGAGAGATGGCTGCCTTAGCCGCCATGACAGAGAGAGAGAGAGAGAGAGAGAGAGAGAGAGAGAGTACGGGTAGTTGGAGGGGGGGGGGGGGAGGATTTTTTTATTGGGGAGTGGCTAATTGGCTTTCTATTTTGTTCAAATAGAAAGTGTCTCTCCTTTCAATTTGGAAATTTGAAAGGGCACTCCTCTGAGTGAGGACTACTTGAGATTCCACACAAAACCAGCTCTACAATTTGGGTGCTATATTGCTTTGTGTTTGCTTAATATGAAAGGACACACACACAAAGGAAGCTGCCTATCTTGCAAAAAGACACACACCATAGCCTTTCGCTTTGGAGACACGCAACAGCATAGCACTGACGCACACTTCACAACACCTTCACGTCATCCTCCAAAGCATTCACTAAGCATTTTCCTTCGCTCAACTCTCTACGGTTATATGTCATGAAATATATGCGCTTTCGAGAGTGGAGGGTCGGCAAAAACATCATGGGTGGCCAACACACTGTTGTAGGGCTCAACCACAGACGTTGATGGTAGACAATAAACCCGAGGTCCACGAGAGAGAGAGAGAGAGAGAGAGAGAGAGAGATAACAAGCAGGCAATCGACCGCTCTGATACACAGCGAGAGTAGGTTAGGAAGACGCTTGTCTACCACCCTCGGCATGTCGGTTGCACGAGTGACGAGAGGCTCTGCATCGAGCGCATGCGAGATAGAGAGAGAGGTCGGTTTGCTTCCCTCTAGAAAGAAGCTTCATGAAAGACGGAGATAGCCCACGTGTCAACCTATCTGAAACCTCATGTTAGATTTTTTGACACCTTCTCTCCTCAGCCTCATGCTTTTTTCATCTTTTGATCTAACCTTAGAATCTTCTCCACAATCCACTAATTTGTCTTTTTTTCAAAATCAACTAGACATACACACAAACATTATAAACATCGAGCAAACTACAAGCCAAGGTGCACAAGGTGATAATCTGAGCAAGTTGCAAGCCAAGGTGTGCAAGAAGATAATCCCGCACCCTTTGCGCATACTAAAGATCAATTCCTCACTACACATGATGAAGGGAAAACAGTTCGTGGCAAAGGCTCCCTCCTGCCAAGTCAAGAAGTTGCAACAGAAAAGTCCTCAATGGATGGGCACAAGCATGAGCGCTGGATACTCAGAACCCCTTTGTTGTACTACACAATTGGAAATCATGCTATAGCATGTATTGCAGTGAAGAAATCAAATCCACCCCACCAACAATCTCTACTTCAAGGAGAAATGGCCAGTTTGAAGACCATTCTAGTTTTCATCACATAATGTATTACCTAAATCATGTAGACATGCACGCATCGAGGGTGTCGCCAACACCTTACAAAATTGGAGTCATCTTGCATCTACTATCTCCTTATGCAGTCACACACATTAAGGGGGAATATTCTAAATTAATGCTTTGTGTCCGCTTAATATGAAGGGACACACACACACACACAAACATTATAAACATAGTCACACACATTAAGGGGGAATATTGTAAATTAATGCTTTGTGTCCGCTTAATATAAAAGGACACACACACACACAAACATTATAAACATAGTGAAATGTCATAATAAGAAGAATCGTTATGTTGAAGCGCTCCGCGTCTTTGTGCATTTGAGAGAGAGAGCGATGGTCTGTGTACTTTGTCCCTATCACCATTTTCTATAGTTTCTTTTTTACTGAGAGAGAGAGAGACTACAGGGATGGCTTCCGATAAGCGCATTGTCGCAGTGTTTCTTGTGATGTTGGTGGCGATGGCCGGACTGAGTGGTGCCGCACCGTAGCCGCCTCCTCCGGCACTACAGTGTGCATCCGTGTTGAATCTGGTGTCGGCCTGCCACGCTCTAACTCTCTATGTGTGAAGCTTACCTTGCCCAACCTATCGCTCACCACTTGCCTTGCCTTAGCATCAACATCGCCCGCATCATCTTCGGCAAAAACGAAAGATGCATCTGATCACCATTGCTTGCATCAACCTGCCTCATCATGCACTTCTCTTAATTTATGGTCATTTGTAGTTAGAGTCTTGCGTGGTGAAATCAAGTTCTCCATCATGCTAGCTCGCTCATGTACTACTTTTTTGGCAAATTTGCATTGACGCGTCCTCTTTAAGAGAGAGAGAGAGAGAGAGAGAGAGAGAGAGAGAGAGAATAAGTGAGGGTTTTTGTGTGTTGTTGCAGCCATCCCATCTCGTCAGCACTTTCCTCTCTCTTTAAGAGAGAGAGAGAGAGAGAGAGGATAAGTGAGGGTTTCTGTGTGTGCTGTTGCAGCCATCCCATCTCGTCAACACTTTCCTCTCTCGTTGGCAAGTTGTGTAAAGTTGGCTCGCCATCACCTCTACCTCTCTCTTCTCGTCCATGCAGGTGATTTTCCGTAGTACAGGCCGTCCAATGCTCGGTTGTATCATGCAGCCTTGTTGCTACAGTATGGGGTGCCAGCTTCGATCGCTCAACCTGAGCATCCGAATCCGTCTTCTTGCCATCGATCGCGATCGTTCGTCTTGCCATCAATCGGGATCTTGCCCCTGGTCTAGAGTGTGACTGCTCTGCGTTTTGCATGAGTTGATGGATAGATGAGCAAGAAAGTGCCCAAGGCCGAACTCAAAACCACTCTCGTGCCCTGCCTGGCTCCCATCTTGCAAACCTCGGAGACCACGAGGCATGATACCCTGAACCGAGTATGGGACTACATCAAGGCTCGCAAGCTCCATAATAGTACTAAGAAATCGTAGATCTTATGTGATCCTCCCCTTAAGAAGGCATTTGGACAAGACAATGTTTAGGTGTCAAAAGTGCTCAAGTACTTGAGTCCCCACTTGTCAAGAAAGGTTTGATAGGGTTGTCTACTATGTCTAAGTCAGTTTTCACCAGAAGACTTAAACTGCACACAAACACTTGCTCGGGTTTGTCTTTGCTCGGAAAAACTCGCTCGGTGCATGGTAAGACTCTTTCTGCTTATTATCTAGTGGCAAGCACAAATTATATCTTACTAGCAAAAGAAGCTAATGAAGCCTAATCTGAAACACACATCTATTGTTCTCATTTTACTTGGATTGCTCCTCTTGATACAATATCAAAACCAACTCCTAAAGTGACTAAGAACTTGGATTCCCTTTCTTCGTCAAACAAAGCATAGATGCAAAAATATGATAATAATCATGATGAAAATTGAGAGCAATTTTTCCCAAGCTGAATGTCAAGCAATATTTTATTTACAACATTTACCTACTCCTTGAAATTTTAAATCTTTGTCAAAAACTTGTTACGAGGATCACCTCACTCATATGCTCACTCTTTGTCTGCTCACAAAACTAAGGAGCAAGATCCTCACTCTTGACTCGATGCATATTTGCAAGTGTATTTCGTGCATCATCAACTGTCTTGTTCAAGCGAGCATGTGGAATGAAAGAGTGTCTAACAAATAATGTTATCGTGGCATGAGTGTGAGCATCTTTACCATCCCAAAAAGTTCGATCAATATTAGGTGGTGTAGCATTGACACTGCTTGTGTAAGAGCTTGTAACTGCTAGAGTAGCATTGGAATTGGAGGTTTCAAAATCCTCAAATGTACTTGACTCTGTAACATTTATATTTACAATTAAAACCATGATAGGCTCTACATCAGTCCCTTGCACATTATGGAACAATCCATTTGCAACCAAGTTATGATACATCATATACACCCACAATGGATAGTTGGTTCCATACAATTTGTCATCCACAACCAACATACAAAAAACATAATGGTTGTCAACCATGGCCATCGATTGCATCTAATGGGAAAAGTGCCTTTGAAGGGAAAAACTATACAAAACCACTGTGTGCTAAAGACTAGATCCCACACACTCATTAGTGCTATATTGCAGAACAAAAACCTAGAAAAAGTTTGCGCAAAGGAAAAAATTGCAAGTGAAGTACAATAGTGGGAGCTTAAAACATGCTTAAAACAAAATTATAATAAAATCAAGCGCTATGATCTTACTAGAAGAATCTTTTGGTGCATAAAGGCTCATCAAAAGTGATTGCAATCGATGACAATGAACCAAGCAGTGATGACGTTGCCCACGAAGTGGAATCCTAGTCTAATCCTCATAGTCGCTTGCAACACACCATCTGAGTGGCTTACCTTGTTGAACCCCAAACATCGGGATCATCCTTTTTACTTCCATTAAAAGATGGAAAAGAACATTAAAGATCAGTGATTTTTTCCTTCTCCTCGGTTGGATAGAGTAGTCACTAACTATTTCTGAAGGTGTCTCAGATCCTTTAATTGAGGTTTTGATGAAGGTGTCACCTCTGAAGCTTTGACTACTCTATTTGTCACCATCTATAATATTCAACTCCACGTTGCTTGCATCTTCAGGTGGACACTTTGTAGAAGATTGTTCCCACATTCTACAGAACATCATGAATTTTTGGTAGGCTTGATAGGCATCTTCTTCCTAGAGAAGTTTTGAAACCCGTAATGTTTAAAAGCGGCATTTTCAAGCTTACCTAATTCCAACATTTGAACCGCTACTAAACATCTAAAAAAACTTTGAGCTAAGGTTTTGGTCAACAACTTGGCTAGAGTTCATAGGCAAACAATTGCACTAAGGTCAAAGGTCAACCAACTCTAATTCAAGAGGAGTTTCATGTAGCGAGTGAGATTATGGGAGAGGTCTCATTTTGAGTCAATTTCACCATGTGTTGCTAGTACTAAATGCTAGCACTGATAGCCCAATTTTACACCATGGCCACATATAAGATAAAAGATGCAAGACATGCTCAACAACTCACACCTATCTTTGTTGAGAAAAAGTAGCTTAGAATGGCCACTACTATTAGTGAGGTTGAGTATAGGGCAGCTTTCACAGCTACGATTCATTGCATTTGCCTCAAATGCCTCATTATTGACTCGGTTTTGGCAAATGTCCTATCAAGCACAAATAATGACATCAACTTCTTCTTGATCCCTAGTGCATAGAAAACATCTCTAAGTATCCAAGTACTACTATTTAGAGCATTAAGAACATTGGTAACCTTCCTTTAATATGGTACAAGGAGTTGTTAGCTTATGTGATCATATTTCTAGTAGGGGACAACTCAAATGAAGAGAGAAAATTATGTTGCGAGCTTCATGTTTCGAGTATCTAAGTACCCCACATCCGAATCTACAACAATACATATTCACACGTCACGCAACATCGGATCATAATTGCAATTACTTGGAAAGGGCTATCCAACATTTTGTGCAACATTTGCAGAATCCTTAATAAAGGAAGAGGCCTCAAAGGCAGCCATTTTAACCTCTTTCTTTTTACCTCTTTTGCAAATAACTTAAGACACTGCAAAATCATTAGCCTTTTTGCAAAATCATTAGCCTTTTTGCAAAATCATTTCTTCTTAGGTTTCTTCTCATCCTTATCATTAGTAGTTGCAACTTTTTGCTTATTTTCTAGTGACAAATACAAATTTCATCTTACTAATAGAAGAAGCTAGCGAAGCCGGATCTGGAACACACATCTATTGTTCCCGTTTTTCTTAGATTGCTCCTATTGCTATGATATCAAAACCAACTCCTAAAGTGACTGGGCATTTGGATTCCCTTTCTTTGTCAAACGGAGCATAGATGCAAAAACATGATAATAGTCATGATGAAAATTGATAACAGCTTGCCCAAGCTGAATGCCAGGCAATATTTCATTTAAAACATTTATTTTCTCCTTGAAATTGTGAATCTTTGTCAAAAACTTGTTAAGAGAATCACCTCACTCATATCCTCACTCTTTGTCTGCTCATAGAAATAAGGAGCAAGAGCCTCACTCTTGAATCGATGCATATTTGCAAGTGTATTTCATGCATCATCAACTATCTTGTTCAAGTCAACATGTGGAATGAGAGAGTGTCTAAAAAATAATGCTATTGTGGCATGAGTGTGAGCATCTTTACCATCTAAACAAATCCGCTCAATAGTAGGTGGTGTAGCATTGACACTACTTGTGTAAGAACTTGTAACTCCTAGAGTAGCATTAGAATTGAAGGCTTCAAAATCCTCAAATGTACTTGACTCTATAACATTTATATTTGCAGTTGAGACCATGGTAGGCTCTACATGAGTGCCTTGCACATCATGTAAAAATCCATTTGCAATTATGCTCTAATACATCTATACACCTACAATGGGTAGTTGGTTCCATACAATTTGTCATCCACAACCAACATACAAAAAACATATTCGTTGTCAACCATGGCCATTGATTGCACCTAATGAGAAAAGTGCCTATTTGAAGGAAAAAATTGTACAGAACCACTGTGTGCTAAAGATTAGATCCCACACACTAATTGGTGCTATACTGCAGAACGAAAACCTAAAAAAAGTTTGCACAAAGGAAAAAATTGCAAGTGAAGTACAATAGTGGAACCAGAGGCTAAAACACTCTTAAAACAAAATTATAATAAAATCAAGCTCTATGATCTTACTAGAAGAGTCTTTTGGTGCATAAAGGCTCATCAAAAGTAATTGCAATTGAAGACAATGAACCAAGCGCTGTTGACATTGCCCATGAAGTGGAAGCCTGCTCTAATGCTCATAGTCACTTGCAACACACCATCTCAAGTGGCTTACCGTTTTTGAACCCCAAACATCTGGATCATCCTTTTTACTTCCATTAAAAGATGGAAATAAATTTTAGGATCAGTGATCTTTTTGCTTCTCCTTGGTTGGACAAAGAAGTCGCTATCTATTTGTGAAGGTGTCTCAGATCCTTTCATCGAGGTTTTGATGAAGGTTTGAAATGCTTTCCTAAATGATTCATTGGTATCATTTGTTGCCATTGGCTTACCTTTGAAAGTAGCTTTACTGGTGTTATTGGAGGGTAAGTGTCGCTCATATCTTATTGAATGTGCTCTTCTAGAGTACTTAGAGTTTATCGAAGCTTGTGGTGGTTAAGCTTCCTTGTTGCCTTGGTCAACTTAAGTTTCTTCATCTCTATAGCTATGTCGGACTTTAGGCTTCAAAATCCTCAAATGTACTTGACTCTGCAACATTTTTATTTGCAGTTGAAACCATGATAGGCTCTACATCAGTCCCTTGCACATTATGCTACAATCCATTTGCAACCAAGCTTTGATACATCATATACACCCACAATGGGTAGTTGATTCCATACAATTTTTCATCCATGACCAACATGCAAAAAACATAATGGTTGTCAACCATGGCCATTGATTGCACCTAATGAGAAAAGTGCCTAAACGGAACCATTGTGTGCTAAAGACTAGATCCCACACACTAATCGGTGCTATATTACAGAACAAAAACCTGAAAAAAGTTTGCACAAAGGAAAAAATTGCAAGTGACATACAATAGTGGAACCGGAGGCTAAAACATGCTTAAAACAAAATTATAATAAAATCAAGCTCTATGATCTTACTAGAAGAATCTTTTGGTGCATAAAGGCTCATCGAAAGTGATTGCAATTGAAGAAAATGAACCAAGCACTGGTGACGTTGCCCACGAAGTGGAAGCTTGCTCTAATCCTCATAGTCTCTTGCAACACACCATCTAAGTAGCTTACCCTTGTTGAACCCCAAATATCTAGATCATCCATTTTACTTCCATTAAAGATGGAAAATAAATGTTAAGATCAATGATCTTTTTCCTTCTCCTTGGTTGGACAGAGTAGTCACTAATGTTTCTGAAGGTGCCTTAGATCCTTTCATCCAGGTTTTGATGAAGGTTCTAAATCTTGTGATTTCCATCCTAAATGATTAACTGGTATCATTTGATGCCATTGGCTTACCTTTTGAAGTAGCTTTACTGGTGTTATTGGAGGGTAAGTGTCGTTCATATCCTATTGAATGTGCTATTCTAAAATACTTAGAGTTATTGAAGCTCGTGGTGGTCCAGCTTCCTTGTTGCCTTGGTCCACTTCAGTTTCTTCATCCCTAGCATTACTTATTTGATTTTCCTTTTCAGTAAGCTTCGATGGTTCTTTGACTTCTGGCATGGTGGTGGGTGGATGACTAACTCTAAGTCAAAATTGGGAGAATGGATTTATGATGAGCTCTAGGCTCACAACCATGATCACCAAAATGGAAAGAGCTAGAGCTTAACAACTCTTTGAGAGATAGACTCCAAAGTTTTTGACTAGAAATCTAAACACCAATGGAACTTGGTAAGATCTGATAGTGGTCCATATCCTTAAATATTAGATGACCAGATTACGCAAAAGCGGATAAGACAGAGATCAAACTATAGGTTAAGCAGAATCATATAACTCAAAAACATCAGACTAATGATCTTTTGACCAAAAACATGGAACACTAGAGTACACAAATAGCAAAACTATTGATGAATTCAGATTATAGAGTTAAGTGAAAGTGCAAGTCAGAAGCATAATTTAGATTACAAGAACAATGATATCTGAACATAAGGTGGACTCATACTTTTATAATGGTTTGCTTCTAAGCAGTAAGCAATGATAAGTGAGATTACAACAGTTGAGAAACTCTAAATGTTAAACCTCACGGACACCCTATCACCTTCGACGAATGCCTTATTGTTTATTTGATTGAGTCATCAACCGGGTTTGTCGGTCCAATAGGTGTGTAGGTGATCGTCGATGAGAGGTGCACCACTTATTCCATTTTAACAACATTTTCTATTATGAACGGCCACTGTGGGCGCCCATGTGTGAATGGGTTAAACTCTTATAAAAGGTCTATTTTGACCTAAAAACCTCATTCTTTGAGGTGCAAGCTAAGAAGTGCTCTTGCTCCATCTCTGTCTGCTTCTCCTTTGTGTGCTCACGGGTGTGTGTGTGTGTGTGTGTGTGTGTGTGTGTGTGTGTGTGTGTGTGTGTGTGTGTGTGTGTGTGTGTGTGTGTGTGTGTGTGTGTGTGTGCAAGAGAGAGAGAGAGTGTGTGTGTGTGTGTGAAAGAGCATGAGAGATACCCCTCCCCGGGGGTCTATGCACAAAATATATAATTTACACCTTTACACAATTTTCAATATACATCAGATTTGCAAAAGCATTTGCATAGGGGAGGAGTTCTCAGCACCCGACCAAGCATGGAGTTTAGGCCATGAGCCGGACTGTATCCAAAGGTACCTAGCAACTAATGCTACCCTTGAATCGGTGATATGAATGAAAGCGTACTCAAGAAAAAAATATAACCATGTGGAGGGTGAATATATGTGTACACCGCATTGCGAGAAGAGAGAAAGAGAGAGAGAGAGAGTGCACAGAGACGTGAGAGAATGACAACAGAGAATCTTTAAATGCCACGTCTAAATGAAACAGGCAACCATGTATTAATGCAATGACAAAATCTGGGTATACCAAATTTTAGGACAAAATAACCAGCAGAGTACTGAACCCTGTGTAGGATCGATCGGTCCACCCATCCATTTCCGCTCTACTATGGATAGAGAGAACTTCACTTCGTTGGGAGCGAGCCAAAACACCTCCAACCTACATGAGCCAGACATAAGCGGAGGCCGCTTCGCCTCCCTCCACAAACCCGAGCTCTGAAAGGATCCCAAGTACCAGTAGGTGGTAGGGTATCAACACCAACCATATCATTTTAGGTGCCACGCCTTTGATGCCCACCAGCACCGGGTGTTTAGGCAAAGCCAAGGCAAAATCCCCGACGCGTTAGCCGTGTAGGTCATTCAACCCCCGACACACCAACTGTGTAGATGAGACTAACACAAAAAGAAGAAGACCTATGCAACACCCTCGATCCAACAAAGCCCCAAGTCAACGACCCTTTAGTTTAAGGCTAACCGGTATAGGTGATCCTAGTCTTGTAGCCACGCTGCCATGAGAAACATAACACGTGAGTCCAATCACAATGGTACTTTCCATATGCACAAATAATCTTTTCCAAGCAGTTAGACTGTACAGGGTCTCTCCCCTTACATGTCTGCAATAAACCATCTCAATCACTTCATGATCCAAATCCAAAACCATAAACCATAATTCCAATCATATCACACGGGTGAGCCTCCACCCAACTCGGGTGAGGCACGACCAATCCTGCATAACCACTTTCGAACATAACATGGCTGAAAAAATTTTGGTAGCATAACCATATCCAGAAAAAAAACCATAAGCCACACCGGCTTCCACCATAAAATTTCAACCATAATCCATAAGGGAATCTTAGCCCTTAACCATAAATCAAAATCACACTGAACCAACTCCCACACTTGGAGTTTAAATATCCCTTGAAATCAATTGGAGTCCATACACATGTGACTCTTAAGACGTGATTCTTTTATGCATAAAAAGAGTTCGACCATTAACTAATCATGATATAAAAATCCAATTTTGACAATTTCAAACCATGCAAAGTTGATGCATCACATCTGCATTTCACCTCCCTAGCACATAGAGCTAGTTTCAACCTAGAAAGGTGGAAAGCAATCATAACCATGCATATGAGAAATCCACACCAATCCATGAGATCCATACATCATATGATAACATTCCATCACCATAAACATGATGCAAAACAGCTCCGACTCAATTTTTCATTAAAATTGGCCAACCGAACAATATTTGGCCAATTAATGGAAACCGTACCTAGACTTTGTCGCACCGTAATGTCCCGACACAATTATGACTTTCTCGTACTACCCCGGTGTATTTATGGTATCGTTTTTTATAAAAATAATTCTCATAAAATCCCCGTTTGGTCCTGTTTTTGCTCCGGGTGATCATTTTTAAATCCGACAGAGACTAAAATTAATATTTTTATATTTAGATCATCATAAAAAGCACATTGCTTTTTAAAAACGCCGAAAAGCACGAAACACTAAAAATAACGTAAAAAGTAAAAAAAACAAAATTTTCTAAAATTGAACGACGAGTTCTCCTCGTCCACTGGAATAAGAAAGCGGATTCTCTTTTCACTAAAAAGCACTAGAAATCATGAAAAGCTATAAATAGAGTGAAAAGCACTCAAAAGCAGATTTTTACAAAATTGGACCATAGCTTCCCTAAAAGACGTAGATCAAGGATCCGACCTTGCTTTTTGTAAAAAAACACCTAAAAGCATAAAAAGCATGAAAAAGCTAAAAATAGCGGATTTTTCCAAAACTGCACCAAACGTCCGTCTAACCTACTGGAACATGTAAACGGCCTTGCTTTTTACCTTAGAACCTTCCAATACTGTCAATCAAGCATTTTAAGTCAAAATTTGGCAAAAGAGATATTGAAAGCTATTTTTCTTATTTTTAGAAGAGACCCAAAAATTGGGGATCTTACATCCTCCCACACTTGAAAAATTCAAGGTGTCCTCACCTCAACATGAAATCTGGATAATTTAGTCTCATTACGCCATCACGTTCCCAAGTGGCATATTCCTGGGGATATGTTGACCATTTAACAAGGTGTTCAATAATGGTCTGATTATTTAGTGGGTTGGTTCTGGTTTGAAGTATCAGTTTGGGATATACTTCAAAAGTTCCGTCGGTAGATGTAGATAACAGAGAATCATCAAGAATATGTTGCGAATCAAGTACATAATTATTGAGTAAGATGACGTAAAAAACATCATGTACCTTTATGTGCAGTGGTAATAAGAGTCTATAAGCTTGATCATTAATTTGCTCTGGTGATTACAAAAGGTCCACAATATCTGGCACTCAGCTTCTTACACTTACCCATTGATAAAGAGCTAATTTTGGGTTTTACTCTTAGAAATACCATATCGCCCTCTTCAAAAAGTCTGGTAGATTGTTTTGGATCAGCATAACTCTTCTATCTATCTTGAGTAGTCTTAATATCCTGCTTTATACGATTGATTTGTAGTTGCATTTCATCCAAACATGTCTTTGGATGCTTGAACTCGTATGAGAGGGTCTGTCTATTTGAGTGGAGTAAGACACTCTTGTCCGTGCAATGCTTGAAGAGGATACATCCCAATTGAGCATTGGAATGAGGAATTATACGCAAATTCAACCAAATACAAATATCTAGTCCATTTACTCTGCTCGTGCATACAATAAGCTCTTAACATGTCTTCAATGATTTGATTTGTTCTTTCTATCTACCCATCAATAGGAGGATGATAAGCAGTACTAAAGGCTAACTGGGTTCCTCTAGCTGCTAGGAATAAGGCTTTCCAAAAATTAGAGGTGAACTTCGCATCACAATCAGAAGTTATCTGTCGAGGTAAACCATGATACATAAAAACACCTTTCATGAAGACTTGAGCTATATCCTTAGCCGTAAACGTTTTCTTGATTGGGAATAAATGGGTCATTTTTGTAAGCATATCAACAACCACAAAGATAGAGTCATATCCTAGAGATGTAGGAAGTCTTGTAATAAAATCCATGGATATGCATTCCCATTTCATTTGTGGAGCATCAATAGGTTGAAGCTTACCGGGGTATCAAACTCGTTCAGCTTTAATACGTTGACATGTTAAGCATCTTATAACATAGTTCAACACATCACGCTTTAGTCCTGGCCAAAAGAAAATTTTTCTTACATTAGAGTAAGTCTTAATGTATCATGGATGTCCTGCTATAGGTATATCATGAGCTTCCCGTAATATCTGAAGTTTGAAGTTCCACCTTGATTTTGGAATACAAAGACGGTTACTGAAGTAAAGATCATCTCATTCAACATGAGAGCTTTTGATTTGCCTCTCTTGATTCTCTATGCAATTATTTAAGTTCATAAAGTACTGGATTGTTATGTAATATGGGTCATTAGTCATACCTTCTCAAATAAGGTCAATTAAAGTAGTAGAGGTTGTGACAACCGCTACAGTACTCTTCCTGCTTAAGGCATCGGCCACAAGGTTTTCCTTCTCGGGTTTATATTCAATTCCAAAATCATATTCGCATAACAACTCCATCCATATTTGTTTCCGCATATTAAGTTCAGGTTGGGTGTAGATCCACTTCAAGCTTTTATGGTCGGTATGTAGTTCAAATCTCCTTCCAAGAAGATAATGTCGCCATGATTTAGGAGCATGCACAACGGCCAATAATTCCAAGTCATGGGTAGGATAATTTAACTCATGTATATATAACTTACGAGATTCATAAGCTACTAGTTTTTCTTCTTGAGATAGAATGCCACCGATTGCTTGTCCACTTGCATCAGTGAGCACAGTGAATGTCTTTGAGAAGTCTGGAAGCTGTAGTATTGGACCATTCACCAAAGCTACTTTGAGTTTCTCAAAACTAGCTTGAGCACATTCATTCCAAGTAAACATTGTAGCCTTCTTAAGCGTATTCGTCAATGGAGATGCAATCTTAGCATAGCCTTGAATAAATGTACGATACCATCCTCTTAAACCAAGAAAGCCACGTACTTCACGTACTGACTTTGGTGTAGGCCAAGCTATAACAGCTTCGATCTTACTTTGATCAATAGAAACGCCATCTTTGGATACAATAAATCCCAAATATTCCACCTTTTCAGTGAAGAAGGTGCATTTGCTACGTTTGGCATAAAGTTGATTTTGACGGAGAAGTTCAAGTACTCGTCGCACATGTTGTTCATGTTCTTCTTTGTTTCTTGAGTAAACCAGGATATCATCAAAGAAGACAAGAACAAAATCATCAAGATGCTCTTGAAAAAAGTCGGTCATAAGACGATTAAAAGTTGCAGGAGCATTAGTAAGTCCAAAATTCATAATGTCCAAAACGAGTATTAAATCATGTCTTTGGTATGTCCTCCTCCTTGATTCAGATTTGTTAATACCCTGACTTAAGATCAATTTTTGTGAAGATAGAAGCTCCATGTAATTGTTCAAGCAATTCATCAATCCTTGGTATTGCATACTTATTCTTGTATGTTACCTGGTTTAATCCACGATAATCAATACAAAGACATAGAGTACCATCCTTCTTTTGATTAAAGAGAATAGGAGTACTCCATGGAGAAACGTTGGGTCGAATGAAGCCTTGTTTAAGAAGTTGAGTTAATTGCTCCTTAAGTTCCGCAGATTCAAGTACTAGCAACTGGTTGAGCTCCTAGAGTAAGCTCTATTGCATGATCAATATCACGCTTGGGTGGTAACTGTGAAAGTTCTTCGAGGAATACATCATCAAATTTTGTTATCTATTCAGGTTCAGGTAAATCCATCTTCTTCTCTTTAGGGTTAAGCTTTACTGCATAAATTTTTGACGCTTCATAAGTTTGGTAAACTTCACTAGTCGGAGCTTAGACTTTCCCCGTTTCCCAATAACTGTGACCCTAGAGCTTTGGTCATTTTTGCAAGTGAATGCATCTTTACAATATATGTGAGCATCATTGGCTTTAAGTCAATTGAAAGGGTGGTGGTAATGCGTGTGCTAGTCTCCACCTAACCGTGCTATCTTATAGCCTCCCCCTAGCGTACACATTGTTCAGCCATGCCGGTGGCCTTGCTTGTAGGACCCATGTCCTTACATTACCCCCCCCCCCCCCCCCCCCCCCTTTGGAGAATCGTTTTCTTCCTCAAAAACGAATGTAGGAAAAATGTTTCTTAAGTGCGGAGACATCCTCCCATGTAGAACCTTCTTCAAGTCTATCTAGCCATTTTACCAACACCTGTTGTCTGACATGATGTCTGGTGCGAAGCTCATGAGAATCCAAAATATTTTGGGCTCATGAGGAATGCTTGGCGGTTCGATAAGGTCAACTAACACACCTGTGTCAATGGAATTATCATTCTATCCTAGTTGTTTTTGTAAATGGCTAACATGAAAAACAAGATGAACTCGTGAGTGCTTTGGAAGAGCTAACCTATAGGCCACTTGACCTATACGTTTGAGAATGGTAAACGGTCCACAATAGCGTGGTGAAAGTCTAGCAGCTTTTCCGGTCTTCAGACTTTCTGAGTGGTCCGAAACTTTAAGGAAAACCTTGTCTCCTTCTTCAAAAGTAGCAAGACGGCGATGCTCATGTGCGTACTTCTTATATCAATCTTGAGCTTGTTTAGCATTTTGTCAAGCAACTAGAAGCATGTCAAAATGGTCTTGGAGAAAATTCTTCGCTTGTTGTATCTTCTCCTTAGCCAACCCCACCGTAATGGGTGATCTAGGTTGAAATCCATGTAAAAGCACAAGTGGACTAAACCCTGTAGTCACATGCTTTGAACTATTATAAGAAAATTCCAATATAGATAAGTAGTCTTCCCAATTGGTTTCCTTCTTGCTAACGTATGCTTGTAGCATATCCTCTAGCACTTGATTAACTCTTTCGGTTTGACCATCCGTTTCTGGATGATCAGCCGTACTTAGATTAAGTTTAGTTTTCAACTTTTTGAACACAGCTCTCCAGAAGTGATTATCAAACTTCAATCTTTGTCACTAATGATACTAGCTGGAAGACCGTAGAGTTTATATATATGCTCTACAAATAGCCGTGCTAATTCTAGTCTCTTAACTGTAGTCTTAGTGGGAATGAATCGACCCATCTTTGTAAGACGGTCTACAATTACCCATATGGATCATGGCCACGATTTGTAGTAGGTAGTCCTACTACAAAATCCATAGAGATACTCTCCCACTTACCTTGTGGAATCTCTAAAGGATGTAAAGGCCACCTACCTTGAGGCACTCTGCCTTATTAACTTGGCACTGTTGGCAGTTTAGTACATACTACTAAACATCATGATGTAAGCCTGGCCAATAAAATTGCCATCGAACTAAGGCATGCGTCCTATGAATACCTGGATGACCAGCACTTGGACTATCATGACATTCAAATAAGACTTGGTGCCTAGTGTCTGAGTCCTTTGGCACACATACTCTACCCTTGTGGAGTAAGTAGCCATCATCAATGGAAAAATTCTTCCATCGCTTAAGCTCTTCCTGAGTAGGGGTGGAGCTCTGTGTGCTGGAGTTTTTATCTGCACGTGTAGAGACACGTTGATCTGGCTGTATAGAGACATGTGAGTGTGAGGGATCCCTTTTCAAAACTACACTCCACACTTTAGCATATGATTGATCTTGTGCACACTTGCCACGTAATGACTCCAAAAATCCACTCTTTATTCTCTGAAAGCAAGTGAATCAATCTGAGGTATCCGACTTAGTGCATCAGCTACTACATTATATCGCCCCTATTGTAGATTATAATCATAATCTTGAAGGATTTCTGTCCATCTAGCTATACGGCCCTTCAAGTCCGTTTGAGTAGTAAACCATTTGATACTCTCATGGTCAAAAACTACTTCAAACTCGGCACCATATAAATAGTGTCGCCACTTTCGTAAAGTGTGAATTATGGTGTAGAGCTCTCTCTCATAGAAAAAATAATTCTGTGGAGCTCTATCTAACTTTTTACTTTCAAAGGCTATAGGTCTTCCCTCCTGGAGAAGTACTACACCAGTTGCTTTATCACTAGCATCAGTCTCTACCACAAACGGCTTAAGTGGGTCAACAATTGCTAAGATGGGAGCAGTGGCTGTAGCTACCTTGAGCTGTTCAAAACTGCATTTTTGGGCTTCTTCCCAAGAAAAGGTCTTACCTTTAGCGTTTAGTTGATTCGTCATAGGAACAGTGATTTTGGCATAATCACGGATATACTGCCTATAAAATCCAGCCATGCCTAAGAATATTTGAAGCTCCTCAACCGTGTTCGGATGTGACCATCGAAGAATGGCAGCGACCTTGTAAGTGTCCATTTTGATGCCAGAATAAGAGATCACATGACCGAGGTAATGTATCTCTGTTTTAAAGAAATCGCACTTGCTTTGCTTAACATACAGCGAGTGAGCTCGTAGCTGTTCGAACACTAATTCTAAGTGTTCTATGTGTTCATCTTCAAACTTACTGTAAATGAGAATGTCATCAAGGAAAACCACAACAAATTTTCCAAGATAGGGACGTAAGACACTATCCATGAGTGTTAACCCTCACGGCTCACGGACACCCTATCACCTACGAGACGGACGTTGTAACCTACGGTGGACATTGTATTATTTATTTGGTAGAGTCAGGTACCGGGCTTGTCGGTCCAATAGGAAAAGGGTAAGAGTGATCGCCGATGAGAGGCGCACTCTAACTGGGACATTCAAGGGATTAGTTGGCTAAGCATGGGCGCCCAAGTGTGAATGGGGTGAGCTCATATAAAAGCCAACTAAACCTAAAATTCACTTATTCTCTCATGTGTGCAATAGAAGAGTGCTCTTGCTCCATCTCCATCTCCATCTTCTTCTTCTTCACCTCCTTGTGTGTGTGTGTATGTGTGTGTGTGTGTGTGTGTGTGAGAGAGAGAGAGAGAGAGAGTGCGATCGAGCATTGCGGCGGCACGACGGCGGTGAAGCGGTTGAGCGCGACATAGCGGCGTCTCCTTCTTCTTTGCGGCGAGGAATCCTCCACGACAGGAGCATAGAGCAGTGAGTGACACACCATTGCCCTCTTTTGAGCTTACTAGTTAAGCTAGTTGTGTGCTTGGAGCCGTCTGTGGCTCGCACACAGTGTTAGGCAAGTCCCTTGCTTCGACAGTGCAGCAAGGAGCGCACATTTTTGGCGCCGCTGCCGGGGAATCGCCCTGCACTAAGCCCAAGAGGCACTTTGTGCTTCTTCTATGAGTTGTTTGTAGTAGGAAAGAAGAGGAAGAGGAAGAGGAATGAGTTATTTTTCGGCAAGTTGTTAATTCTGTATTGTCTGCAAGTTCTGTGATTTCTGCATAATCTTGTGTTTTCTGTTTGCACACAGTCTTTGCACAATTAGTAGTCGTTAGCTTGTTCGCAGTGAATGAGTAAGTAGGCAGACAGTTAGCAATTTCTGTTTGCACACAGTCTGTACACAGTTTTCTGTTAAGGTTTGCCTGCACACAATCTTTGCACAGTAAGTTAGTGAGAGAGGAAGTAGGTTGACAGTTAGCTCACTGTCAGTAAGCAGTTAGCAGAGTGGTTAACAGATTAGTTAGTGGTTAGCAGCACTGTTAGTAAGTAGATAAGGTAGTGAGCTATGAGTTGTTGACAGAAAGGTTAGGTAGGTGTTGACAGTGTGTGTGGCCAAGAAAGGGTCACCTAAACCGAGTGCGGTCGTCGCCTTAAAATATATATATATATAAATTTTAAAAAAACCGAAAATATTTAAGCGTGAGTGACTGGGGGGCTACACTAAATTTTGATCGGGATCATTTCCCCAAGCCCAAGCCCAGGCCCAGGCCTCAGTCCTCAGTCTTATGATATGTACTAGACTCACTCTTATATATATACCCTACCCCCTCAAGAGGGAATGAGAGCATGTGGGGCAAGTCCTCCACTCTCCTCCCTTCTCTTCCCACTTGCACCCTTAGACTTTCTAATTTGGGCCTAGTCCCCTACTAGAAATTGACGATTTTAGGGATTCCGAGGGCATAAAGTGACCAAACGGAGGGCTGTAAAGCACGGCACGTCCCTCTGACCGAGACACTTGTTTTGAGCTATCATACGTTCTATTCTATAGCTAGGTCAGAAAAAAAGGACCAAAAAATCAAAAAAAATTTAAGAAAAGACTTGGGTTGCAAAACACCCAAAAATACTAGGTGAGCAGCCTTCACGGGCACTCACTGACACTTCTAGGGGATCCAAGTCATATGAACCTACGCTCTGGACGAGTGTTAGAGCACGAGCATATTGGTAGTGCCTCCATTTACGCGGGCACCCATTATTCCTCCACCCTAGGTTCTGGACCTTCGGTCGGGACTCAAGGTAGCGCGACCCAAGATCCTCATATCGCGTCTAGTGATTCTTCCTCTGACTACGAATTCATGGAGGGGTATCCTACACCAAACCCTGATAGTTCAAGTCAAGACATGCATGCCATGGGTCCACGGCCCGGGTCCAGCGTGTTTAGCCGCTTAAAAGAGACCCTTAGTAGAGCTACTCGCTCCGAACATGCGGTTAATGAAATAAATGAAGGGAGTGGGGAAGTAAATTCGTCATTCGTGTCTAAAATAGACCCTATGCTTCTTGAGAGTGTGCATGTGAATGTTCCATCCACTGCACCTCTTGATCTTTTACGACTATCTCCCTCTGAGGTTCTACTACCCAATGGTAGGAGTCTTGCCGAAGTACAAGAGATTGAACGCTATATGCAAGCAACAAGGGAGAGGGAAATTGAGAACCTACGAAGGCTAGAACAAAGTCGAGCCCTGAAAGCAAAGGCTCCTATGACAACAATCATGGCAGCCGAGCAACCGAGTGCTCCCAAGGTAGCAGTCACGGAGGGGCAAGCGATGGGGAGCAATAATGCTTCCACTTCGAGGGAAACCTCCAGCATGCCAAGCCTAGATGGGATATTCCTAAACGAAAATTGGGAGTATGACCTACAAGCAGAAGCTTTAACTGATCGGTACACAGGACACACCTATCATGTGGGTTGGTTAGATGTTCTACAATCCACATCGGGTGCTACTAGCATAGATGAGCAACAACAAAAAGTCTGTGATGTCCTCCATAGGATTGTCGAGTTAGAAAGCCAGAACACAGGGATCAACATGCCTTCAATAGGCCTAATGAGATTCTTGGATACGGGAAAGGCCAACCAACCAACCCTATCACAAATGGAGACTCCCTCAGTGAGCCCATTGATCCTCCATATGTTGTTTCGCCAGGAGCCTCAGTACAATGTGAGCCCACAAGTGGCAGCTTTACCTTCCCAGATTTAGCTCATCTTTCTCTTAATGACACTACGGCTACCATGCATATCCCAGTGGTGAGCATGACAAGAATTACACCATGGAGTTCATTTGTTAACACTGCACTGATGCCTAGTAGCACAGTGCCCCCAACTATACCTACATGTATGTATCAATCATGTGCACCTGTCGTACCTCAGCCTCATATAGCTCCTACACCTCCGATTATTCCAAGAGATTACAATCCACAATGGCATTATCCAAGCTCTTATACAAGTGGAGCCATGCCATTTAATAATAACATGTCATATCACGCACCCCCTATGCCTAGGGCCACGCCTGTAAACTTTGGACCACCGTCTGGTACACCACCATACAAAATATGGGACCCAAGAGCCTCGCGGATGCCAAGGCCAAGGCCAACTCCCATCTCACATGTGGTTCCTGGAGCACATACACCCATTATACCTTCTCAAATAGGAGATTTGGTAGCATTTGCTCAAACTATCGGTCGCTCTATTGCAGAAAACATGCGTAGTGCACCTGATAGAGAGCCTAGGAGCAAGGCAGTTCAAGTAGCTAAGCTCACACAGAAATTCAGTGGAGACGGAGATGCTAGAAAGCATATCGAAGTCTTTGAACATGTGTGCGATTCCTTGGAAGAGCACAATGAGCTACATAAGTGTAAGGCTTTGAGTTTGACCGTAAGCGGAAAGGTTGGAGATTGGTATAGAACCTTAAGAGTAGAAGAGAAAACGATCTACTCTACTCTTAGGAGATTGTTCTTGAAAGAGCACATACGAGAGGGAGTACTTTGGGGTGTAGCCTCTCAGCTCCAGAAAGCCCAACGAGAAGAAGGTGAATCCGTGAGAGACTTCATTAGTCGCCTAAAGAATTTGAATTCTCGATGCAATCCAAACGAGCGATTCAACAACAACCAATTGCTCGATAGATTCATTAGGGGACTACAACATGAAAGTATCTATAATGGCCTAGTCATTAGAGGTATCACTACTTGGGAAGCACTCACCATGAATGCAATCCAATTGGAGGATAATTTAATGATTGCAGGAGAAAGAGTGTCTGCCGAGCTGAAGTCTAGTAGCTCGCAAGCGTCAAGGCATGAGCCAATGAAGATAAAGCCAATCGTGAAAGAGCAAACGATATCTGAGATGACTTTGGCAGATCTCACCAAGGCCATCCAAGAAATCCTTAGGGGTAATCGTGCTCCACAAAACACTCATATGTATCCAAGAAGGGAGCAACAATGGTGCTCAATTTGCTTGGGCCCACATACTACGAGTGAATGCCCTACTTTCAGAGTAAAGTTTAACGGGACTTGTAACGCGTGTGGTAGGTATGGCCATCAAGCGAAGGATTGCCTAATGCTTAAACGGATCATGGAAAATAGACCGCCTATAGCTTGGGCAGACTCACCTCGGGTTCCTGCATTGATGCCTACCCCACCCATGGAGCAACAGTTGCCATTACAGCACATGGTCCCTAGAACCCAAAATGTGGTCCAAACCACACCATTGCCACCTCCAGTGCTAGGACCGCAACCCCCTCATCCAAGAGTTACACCTATGAACCAAATAGGTTGCGAGTCATCTAGTACTTATGTAGATTGCGAAGAGGACATAGACTCTAGTATCATCTATGGAGTCGACATGCTTGAGGAGTGTCCCATGTACTATATGGAAGACCATTGGGGACAAATCAAACCGGTATATCAAGCTACTGCGCTAGCAGCAAGAGGCCAAAACATTAATAGTTTTGCCAGGAGACCACCTCTTTAGTGCTACGAATGTGGTGGACCACATCGAGTAGCTGAGTGCCCCATTAGAATGCAAAAGAATGCTGCACTAATGCAAAAAGTAAAGGGAGTGCATTGGCAATGCCAATACTCACTTGTAATCGTTGTGGCATAGATCATTTGATCGCACAGTGTCCTTACAATCCAAACGCACCGAAAATCACACCATTGAACTTAATAGAGATTGTTGATGGGACACCACCAACTATAAACATAGTACCAGTAAACGCACTCACACGATCGATGCTCCAAAAACAAAATTATATTCTTGAGGAAAGAGACACGGCATCAAATGCCCCTGCTACATTCCAACGATTAATAAACACTGCGTTTAAAGAATTTCTAAGGGAGTTTTGTGAAGCTTTCCTAGACGACCTTTGTGTTTATTCTTCTTGGGAGAAGCACTTGTTATATCTACGAAAAATATTTGAAAGGTGCAGATTTTATCGCATCTCATTGAACCCTTTCAAATGCCAATTTTGGGTTAAGCATGGAGTCATTCTAGGGCATATAGTGTCCAAGAACGGGATATCCACAGATGAGAGTAAGATTAAAGCCATTGCCGATTTGCCACCACCTACGAACTATAAAGGAGTTCAAAGATTTATGGGCCATGTTGGTTATTATCAAAGATTTCTTTTAAACTTTGCCGAGATAGCGCGTCCATTGTACAAGCTTCTTATCGATTTTCACTGGACAAAAGAATGTCATCAATCTTATGAGTTATTAAAGAAGTCCCTAACAAGTGCTCCAATCCTGCGAACACCTGATTGGAATGTACCTTTTCATGTGCATATTGATGCATCAAACTTTGCTATTGGGTGTGTTCTAACTCAACCAGGAGAACATAAATTGGACTACCCTATTAGCTTTGCAAGTCGCCAATTAAATGATGCCAAGATGAACTACACTACTACAAAGCGCGAAGGTCTAGCTATGATTTACGCAGTAAAGAAATTTCGCTATTACCTTCTTGCTACCAAGTTTGTGTTTTATGTTGATCATCAAGCATTGCTATATTTGGTAAACAAGCCGTGTTCCACAGGTCGAATTACACGATGGTTGTTAATTCTTCTTGAGTTTGACTTCACCGTTGTTGTGAGGCCTGGGAGGAAACATGTCATGGCGGATCATTTATCTCGTATCCCTAATGGCGAAGCTCCTACGGGGGTTGATGATGAATTGCCTGATACTCCTTTGTTCATTGTTGAGACAATGCCTGAATGGAGTGAAAAGATTGTTAACTTCTTAGTTAATGATTTTCCACCCAAAGAGCTGCGAAAAGATATAGCTCGAAAATTAATCAAGGAATGCGAACCCTATTGCTTACTGGCTGGAACTCTCTATAAGAGAGGAAAAGATGATGTTCTTAGACGCTGTGCCCGCGCGGATGAGTATTTATATATTCTACAAAAGGCACACATGGGCGTAGCTGGTGGTCACTTTTCAGGAAAGTTGACTGCCCGAAAGATCTTACAGTCAGGCTATTGGTGGCCCACTCTGTTTAAGGATGCATCACTTTTTGCAAAGGGATGTGATGAATGCCAACACTTCAAGAAGCCACAAGGAAGGGATAGGATGCCTCTACATCCCATCAAGGTAACCCAACCATTTGAAAAGTGGGGCTTAGACTTTGTAGGACCGATTAGTCCGGCTGCACGTAACACGCAATCACGATATATCATTGTGGCTACCGACTATGTAACCAAATGGGCTGAAGCAAAAGAACCACGAAAGGCGGATGCAAAAACAACAGCTAAGTTCCTCTTTGAGAACATTATCACACATTTTGGATGCCCCTTTGAACTTGTGAGTGACAATGGAACTCATTTTATAAATGAATTAATAAAATAACTCACATCAAACTTCATGATATCTCACCACAAGTCTACACCCTATTATCCCCAAGCAAATGGCCAAGCTGAGAGTACCAACAAAACTCTCATCTCCATTTTGACAAAGACAGTTGAGGCTCATCGCACTGATTGGGACCTAAAGCTTACATCAGCTTTATGGGCTTATCGTACTGCGTATAAATTTGTTATTAATTGCAGACCGTTTAAGATGGTGTATGGCCAAGAAGCAGTTATGCCATGGGAGTTTGTCATTCCTAGTCTTCGAGTAGCTTCTCAAGAAGGTTGGGATGGTAACCCCTTAGTTGAGCGATTATATATCCTGGAAAGGCTAGATGAAGAGAGGCAATTAGCTGTGCGAAATGCTCTGGTGGAGAAGGATAGGAGAAAGAAGTGGTTTGATAGCCATTTAAAGGATAAAGACATCAAGGTTGGTGATAAAGTTCTTATGTACGGGGTACGTAATGAAAAGAAGAAATTGAAATACGCTGGTAAGGGACCATATCGAGTGTGTGAAATTACCCCGCAAGGTACCATTCGTGTGGAGACTCTAGATGGAGTTGAAACCATTGGATTCCTTAATGGGAGTAAATTCAAAAGATATTATGATCCTCTAAGCCAGGAAGAGTTGCAAGCCATCCATCAAAAGAAGGTTGCCAAGGAATAAGCAGAGCTTAGAAAAATCCAAGCAAGAGTTGAGGCTCGAGAACGAGAACAACGTTTTAGACGCCAATGAGAGGCTAATCTGTGAATCACGCAAGCATTTTTCGAGGACACAGATGACGACTCATTAGAGTCTAAGCCACCCCTACGATACCCAATTGAGCTAAATAGCCCCTATGGGAAAGTACTATACAATGCCTTATTAGATACGGGAGCTAAACACAATTTGTTATCCTATGGAGCTTGGTGTCAATTAGGGAAACCGACCCTATCCCAGAGTACGATGCAAGTCAAGGGCATTAATAAAAAGAAAATTGCTATTCTTGGAGTCCTTCAGACCCCTGTTGTCTATGACAATGGAAGCATAGCGCAGAGGTTTCTAGTCATGCCCGCGGGAGCTATGGAAGGCAACGTAAACCTGGGACACACGTGGATGTTGGCAACCAAATGCACTATTGATTGGGATACTGGTAGTGTCACGACGCGACCACCGACTCTTACCCCTATCATTCAAGCAAAGTCACCTACGTTGCAAACTCTAGCAAAGTTGAAGGATAGCCAACATTTACAAGCCAAGGTGGTTAACTCGTCTTTGCCGGCTACCCATGACCCTAGCACTTCAACACTTGTAGTTGCAGCAAGCAGTAATATTGCAAGTACTCAACCTGCACGACCTAAGAGTACATATCAATGGGTCCCCAAGGCCTTACTTCAACTACCTCAATCCTCCCATCCATTCCAAGAAAAAATTTCCCTACAAAACCAAGAGCGCGCCCTAGGAGAGTCAAGACCAAATCACGATGGATTCCAAAACGACTATTAGAAGCCCAAGGCTACTATGATGGAAATGAGCAAATTTGGGTACCTAAACGTAAAATGTGTCCTTCCCTATCGACAACAAACCCATATGAGTCAAACAGTGTAACGCTAAAGCCAATGGCAGACCGTGGGAAGGGAAAGATCACAAAATGCTACACACCTAGTCCAGAGCTAGTTTGGGCTCCAAGGCAAAACCAATTTATTCCACCTAGCTCAGGAAGGGGGGAGTTCCATGAAGCTTCTAGCTCCTCATGTAATACATCCATAGACGTAAAAGCTTCTACACAGCCTCCACCTACAATAGTGGACCTCCATGAAGCTACAAAGGAATCCACACCTTCCAGTGTTCAAGAATCACGTGATGAACCACTTCAAGTTCGATCCTGGGAGAGTACCTTACCACCCTTGCAACTCGACGAGGCACCTAAGGTAATAGAAAACTACTGGCAAAAATCTTCACCTATAACAACTTGGAACAACTGGTTTCAAAGGGTGACGACATCATTTCAAACGGTATGATCTACCCAAGGAAGGGGGGAGTGTTTGTGGACATCCATTATTCACTTTCTTCCCTCTCAACCTTTCTCCCTGACCTCTTAATCTCCAATCTTAGGGAATGTATATATAAAGCCTTATACTCACAAAAACAAGATAAAAAAGTAAAAGAGCAAGAGCCATAACACAAAATCATAAAAACAAATTATGCACAAGAACACGACCCTTGTAATATTTGCACTCTAACCATCATCTATTTGCGTGTATAGATATGGCTAGTACGCTAGAGTCATCCACTCCTGCCTTGGGTGAGAGGTACCCTCGTTACTTTTCACAAATATTTCACATGGTCTTTCCAGTGCTTGCATGTGAATGGGATTTGATAGGTACGCTAGCATGTGAGAGGAATTTTGAGGAGTTAGAATGGCTGATACGTCTCTTGACCACGTCTGATCCATACTTAGTAGAGAGCGTTTCTCCCATTGCACAAGCCTACCCTTTTGACCAAGATGACTATAGGCGTCTAGTGACCTTCTTAGTAAACATGGGCACTTATGATGAAGAAGAAAATTTACAGGACTACACGGATGGCACATATGGTCTCATGGATGATGACTTTGTTTATCTCGACGACGAGGATAGGGGTTTAGCCTTAGGGTTTCCCCCCAACCTCTACAATATCCTATTCCCTTGACTCTCTACGGGGAGTGCAAATAATTAGGTTAGGGTTCCTTATGTTTTTTGTTGTGTTCAATAAGTGTTGGTACCTTTTCCCACTAATGTGCCTCCTGGAGGTATTCCTTTTGTTTCCTAGTGTGTATAGGAGCGCGTTGCTATTGATAGGATTTGGACCTTCATGGAACCTTTCTCTCGTTCACACTTCAGATCAAGCGCGACCATCAACACAAACAGGTGTTTTTTGTCCATTAGCATTGCCCCTATCTATTTTGCATCCATGTTTGTCTGCTTTAATTGTTATTGGTAGCCTAATATTCACCGCATTTGCTTAGTATCAAACATTTAATTCAATGTAATTTTTTGTCATAATCACTTGTCTAGGTTTAAAAATCAAGCAGTCCGACTAAGCTAGTTTGACCAAGCTAGGTGTTAGAAATCTTCTCTTAATACCATGGGGAATGCCTTCCTAATAAGCAATGGTTACTTAGGTTCTTAATCCGATTTAGGCAGCATTGTGTGAAATGTACTAGACTTTCTAGTGGTCTTGACCCTATTGACCTTTAGCTTAAGTATTATAAAGGGAGTTTACTAGTGTGATGAGCCTGGGGAGGTGTATTAGAGTTATATGACCCCCCAAAGCTACAAAATTAAAATGATGAAAACAAACAACACAAAAAATATCAAAGTGCCACAATGTAAAATTTTAAGCTGGAAGAGAAATCCCTACTTAAATTGGTACTCCACTCACATGTATCGCCTATGGTACTAGAGCCCTAGAGGTTCCCAGTGTGGACGCTTTTCCTTGAAAAGCAAAAAACCCAAGGCATACAAAATAAGCACACACATCAAAATTGAATCACTGTGAAAAGACTTTGGGGGGTCAAAGTAAAGGTAATCAGTCAGGCGATGATTTCATGAGAAATTCCTTTTATCGTAGCTTAACTACAAGGTCCTCTAGGTATAGCCTCTAGTCAGCCCTCGAACATGAAATACTTGGCTCTCGCGATTAAACAACTTAATTAACCAGAGAAAATTAAGAAGCTTACCCATGGTATTAATAGTCGATCTCTAGTGCCTTTCGACCGTTAAATTAGCGACCCCGGACTTGTTTAATTTTTTACCTTTACATATGTTTATGCATTTGATTACATTGCAATTTAATGCTTATTGCTGACAAATTGTTTAAAATTCTGTTACCAATCAATTGTCTGCCTAAAATTGCATATGCTTTTTAATCGCTTATGAGAATGCAATTACTGTGCAATGTTGTTTGATTTTGCAGTGACTAAAGAAGGCTAAGGACATTCATCTCAAATGCTCTTCCACCTCGACCAATGAGCTTCAACTCAATAGCTTCCGAGGACGGAATCTACATCAGGAAGGGGGGTATGTTAACCCTCACGGCTCACGGACACCCTATCACCTACAAGACGGACGTTGTAACCTACGGTGGACATTGTACTATTTATTTGGTAGAGTCAGGTACCGGGCTTGTCGGTCCAATAGGAAAAGGGTAAGAGTGATCGCCGATGAGAGGCGCACTCTAACTGGGACATTCAAGGGATTAGTTGGCTAAGCATGGGCGCCCAAGTGTGAATGGGGTGAGCTCATATAAAAGCCAACTAAACCTAAAATTCACTTATTCTCTCATTTGTGCAATAGAAGAGTGCTCTTGCTCCATCTCCATCTCCATCTTCTTCTTCTTCACCTCCTTGTGTGTGTGTGTGTGTGTGTATGTGTGAGAGAGAGAGAGAGAGAGAGAGAGAGAGAGAGAGATAGAGAGTGCGATCGAGCATTGCGGCGGCACGATGGCGGTGAAGCGGTTGAGCGCGACGTAGCGGCGTCTCCTTCTTCTTCGCGGCGAGGAATCCTCCACGGCAGGAGCATAGAGCGGTGAGTGACACACCATTGCCCTCTTTTGAGCTTACTAGTTAAGCTAGTTGTGTGCTTGGAGCCGTCTGTGGCTCGCACACAGTGTTAGGCAAGTCCCTTGCTTTGACAGTGCGGCAAGTAGCGCACAATGAGTGTCATAAATGTAGCTGGAGCATTGGTTAAACCAAAACACATAACCAAAAATTCAAAATGCTCGAACCGTGTTCTAAAGGCAGTTTTGGAGATATCTTGCAAAAGGATGCGCACCTGGTGGTATCTTGAACGCAGATCTATCTTTGTATAGTATCTTTCCCCATGGAGTTGATCAAACAACTCATCCACTCTTGGCAAAAGATACTTGTTCTTGATGGTTATGGCGTTTAATCCGTGATAATCTATGCACATGCGCATAGTACCATCTTTCTTTTTTACGAACAGAATTGGTGATGCCCAAGGCGAAGTTCTAGGTCTAATGAAACCACGGGCGAGATGATCAGCCAACTGACTTTCAACCTCCTTGGCTTCTTTAGCACTCGTACGATAAGGTGGTTTACTCACTGGTTTAGTGTCTGGTAAGACATCGATGCCATGTTGCACATCACGTGTAGGGGGTAAACGTGGCGGTAATCACTTGAGAATACATCACTATACTCCGTGAGTAAGTGAGTCAGCTTTTGCCGTGCAAAAGGAGAAAGTAAACTAGAGTTATGCTGGGATAGAGAATCTTGTAATTCCTTTAATGTTTGTTTTACAACAGTTGCACGTTGCTCTATAGAATCAAACTTGAGAGCACTTTTCTTGTTAGATTTGTTAACACTTTGTTTATCATTAGAATTCATTGCACTTTGCATACCATTACTAGAATTTACCGCACTTTGCTCTTGAGAATTCACAAGACTTGGAGACAAGCAGTAACACAAAAAGACTTCATTTATTAAATCTGCTTTCTGCAAAACAGAAAGCTCGGTTGTATATATAAGAGGTGTAGATGGTATATTTTTCTCACCAAGCAAAAGTACATGTTTACCATTGGCCATAAAGGATAAGGAGTTGTGCTCATAACTAGTGTGCAATGTGTTTCCTAAACCATGTAGCCACTCCCGTCCTAAAACTACATCAGCACGGTCCATGTTCATAACTTGAAAGTCAAGGGTCATCGTATGATCTTGAACGATAAGCTCAACCCCTTGAACTACCATGTCCCATACTTCTTTATCATTGCCAGACATCTGTTCGACCACATACTTGTGAGAGCAGAGAGTCTGTGTAAGCTTCAACTTCTTAACTAGCTTATAGTTCAGGAAGTTATGAGTTGCACCATTATCCACTAAAATACGAACACGTTGTCTGTTAATAGTGCCATGCATGCGAATCAAATCATGGGGGCCAAAGGTGGGTTGCCACATTGAAGTAGGCACACAACACTTGTGCTTTTCTTCCATATGAAGAACCTCTACAGTGAAATATTTAGGAGATGAATCTAATGCGAGTCGTTGCACCGTGTGCATGGCCTTTTCTTTGCCTTGCAAAAGAGGACAATATTTCTTGTTATGTTGGTCTGAAAGACATCTAAAACACAAACTGTGTTTCTTTGCACGCTCAAAATCAGCAGTGCTCAGAGACCCACATGGAGTATCTCATGATTGCTTAGGCTTCTTAGCCTCTTGTGGGCGTGGAGAGGTAGATTGTCTCTTATTCCTCTTGGTACGTGTGGGGGATCTACCTCGCCATTGGCTCTTAGCCACATTGCTCTTAGCAAAATTATTTTTAGAGTAGGGAACATTTCTTTTCCTCTCTTGGTCATCATCATATCTTTGGGCAGGACTGATGGCTTCTTCCAAAGTTTTTGGATGTTGGGTCTTGACATGAAGACGATAGTCTTTGTCAAGATGTCAAGACCCCTATTAAAACCCCGTATCTTTTGGAATTCATCTAGACCTTCTAGTTTTAATATGATTTTCCGATACTTCGAAAGGTACTATGTGAGAGAGAGGCTAGACATGCAGCATGCATCCCATGCTAACCAATTCTTATCTTCTTCATTGGAGTCCAAAAACTCTTTGGAGAAAGAAGCTTGAAATGCAGCCCAATATGGAGGATGAGCATCTATTGGAAATGTCATCCACTACTTATAGGCCTTGCCTTTAAGAGATAGACTTGTTTCCACAGCCGTCTTTATATCCAGGGTGTGTCTCAATCTATGAATATCACTCCATTTGTGTAAGGACGTATTGACCGCATCCTTGTTGCGATCACGCTCTTCCCGATGAAACTCAAGAATGGTGATATTCTTAAGTAATGCATTGCTACCTTCTGCATCTTCTGAAGCACTTGTCTCTTGGACTCCTTGAGTCGTGCGAGTTTGGTTGCCTTGAATCGTTCCACTTGTGGCTCCTTGGTTTGTGAACTCATAAATTTCACAAGTAACTCTGTAAGATTGGTAACATTTGCAAATTCCTACGACACAAAAACGACCATAGCGGCCTGTCAGCTCAATTGAATTGGACAAGACTTGAATTGTAATATACCCCTAGATAGTAAGACACTTCCATATCATTTGGCAGGGTTCGAGGGGGTCCCAATGGAAAATCTTGGTTTTGACCACATGCTATAATTGGATTTCGACTCCACAGGCAGCTTAAAGACAAGGTCTATACACAATGTACCTAGATGGTTTCAAGAAAACAGTCAAGGCAAGCTCTCAAATAGCAGGAAACAGCTCAGAGACTACAAGGTATCAAATTTAACATATGAAGTCAAAATGACCCCGAATGAGCCCAAACTGGATAAGCAGCATCAAGACTATGTAGCAGACAAGTCCATGGCTTCAAAAGTGATAAAACAACTCTACACACCAAGTAGTAACAAAAATCGATGATTTCAAAGTCGACAAGTTTACGAAGTGCCGACACGACCAAAACTTACCAAATTTATTTTAGGACTTGTTTTAGATGTAATGAAGATGTGTAGGTCATCAAAATTATCTTTCCAAGCAAAAAATACAATTGTAGTTAATAATCACGATTATTTACTTTTGTGCACAACTAGCTTGAAAATCATCATTTTGCTTCACCTATCACTTGTACACATCTATCTCATGCCACATGTCAAATTTGAGCCCAAAAGATAAAGAAAATCCCATATTTTATCTAAAAATGCCCTAAAGGCTTTTTTGTCCAAATTTTGAGTTAATTGTCATGTTTTTTGATCCAAATCATCCCATATCTCACACAGAGGCTCTATAGCATGTCTGAAACCAACTTGCAATAAAAAAATGTTCAATTTGATGAAAAAGATAATAATTGCAATTATTTACTTTTTCACCAAAATGAGTTCCAATTTTAACTTTGACCTTGTGGGACCAAAGTACATGATGTGACGAGCCCACTAATCAAATTTGATCACATTTGGATCACAAAAACCCAAAATCCCTTCATATCTATTGTGTCGAAGTTTGAAGCCTAAATCTGATACCATTTCCACCCAGTGCACTCAAATGAGCCCACACTTCACTCACAGTATCTAAATCATATATTTTTCAAGTCTATGATGTCAAAAGTGCAAAAATATCAAAATTTTCCCTACTGTAAATAATTGTGATTATTTACTTTGGTTGCAAATTTTGCCTGGATAGAATAGTTTTCATCTTTACATGTTTTTATGCATCTATGCATGCTCCAAATTAATTTGAAGCAAAATGGACATCATTTGCCAGCAATTGAGACACAGGGCATTTCAAAGTGAAATTTGTGGAGTTTTCTAACTACGAACTGTATTCTCCTAATAGGTGTAATGCAAGCGGTTGAGGAAGCAAAGAAGAGGATGACTCAGAAAGAAAAGCTAAAAGAATTGCCACCATATCAATTGGAGCCGAGTTTTATGAAAATAGCAAAAGTAACATACCTATCAAAAGAACAGCTTGAAGAACACAATACCAGAGTCTTCACCGGCAGATTCAAGAGTGAAGATGGAAACCAGGTGGAGTTGCATAGACTACCCAAAAAGAAATTTATGATGTAGCCGTGAAGCCAACCACAAAAGAAGCCAATAGAAGGTTAGGACTTTGAGAATTCTACGATCAAGATCCATGTGGAGTAGATTTCCAATGAGCCTATGAACTATGATCAACAATCAAAGAGGATGGGTCATCTCAGATCACGGATCACCAAGGCCAAAAGGTCAAAGTGGTCATTAACAAGGACATGGTGGCCGAAGCAGGTATGAGAAGGAGGACCAGAGATAGGAAAACAGATGGTACATTCACCAAGGATACAACTGCCGCCACCTTCTTCGACCTCATTCTAAAGAAAGTGGAGGATCCCACCCATCTTTATCACCAACACTTCCATTTCCTCTCAAAGAGGCCACCAAGATACACAACTCTGAATCATGCACTTGCAACCACTTTCACGCAAGTGTTGAATTCAACAACAAGACAAACAATAGATCACGATGAGTACGTGCTTACAACACTCAAGAGCACAAAGAAGGAAGGAAAAATAAAATATCTGGACACTCCAAAAGTTCTTACCTGGATTGCATACCATGCCATTGGGATGGCTAATAACCTGCTGGCCCTAGATCAGAATACATGGGTAGTCACAGCTTAACCCTCTCCACGAGCCACTAGATCAAAGAAGAAAAGAATCTATAAATCAGATGAAGAATCAACAAAAATCTCACCTGAAGCCCATAGCAATGAGAATATTTCTGACAATGAAGAAAAAAGGGAAAGGAGAGAAGAAATGAAGAGAAAAGCAGTGGCAGCCCATCAGGAAGAACCTCAACAAAAAAAAGCAAGGTTCGAAAGAGAGAAAGAATCCTATGAAAGAAGTCGCCAAGCTGTAGGAGAGAACCCAGAATCATGGAGTCCAAGGGAAATCAAGGGTCTTATAGAACCAAGAACCTCGATAAGAAGAAGACCCAAAGGATCTGCTCGAGAGAATATATGAGAAAGACGAAGCCTTGAAGATATAAGAAGCTCTAGAAGCACAAAGTAAAGCAAGAGAAGAGTTGATTTCACAACAAAAGTAAAAAGAAGTTGCACAACAAGCCGAACCACAACATGAACAAGGAGAGATGTCTCCAAGACCACCTTCACCCGCTACCGAACAAGAAGATCAACCATATCCTAGTCCAAGCCCTTCACAAACTGAAAAATCCAATGAAGGCGAGGAAAAAAAAGGAGAAGAGAAACAAGAGGAGGAAGCCAATCATGAACAGCCCAAGGAAAAAGACAAAGATGAGGCTGGACCTTCTACAACACCTCAAGCAAAATCAGTTGAAGCATCTACAAAGCCTCAAGCAAAATCAGCTAAAGCATCTGAAAAGCCTCAACAAGAAGAATCAGTTTAAGCATCTACGAAGCCCAAAAAGATTCAATTGAACCATCTATAAAGACTCAAGTAGAATCCGTTGCACCATCAAAAGAACCGAAAGCCAAATCTGCTAAAACTTGTAAGCAGCCTCAGGTAGAATCTGAAGAATGGGAAACAACAGCTGAAGTTATCGTCCAAGTTAATGAGTATGCACAGCAGATGCAGATATGACAAAGAAGATGCGAACAGCAGCTCTTAGCCACAGTGATAAAGCTAGAGAGTTGGAACAGGTAATTGATGCTCTCCAAGGCTAGCTTGAATACAGGATGAACATCATTGAGAATCTCCAAGGACAAATCAAAGAGCTCAAAAATGAAGCAGAGCAACATCAAATTGTCAAGGAAAGGCAACAAAAAGAGATGGAAGACTTAGGGGAGCTTCTCACAAAGCTATCAGATGCATGCAAAAGTTGGGACCAGCAGCTAGCTGAAGTAAACAACGAACTTTTGAGCACTACTCAGTTAGTACAAAAGCTCCAAGTACAATTAAATGTAGCCAATGCCTCTTTGCAATAGTCAGAGCAGAGAATCAATGACCAAGCGGCATTCCTAAACCAAATCACGGAAAACCCAGCCATAACTTCACTCAAGGGGACAGATGAAGTTTACAAGACCTTGAAAAAGAGGAACAAAGACCTGGAACTTGAGTTGAAGCTAGAAGAGGCACAAAGACGGGACCTCGCCTTAATGTGGGTACAAAGAGAAGAGCAGTCTATCATGAGTTAGAGCTCCCAAAAGATTAGCTTTTGACCAAAGAAACCTTGGCTAAGGTATAAAAGCCAATTTTGTAAAGTTAGTTTTAAGTTTTGGATAAGAAATACATAGCGTGAGCTAACAATGCTCACTTCTCTCCTTCTCATGCTTCCTACTCCCTTGTCGGTTGTCATATTGCAGTGCCGTCTATTACATTGCAACCACAGGTAAGAGCTCTACGCATTGACGTAAACATATCATGGTAAATCATAGCTTTTGGCGTTGCCACCACGGCCTAATTTCATCATAAGTAGGAATTTAAGCTAGGAAATCACAAAGTAAGCATAGGTGGGGTATTGGGGCATCATTGCTAAGCATTTAGATGCATTCGGGGTCAGAAATGATTAGGTCAAAATCTCACTGCTGTTAATAATCACTTTTTTTGCACTTCATCAAAAGTGAGATTTGAGACCATAAGCATGTGTGCTTAGGTCTTATATACTTGTCCTAGAAGTTTCATAACATTTGCATGTCATTTGATGCTGTAACGGTCATGTTTTGTTTGCCGATTAGTGATTAGCTTTTGCTGACTTTGGTCATTTGAGTGTAGCTTGTGTTAGATGCGAGTTGTCTATTGTTTTAAAGAGATTGACACCCTCTTGTAGCCTCTATGCACTAGTTGAGTCAGCTTCATCCCATGGATTGACGATTATATCTGTGGTTTTTGCTATGTCTGCAATAAGATAAGAGTGATGTTAGAAAACCCATCCACAATTGGTATAGAACCCTAAGGGTGGAAGAAAAAACGATTTACCCTACTCTTAGAAGATTGTTCTTGAAAGAGTACGTACGAGAGGGAGTACTTTGGGGTGTAGCATCTTAGCTCTAGAAAGCCCAACGAGAGGAAGAGGAGTCCGTAAGAGACTTTATTAGTCGCTTGAAGCATTCAAGAAATTCTTAGAGACAATCGTGCTCCACAAAACAATCATATGTATCCAAGAAGGGAGCAACAATGGTGCTCAGTTTTCTATGGTCCGCATAGTACCAGTGAATGTCCTACTTTTAGAGTAAAATTTAACGAGAATTGCAATCCATGTGGGAGGTATGGTCATCAAGCTAAGGATTGCATAGTATTGAAACGTGTGATGGCCTATAGACCAACCTTAGCATGGACGGACACACCTCGAGTGCCTGCGTTGATGTTGGCCCCACCTCTTGAACAACCGTCACAACACATGGTCCCTAGGGCCCAAAATGTTGTTCAAACAACACCCTTACCACCTCCTGTGTTAGGATCGCAACCCCCACATCCAAGAATTGCTTCTGTGAATCAAGTGGGCTATGAGATATCTATTACTTGTTTGGAAGGCTCTGAGGAAGTGTTAGACCCTAATATTGCCTATGGGATTGATGCACTTGAAGAAAGTCCACAATACTACATGGAGGACTATTGGGGACAAGTCAAACTTGTCTATCAAGTAGCTGCTCTTGCGGAAAGAGGCCAAAATATCAATTTCACTACCAAGAGACCACCTCTTCTATGCTATGAGTGTGGAGGTCCACATCGGGTAGCCAAGTGTCCTATTAGATTACAAAAGAATGCCACACTAATGTAAACCAATCAAGCAAGCACATCCACAATGCCGATACTCATGTGTAATCGATGTGGCATAGATCATTTGATTGCCAAAAGATCACGCCATTGAATTTAATTGAGGTTATTGAGGAGCCATCACAAAGTACACATGTGGTACCAGTACATGTACTCACACAATCGATGCTCCAAAAACAAAATTATATCCTTGAAGAAGAGACAAAGCATCAATTGCCTAATCTCAGAAGAAGAAGAAAACACGAAGGAAGAGATCGCAAAAAGCAACGAAGTCAGACCCCAGTTCAAAGACCAACATAGAGACTGGTGACAACCCCGTATATATGAACGACACTAAAGAGGATTCTGATTCAGGTGAAACCATGGAGACTAAAACGACCATTAGAAAATAAAAAAACAAGGAAAATTGTCATGGGCCACAATGGCCAAGATCCAAGAAGAAGATAGAAACTTATCCAAACCCTACAGAGGAGATCGAGCGAGCCAACCAATTAAGGAGTTTGGTAGAAGAGACCCAAAGGGATCTAGAGCCAACACCTAGGTAGATTCAGATTACCAACACAGTGTTCCCTACACAAAAGCAACCTCACAAGACCATAGACCACTAGCCATACCTAGTGTCATCCAAGAAGAAAGTGACTTCAAGTCATGGGAAAGTGGGCGTACTCCCTTCTTGTTGGAGAGAATGTTTACAGAGGGATTACCTGACCCTATCGAGGAAATGGAGATCCCATCTTCCCCACATCAAGGGATTGAAGCCCAAAAAGTGTCGTTAAATATTTCCAAATTGATGGATTTCATGGCTTCAAAAGTTAGAACCACCATCATGTCTAAACTATATGGAGACCCGAGCTATTCTTAGATCTTTGAGCTTTCCTCAATGGAGAACTAAAAGTTGGGCTACCACAATTTGCACAGATGGATGGAGCTAAGGAGGTGCCAATAGAGGAGGAACACCTAGATCCACAACCTAACCTAGATGAAAGCTCTGTTGTTGAAATAATTGTTAACAAGTTGGGACAATACTTTGAAGGCGATGAATCCATTGCAACCATACCAATCACTACCAAGGGATTAACCGTGAAGGGGATCCTTGATGGTGGCACTGGGGTTAGTATTGTAACTAAGGATTGCTAGGAATCTATGGGAAGACCTCACCTTGGGACTACAAACATAGTAGTAAAGATGGCCATGGGACTATTGTTAAACCTATTGGGATGCTAGAAGATCTCAAGATCAAGGTCTTTGGACACAAAATAAGGGACACCTTCATTGTTATGGATTTTTCCAAGCACACTATGTCATCGGAAATGATCTTAGGACATCCTTTCATGAGGGAAGCAAAAATGGCGCATGACTGGTCTAAACACCATGTTTACTTGTGTTACCATATACATATGGTAGTGATGTGTGTGAACACACTAAGACCATCGGGGCATTTTTTCCCTCTTTAGGAGGTTTTTCCCCCCGAGCATTGGATATACACCCATCACTCTAGGGCTATCTATCTTTCCATTGCACACTAAGTAACACACTCTCTATTGTGTGCCTTGAGCTTCCTTCGTCTTCTCCAAGCTGTGTGCATTTCTCTGCAACCCTATTCCAACAATTGGTATCAGAGCAGGTTGCGTCCTCCCGAGCTTAGTCACCAGCTGATCCAGCACACGCCTGCTCACCTTCTCTGATTTCAGAGAGCTTTGGCGAGCATTCGCAGGTCGACAAATATTTCGGGATAGCTAGTAGAGCTTGGTCTGCTCAGATTTTTTATTCGGGCTCATTTCGGCCTCCGTTTCCACTACAGGCAGTGCTGCACAGGCTATTTCGTCATTTTGTGCAAAGTTTCCGTCAGTGTTGTTTTTTGCATAACAGGTGTCTTACAGTCTTCTACGGTTTGTGCTATATAACACGTGTTGTTCCCGCTCCGTTTCTCCTATTTTCGGGCAGTTTTCACATCAGGTGCAGCATTTACCATGGCTGACAACAACAACACAGATGTGTTCAAGATGTTTGCTGCTGAGGACAGGTTGGATGGGGACGATTACCCTATG
Organism: Adiantum capillus-veneris; assembly: GCF_014529385.1. Lineage (NCBI taxonomy): Eukaryota > Viridiplantae > Streptophyta > Polypodiopsida > Polypodiales > Pteridaceae > Adiantum > Adiantum capillus-veneris. The sequence continues at coordinate 70,387,394 of NC_140960.1, read as the reverse complement.
TGGGCTTATATGATGCAACACGTTCTTGTGTGAAAGGGCATCTGAAATATTGTGCAGGGCATTGATGTACGTCATGGTTCTGAGGATGTAGGCGATGTTGAGGATGTTGCAGGTCTTGCTGCAAGGATTGCAGCTATTAGAGTTGTTTTGCCTACGGCAGAACAAGCTCGTTGGGATGTAAAGGATGCGCAGGCTCATGCATTGATTGTGTTGTCTATGAAGCGCACCATTGTTCCTCACATCCGTTCAACAAAATCTGCAAAACAGGCTTGGGATATTTTGGCTGGTCTTTATGCAAGTCGCAATGCGGCTAAAATTGCTTTGCTGCGTAAAGAGCTGGAGTCGAAGATTATGCATAAGGAAGATGATATGGACACTTTTCTTGCTGGTGTCAAGAGTATCAATGAGCAACTTATTTCTGCAGGTGAAGTCATTTCAGACAGTTCCCTTTTGCAAACTGTTCTTGATGCCTTACCAGATTCTTACCAGACTTTTGCTAGTACTTGGAGACTTATGACCCAAGGAAATCCAGAAGTTGTCAAGTTTGATGCATTATGCACATTGCTGTTGCAAGAGTCAGTTTCCAAAAAAAACAGGACTAGACAGCGTGCAGTTGAACATGCTTTTATTGCTTCTCACTGAAAGGGTGGTAACAGCAATGCAACCACTTCTTATGGTTCTGCTGCGAGTGGCAAAAATTCTGTTCCCAATGCTTCTGCTGGCAACACTTCTTCTGGCAATTTTGGTGATAAGGGCAAAAAGAAAATGCGTTGCCATTATTGTAAAGCTAATGATCACTTAAACAAGTCGTGTCCTAAGTTGAAGGCCAAAGAGGCTAAGAAGAAAGAGGGTGGTTCCACTGCAAATTCTGGTTCCATTATAAATGCAGCCCTTGTTGAGTCTTCTGTGAAAGGAGACTGTGATGCTGATGTTGATGCAGAATGGGCTTTTAGTGCAGAGTGCACTTACAATCCTGCTATCCATGATGCATGCTTGTCAGTTGCTGCAGATTCACATGTGGGTATTTCGACAGTGGTGCTACAAAGCACATTACCTCACATCGTGAATTGTTCACCTCTCTCGAGTCTGTCCCTCATGGGAATTCTGTCACTTGTGCCAACAATGCCTCTTATCCGGTTTAGGGAGTTGGAAAGATTTTGCTTACTGCTGCAAATGGCAGTTCCTTCATACTTGTTGATGCCCTTTATGTACCTAGGATCAAGAAGAATCTCTTGTCTGTATCCGCACTTGCTAGACTTGGACTTGTAGTCAAATTTGTGGATGATAGATGTACAGTTCATGATCTCAGTTTTGGTGATGAAATTGTTGCATCTAGCCTTTTGTGCCGTGGACTGTATAAGCTCATTTTGTATGACAAGTGTGGACAAAATTTTGCAAATACTGTTGCAGATTCAAGGGCTACTTCAGATGCAAAACTTTGGCATGCACGTTTTGGTCATCTGAATTTTGCCAGTTTGCTGCGTTTGCAAAAATCTGATATGGTTGCTTCTTTGCTACCTCTTGAAGCACCTGTCAAACATGTTTGTGAAGGCTGTATTTTGGGTAAGATGCAGCGTTCTAAGTTTCCAAAGGATGGTTTGTAAAGAATGAGGATGCAAGAGAGCTACACAAGGCAAGCACAAAGCACACAGAGATGGAAAGCTTCTTCTTCTTCTTCACAAAAAAGAGAGTACAAAATGACTAAGTGCTAAACCTGAAAAGTAGCACATATGTACATGCGGTCACTAAGTGTGAACTCGCTAGAAGCGTACTAGGCTGGCACTATAAGTGTAGTCCAGCTGTAGAATCACTGGCAGAGATCCTCCGTGTCGGTCACCTAACGCGCCAGTGAGTAAATGCAGTAAGCGGCCAAGACCCGTAGTGGATGCCAGCTCAAGGTGTAGAGCTCGACATCTCAACACTCCCCCTCGAGCTCTGCATGTCGCAGAGTCCAAGCATAGTCCGGAAACGTCGAAGCTTCTCAGCTCCGAGGGCCTTGGTAAAGATATCCGCTATCTGCTCCTCTGTGTTGACGTAGACCAAGTCGATGTCGCTTGCCAACACTCGCTCTCGAACGTAGTGGTAATGGACCTCTATGTGTTTGGTCCTAGCATGGAACACTGGGTTCCTAGCCAACTGCATGCTGCTGAGGTTGTCACAATGAATGACAATTTGCTGGTCCACCTGCACAACCAAGTCCTCAAGTAATGTGCGTAGCCAAGCTACCTCGCACGCCGCAACTGCTGCACCTCTGTACTCGGCTTCTGTGCTCGATAAAGCAACCGTAGGCTGCTTTTTGCTGCTCCAAGTAACAGCAGCACTCCCAAAAGAGAACATGAAGCCACTCGTAGATCTCCTATCAACAATGCTACCTGCCCAATCTGCATCTGTATACCCATACAATGCTAATGGTGCATCTGCTGCATAGAACAATGCGTAGTCAAGAGTCCCTTGCACATACCTAAGTGTGCGTCGTACTCCATCCAAATGTGGCTTCCTCGGAAGCTGCATGAACTGACTCTCCAAGCCTACTGTGTAGCTCAAGTCTGGCCTTGTGATAGTCAAGTAGATTAGACTACCCACCATCTTCCTGTACATATTGACATCCTCAACAACATCACCCTTCTCTGCACTCAGCTTTGCATTCACATCCAAGGGAATGGAAATCGGCTTACAATCAACCATACCATACTTTGACAACATGTCCAAAGCATATTGTCTCTGTGACAGCCATACACCCTCTGGAGTCCTGATCACCTCAATGCCAAGAAAGTAGCGCAACTCGCCCAAATCTTTCATTTCAAACTCCTGTTTGAGAAGACCCTTCACATGGTCAATCTCCATAGCATTGTCACCAACAATAATAAGGTCATCTACATATATGGTAATGACCACAATCCCCACATCACTCTCACGTACATAGAGTGAATGATCAGCATGAGCTCTCCTAAAACCAATACTGACAAGATACTTGGCAATCCTGTCATACCATGCTCTAGAGCCTTGCTTCAAACCATACAAAGCTTTGAGAAGTCTGCATACATAATCTGGGTAACCTGGATCGACATAACCAGGTGGCTGATCCATATACACTTCCTCTTGCAACTCACCATTCAAGAAGGAATTCTTTACATCCATTTGATGCATAATCCATCCTCTAGATGCAGCCATTGCTATGACAGCTCTCACTGTCGTCATCTTTGCCACTGGAGCAAAGGTCTCCTCATAGTCTATACCATACGTCTGTGCATAACCCTTTGCGACCAGCCTTGCCTTGTGACGCTCAATGTTACCATCAGCCTTATGCTTGGTTTTATACACCCATTTACAGCCAATAGCTTTCTTGCCACTTGGCAATGGCACCAACTCCCATATGTCATTTGCTTCCAATGCAGCCATCTCTTCATTCATTGCATCATCCCAATGCACATTTCCAACTGCATCCTCAAAACATGTGGGCTCCACATCCTGTATCACCTTAGCCATGTAGGCTTGGTGATGCGCTAGATACCCATCATAAGTCAATTTCTGAACTGGATTTCTGACTCTATTAGATCTGCGCGGTCCTTGGTCACTCCTTTGTCCTCTAGCATCTTCTTGTACTTTCCTTACACCAGGTGTCCTGACAGCCGGAATTCCAAATTCCTCATCAAGACTTTGTTCAGAACCATCTGAATCCATGTCTACATGTGAAAAACCTGATGATGCATCAACCATAAAGGGAGGTTCATCAACCTTTTCCTTTCCTTTTCGTGATACATTCCCTGTACCTGTTGGTGGAGTAACCTGCGTACGTAGTCTACCATTCCATGGTTTCTCAACAGAGCCACGAGAAGAGGAATCTTGTGGTCCACTCAAAACCTGTGACTGTGGCCTCACATTTTGTACAACCACATCATCTTTTACATCAGCCCCAATAGTGCTATGTGCATTACTGTACCAGCTGCTCATCTCATCAAAGACTACATCTCTGCTCACTCGTAATTCTCGTGTAGTAGGATTGTAGCACCTGTACCCCTTTTGTTCAAGGGAATATCCCACAAGAATACATTTCTCTGCTTTAGGATCCAATTTCCTACGCAACTCATCTGGTACATGCACGTAAGCTATGCAGCCAAACACTTTCAAGTGTGCCAAATCAGGCTTTGTAACTGTAAACTTTTCCTCAGGTGTTACATCATGCACCGCAGCTGTAGGTGTCCTGTTCATAATGTACACAGCTGTATTTACAGCTTCAGCCCAGAAATGATGAGGCATGTTCTTCTCATTCATCAATGCACGTGCAACCTCTGCAATGTGCCTGTTTTTCCTTTCTGCGACCCCATTCTGCTGTGGAGTATATCTGCATGTAAACTGCCTGTGTATACCATGCATTCGCAGAAAATCTGAAAAATCATTGGAGAAGTACTCTCCCCCTCCATCTGACCTCAATGTCTTGATTTGCATATCTGTCTCCTTCTCAATCATGACTTTGAAGTCTTGAAAGTGACCAAACACTTCACTTTTGTTACGCATGAAGTAGACCCATACTTTCCTTGTATGGTCATCAATGAAAGAGACATAATACTTGCAACCATGTATACTTGCAGTATCGGTTGGACCCCAAACATCTGTGTGCACCACCTCAAGTGGCCTTTTACATACATTGCGCTCATGTGGAAATGAGCCCTTTGACTGTTTTCCAAACTGGCATGCTGCACACACTTTATGCATACCATCCACCTTGAATTTGGGCAAACCTTTTACAATCTGTTTTGATTGCATGCTGCGCAATCTCTGCTCATTGACATGGCCAATGCGTTTGTGCCAAATGTCAACATCAGCCACAACACCTGTGCCCTGTGCAAATAATGCAGCTTTTACCTCAGGCATGTCTACATTCAGCGTAAACATTCTGCCCACACATTTGCCCTCTGTGATCAGCTTACAGCCATTCTGGAAATCTTCTACATAACAGCCATTTGGATTGAAGCGAACCTGCAAACCCTGCTCAACCATTTGTCCAACAGAAACAAGATTCTTTGTAATGTTTGGGACATGAAGTACATCTGCTAAGTACTTTGATTTCCCACTCTTCGTATTTAGAGGTATGTCCCCTACATGAGCAATGGGATGAGCTGTGTCATCTCCTGTCTGCACATAGCCTGACACATCTGGTTTGCGCATATCTCTAAACCACTCTCCACGAGGCGTCATGTGATTAGAGGCACCTGAATCCACATACCAAACATCATCTTGGGTGGAATTCTCTGCAGTCATTGTATTCATTACATGCTGCATAACAAACATGCGCTCGTTTTTGCTGTCATCTGCATCTCTGCTAGTAGATGCATAGTTGCCCTGTTCTCTCTTTCTACTTGCTTTTCCCTTTGGACAGTCACGTGACATGTGACCTCTTTCACCACAAGTCCAACACTCTCTACTATCTGGAGTATGTTGCTGCCTGCTTGATCCTGCACCACGACCTCTTTGACTCCCCCTACCTTGAGACTGGTTTCCCCTGCCACCTGTATTGTTTTGATTTGATTGACCTTCCAGAAATTGACCCCTGCAACCCCTTGGGCCTCGACCACGACCTCTACCTCTACCTCTGTTGGAGTTAGAATAGAAGGCCTGTTCAGAATTATTTCTGCCATGAGAAGAAGATGTGTCAAGGTTCTTCTCCTCAAGAATAAGCATAGAAATCAAATCTTGGAACATGGGGATGTCGTCTCTTGTATTCATGGAAGACCTAAAATGTACATACTCATCTCCTAGACCATCCAAGCATGCATGGACAATGTCATCGTCTTCCACTGAGACTTTAATAGATCCAAGAGCCTCAATGATACTCTTGATCTTCAAGGCATAATCATTGATTGAGAGGTTGTTCCTCTTAACCTGATTTAGCTCCGACTTTAGTTGAAGCTTCCTGGCCTTGGTGTTCACCTCGAACACTCTGCCTAAGTTTCTCCATGCAATGGCGGGGGTTTCAGCATCCTGTAGATAGCCCATCATGCCATCTGTGATGCTCATAGATAGCCAATACATCACTTTGCTCTGGCCTTGTTGCCAGTCCCTCAAAGCTTTCCTTTGTTCTGCTGTAGCATTTGCCTCGGGAATCTCTGGTTCCTTTTCATTGTCTCCTTCTACATAGTCCCAATAACCTTTTCCTTTTAGGAAATTTGTTATTCTGAACTTCCATGCAGGGTAGTTATTTTTCTCAAGCTTCTCAGTAACAATCTGACTGAAACCGTCAGACATCTTGAAGCACTAAGACAAAATAGCTGCAATCTGCAAAAACCTGCAAATCTGCTGAACCTGCTATCGTGGTTCCTGTAACGCTTTCTACACTCAACGAGTGTCCACAATCAAGCGTACATACAACCACTGTACTTGTACAGTAAATCTCTGTATACTGCACTTTGGAGACCTGTTCAGAAACTTGTGCGAAAAAGGTCGTGGATTGCGAACGAAGGGATTGTGATGCTCTTGCTCTCTTAGCCTCTCTTGCCTGCACCAGGCTCTGATACCATGTAAAGAATGAGGATGCAAGAGAGCTACACAAGGCAAGCACAAAGCACACAGAGATGGAAAGCTTCTTCTTCTTCTTCATAGAAAAGAGAGTACAAAATGACTAAGTGCTAAAGCTGAAAAGTAGCACATATGTACATGCGGTCACTAAGTGTGAACTCGCTAGAAGCGTACTAGGCTGGCACTATAAGTGTAGTCCAGCTGTAGAATCACTGGCAGAGATCCTCCGTGTCGGTCACCTAACGCGCTAGTGAGTAAATGCAGTAAGCGGCCAAGACCCGTAGTGGATGCCAGCTCAAGGTGTAGAGCTCGACATCTCAACATGGTTCAGTTTGGGCCACATGCAGGAGTTGCAGCTTGTGCATAGTGATGTTTGTGGGCCCATGCAAACTCCGTCCTTGGGCAATTACCTGTACTTCGTGACTTTCATTGATGATTACTCCAGGCATGCATGGGTATTTCCGCTTAAAGCGAAGTCCGAAGTTTTTATGTGCTCCAAACAATTTTTGGCTATGGCTGAAAATGTTTCGAAATGTACTATGGGCACCCTCCGTTCCAATCGAGGGGGGGAGTATATGTCTCATGAATTTAATGCATTTTTGGCTATTCGTGGGATAAAACACCAATGTACAGTGCCTTATACACCTCAGCAAAATGGTGTTGCTGAGAGGAAAAACCGGTCACTGACGAAAATGGCACGATGTATGGTCAAAAGTCAAGCTTTGCCGCATTCTTTTTGGCTTGAGGCCATCATGTGTGCCACTTATGTACTTAACAGGTGTCCTACGAAAGCTTTGCAGTCTATTACTCCATATGAAGCATGGCATGATAGAAAGCCTTCTATTGAGCACATGTGTGTTGTTTGGTTGTTTGGCATATGCTTTGGTGCCACAAACACAGTGTAGAAAATTGGATGATAAGGCTGTCAAATGTATTTTTGTTGGTTATAGTGCTGAAAGCAAAGGTTACATGTTATATCATCCGCAAACAAAGTATATTCTGGTTTCACGGGATGTAGTGTTTGTGGAAGATTTTGTTCATCCCTTGCTGTCATGTACTAGAGACAATAATGTAAGCTCACAGGACATTTATGACACTTTGTTGCCTCTTTTCAGTGGTGGAAATACGAATGTAATTTCCAATAAGGCAAATGTACAGCCTATGGGGGTTTCTGAAAATGTTATAGATCACCCTATTACTGATGCAGATGTACATGATGTACTTGATGAGGAAAGGGCTGAAAATGAGCAGGCTAGAGGTATGCCAAAATGGCTAGTGCACACTTTGCGTGACAGTAAATTGGATGCACCTTTGTCTAGTCGTACTCGTTCAGGCTCTCGTCATGCATCGTATGCATCAGATTGTTATGCTTTGGCTGTGTCTAGCTTACATGATGTTGAGGAGCCTCTGTCTTTTGATGAAGCACAGAATTCAGAAGATTGGATGGCTGCCATGCAATCAGAGTACGATGCACTTATAGAAAATGACACATGGACTTTATGTGATTTGCCTCCTGGCAAAAAGGCCATTGGTACGAAGTGGGTTTACAAGTTGAAATGCAAGCCGGATGGTGAGATCAATCGCCATAAGGCTCAACTTGTTGTAAAGGGTTATGCACAGCAAAAAGGTATAGATTATGAAGAGACTTTTGCTCCCACTTGTTGTATGACTACTGTGCGTTTTCTATATGCATTGGCAGCTCATTTTGGTTGGGATGTACATCAATCAGACCTTGTTACTGCTTTCTTGAATGGTGAGATATTTGAAGAAGTTTATGTAACGCAGCCTCGCGGTTTTGTCATAAAAGGACAAGAGGACAAAGTGTGTAGATGTAAGAAGGCTTTGTATGGGTTGAAGCAATCTCCTCGTGCTTGGTATGAGAAAGCTGACACTCATTTGGTTAAACGAGGCTTTCATAATAGTCCAACAGAAAGCACATTGTATGTAAAGCGTGAGGGTAATGTACTTCTCATTGTGGTTCTTTATGTCGATGATTTGTTGATCACTGGACCAAATGAGAGACATATTGCTGAATTTAAGGCTGATTTGAATGCTACTTTCAAGATGAAAGATTTGGGGCTGTTGCATCATTACTTGGATATACATTTTAAGCAGTGTGATGGTGGTATTGCCTTGTGTCAGAAAAGTTACATAGAGACATTGCTATGTAAGTTTGGACTTGAGGATTGCAAACCTATTGCCACTCCCATGGAAACAAGTTTGAAGTTGAGTCTACATGATGCTGGCGATCCTGCTGATGTCACTCTCTACCAAATGTTGTTGGCTGCCTCATTTATGTATGCAACACGAGGCCAGATATTCAGTTTGCAGTCTCACAGACTTATGCATAGCCCAGGGTCTAAGCATTGGCAGGCTGTCAAGAGGATTTTCCGCTACCTTAGTGGCACTTTATATCTTGGCTTGTTTTATCCCAAGTGTGGATCATTGCCGCCAGACTTACATGCTTTTTCAGACTCAGATTGGGCTGGTTGTTTTGACATGCGAGTGTCCACAAGTGGTTTTTGTTTCATGCTTGGCAGTTCATGTATATCATGTTTGAGCAAGAAGCAACCTACTGTGGCCACTTCGAGTTGTGAGGCTGAGTACAGGGAAGTCTTCACAGCTACGGTTGAGTGTGTATGGCTCAAATGCCTTATGGCTGATTTGGGTGTTGGACAGGATACTGCCAAGACAATGACAGTCAGAGCGCATTGGCAGTTGCAAGGAACCTAGTTTTTCATGCTCGCACAAAGCACATTGAGGTGCATTACCACTATGTCAGGGAGAGGCTCTCAGCAAGAGAGATCAACTTGGCTTATGTGCCAACACAGGACAACCTTGCAGATCTTTTCACAAAGGCATTGTCTCGTGAGAAGCTTGAAGCTTTTTGCAAAGCTTTGGGCTTACTCCCCTTTGTGGACTGATCATCTCAGGGCATGGCACTTCCCTTTACTCATGTGCCAGCTCTCGTTCATCGCATCACTCCAGGGGGGATTTGTTACCATATACATGTGGTAGTGATGTGTGTGAACACACTAGGACCGCCGGGGCATTTTTTCCCTCTTTAGGAGGTTTTTTTCCCCGAGCATTGGATATATGTCCATCACTCTATGGCTATCTATCTTTCCATTGCAAACTAAGTAACACACTTTCTATTGTGTGCCTTGAGCTTCCTTCGTCTTCTCCAAGCTATGTGCGTTTCTCTGCAACCCTAATTCCAACAACTTGCAGTTCCAAGACTCTGTCATTCTAGTGGATCTTCTAACTGATCGAGCACATCCTCTAGGAAACAGATTTATAATTGATCATAGATCTAACACCACAATTCACTCGGCTCCATTGCAGTATTGTTACACATGTAAAAGGGACACAGATGTTGGGCAAGATTCTCCTTATATGGATGTTCTACCTGGGATGGTTGAGTCTGACAATGTGGATTGGGTCCACCTAGCAGCAACCATAGACACTTGGGGCAATAGGGAGACAACCTGGGTAACACCTGAAAGGGATGAAATGCCACCACTCGTACCTTTAAATATGATAAGAGCAATGCATATAGCTTCTGATGACCTACAAGATGAAGGCTTGACTAACATTGGAACCAGTAGTGTCTCCAAAGACCATAGCCCACACGATTCGGAGTCAGAATCATCAATTGGAGTTGACTTTGAAGACGAAGAATTTGAGTTAAATCTTGGGCAAATGTGGGGACAAACCATTCAATGCCAAGTGGTACCCTAGATGATAAAGTATTTGGGAGAGGATAAGACATGAGTAGCGATTCATCTAGTGACTCTTACTGGATATTAGCCGTAATCAAAAATTAGACAAGAAAAGTAAGAGATGTAAGAGGCGGCGATATTGAGCAAATGTGCCTGCTAAAATAAATAAAAGAAATCTACCATGCAGAATGGCTTAATTATATAGGCGCATGTGATGTTCATCGGAAGTTGGTAGATAATTGGGGTGAATACCTTCAAAGCATCATGTGGTGTAGTCCACAACCCATTGACATTGCACAAGTAGAATTGACAACGATACAAGCTCAAGCTGAGGCTAAGGAGCGACAGCAATGTATTAAACGCCAACGAGAGGCCAACCTTGGAGTTACACATGCATTCCAAGTTGAAATCGAGGATGATTGGTTGGACTCTGACACAACTCTATGATACCCTATTGAGTTAAATAGCGCCTATGGGAAAGTGCTATATAATGCCTTATTAGACACGGATGCTAAATATAATATGCTATCATATGGGATGGGGTGTTATAAAGGAAAACAATCTCTATTTGAGAGTACTATCCAAGTCAAGGGTGTCAACAAGAAAAAAACTACAGTTTTTGGAATCTGGCACACTTCTGTCAGTTATGACAATGGGTTTGTAGCTCAAGACTTTTTGGTCATGCCTGTTGGAACTATGGAAGGCAATATAAACCTAGGACGCACGTGGATGATAGCGACCAAATGCACTATTGATTGGGGGACTAGGAGTGTCACAACACAGAAACCAACTCCTAGCCCTACCACTCAAGCCATAGTCCCTGAGATATTACCTCCTGAGGAAATAAAACCCAAAACATTGCATATGTAGCTATGGCCCACTGCCTCTAGAGCTTCAACTTCTATAGCTGAAACAAAACTTAAAACACACAAGACCCATCATAATATAGTAGAGAAAACATAGAAATGGGTCCCTAAAGCTTCTTTAGCGACCATTGTTGGTGCTCAAAAACAAAAGCCTTGAAAGAGACGCCCCACTTGCTCCCAAAAATGTAAGAAAATGTCGCGTTGGATTCCTAAACGACTGTTGGAAGCCCAAGGCTACTATGAAGGAAATGATCAAATCTGGGTGCCAAAACGTAAATTGTGCTCTTACCTGTCACCTGGCCCATGTCAAAATCTTACCAAAATCTAGCCATCTGTATATACAGATAGATTTTGGTACGCTAGAGTCATCCACTCCTACCCTGGGTGAGAGGTACCCGCTTTACTTTTCACAAGTGTTTCACATAGTCTAGCTGGTGCTTGCCTATGAATGGGATTTGGTAGATACGTTAGTGTGTGAGAAGAATTTTGAGGAATTAGAATGGCTGATACGTCTCTTGACCACAGATGATCCATACTTAGTAGAGGACGTCTCTCCGATTGCACAAGCTTACCCTCTTGACCAAGATGACTATAGGCATCTAGTGACGTTCTTAGTGAACATTTGTGCCTCTAATGATGAGGAAGAGTTACATGATTACACGGATGGCACGTATGGTCTCATGGATGATTTGTTTTTCTCAACGACGATGAGGATAGGTGTTTTGACCTAGGGCTACCCGCCCATCTATTCAATATCTTATTCCCTTGACCCTCTAGGGGGGTGCAAATAATTAGGTTAGGGTTCTTGATATGATTGTGTTCAATAAAGGTTGGTGCCTCTTCCCATTGATGTGCCTCTTACAGTTATTCCTTGTGTTTTCTAGTGTGTACAGGAATGCATTACAGAATTGCGATTTTGACCTTCATGGAATCTTTATCTCCTTCACTCTTCGGATCGAGCACGATCATCAACACGAACGGTGTTTCTTGTCCATTAACATTGTCCCTTGTCTTTTTTTTTAGCATCCATGTTTGTCTGCTTCAAATGTGATTGGTAGCACAATATTCAACACATTTTCTTAGATTAAACATTAGATTTTATGTAATTTTCCATCATAGTCTCTTGTCTAGGTTTATGAATCAAGCAGTCTAACGAAGCTAGTTTAACCAAGACAGGCATTAAAGATCTTCTCTTAATACCATGGGAAATGCCTTCCTAATTATCAATGGTTACTTCAGGTTCTTAATATGATTTAGGCAGCATAGTGTGCAATGTACTAGGGCTTTCTAGTGGGCTTAGTCCCTATTGACCTTTAGTTTAAGATTATAAAGGGAGTTTACTAGTGTGATGAGCCTAGAGAGGGTAACAATATCAATATAACTCCCCAAAGCTACAAAATTGAAAGGCGATGAAAAACAAACAAAAATAAAGTGCCAAGAATGTAAAATTTAAAACTTCACTCACATGTATTGCCTATGGTACTAGAGCCCTAGAGGTTCCCAGTGTGGGTGCTTTTCTTTGAAAAGCAAAAAGCCCAAGGCATACAAAATAAGCACACACGTCAAAAATTGAATCAATGTGAAAAAACTTTGAGGGGTCAAAGAAAAGGGAATAATTCAGGTGATGATTTCATAAGCAATTCCTTTTATCATAGATTAACTAGACGGTCTTTTAGGTATAGCCTTTAGTTAAGTCCTCGAACATGAAATACTTTGCTCTCGCGATTAAACAACTTAATTGACCAGAGAGAATTGAGAAGCTTGCCCATGGTACTAATAGTTGACCTCTAGTGCCTCTCGGGTGTTAAATTAGCGATCCCAAACTTGTTTATTTTTTACCTTTACAAGTGCTTATGCGTTTGATTATATTACAGTTTAATGTTTATTGCTAAAAATTGTTTAATATTCTGTTACCAATCAATTTGTGTGCCTACTCACTGCGTATGCTTTTTATTGAATATGAGAATGCAATTACTGTACCAATTTTGGTTGATTTTGTAGGGTTTGAAGAAGGATAAGGACATTCAACCTAGATGCTCTTCCACCCCGACAAATGAGCTTCATCTCAATAGCTTTCGAGGACAAAATCTACATCAGGAAGGGGGGCATGTTAACCCTCACGGACACCCTATCACCTTTGACGGACGCCTTATTATTTATTTGATTGAGAGGTGATCGACGATGAGAGGCACACCACTTATTCCACTTTTACAACATTTTTTACTATGACCGGCCACTATGGGCGTCCATGTGTGAATGAGTCAAACTCTTATAAAAGGTCTATTTTGACCTAAAAACCTCATTCTTTGAGGTGCAAGCAAAGAAGTGTTGTTGCTCCATCTCTGTCTCCTTTTCCTTCGTGTGCTGACGTGTGTGTGTGTGTGTGTGCGCGCGCGCGACAGAGAGAGAGAGAGAGAGAGAGAGAGAGAGAGAGAGAGAGAGAGAGAGAGTGATTGAGCATTGCGGCGCGAGGCGACGGTGGCGGATCCTTCTTCTTTGCGGCACATGATCCTTCACGACGGAAGCATTGAGAAATCAGTGACACACCATTGTCCCTTTGAGCTTGCTAGGACTGTCTAGTTGTGTGCTTACAACCATTTGTGGCTCGCACACGGTGTTTTGGCAAGTTCCCAGCCTTCGACACATGCGACAAAATGCACACTAACTGAGATTAACCAAAAGGCACCAAAAACGATATTTGTGGGTCCTATTCATAGGTGTCGCCTTTGGAGCTCCGACTACTCTAATTGTCACCATCTATAATATTCAACTCCATGCTGCTTGCATCTTTAGGTGGCCATTTTGTAGAATATTGTTACCACAATCTACAGAATATCAAAAAAAATTGGTAAGCTTGATAGGCAGCATCTTCCTAGAGAAGTTTTGAGACCCGTAATGCTCAAAAGCAGCATTTTCAAGCTTACCTAATTCCAACATTTGAACTGCTACGAAAGATCCATAACAACTTTGAGCTAAGGTTTTGGTCAACAACTTGGCTAAAGTTCATAGGCAAACAATTGCGCTAAGCTTATAGTCAACCAACTCTAAATCGAGAGGAGTTTCATGAAGCGAGTGAGATTATGCGAGAGATCTCATTTTAAGCGAGTTTCACCATGTAATGCTAGTACTAAATACTGGCAATTATAGCCCAATTTTACACCATGGCCACTTATAAGATAAAAGATGCAAAACATGCTCGACAACTCACACCTATCTTTGTTGAGCAAAAGCAACTTAGAATGGCCACTACTATTTGTGAGACTGAGTATAGGGCAGCTTTCACAGCTACGATTCAGTGCATTTGCCTTAAATGCCTTATTATTGACTCGGATTTTGGCAAATGTCCTATCAAGCGCAAATATTAACATCAACTTCTTCTTGATCCCCAGTGCATAGAAAACATCTCTAAGTGCCAAAGTATTGCTAATTAGACCATTAAGAACAATTGTAACCTTCCTTTAACATGGTACAAGGAGTTGTTAGCTTATGTGATCGTATTTCTAGTAGGGGCCAACTCAACTGAAGAGAGAAACTAAGTACCCCAAATCAGAATCTGCAACAACACATATTCACATGTCATGCAACATCGGATCATAATTGCAATGATTTGGAAAGGGCTATCCAACATCTTGTGCAACATTTGCAGAATCCTTAATAGAGAAAGAGGCCTCCAAAACAGCCATGTTAGCCTCTTTCTTTTCACCTCTTTTGCAAACAACTTAAGACATTGGTTAATGACATGATCATTAGCCTTTTTGCAAAATCAAATTTTCTTAGGTTTCTTCTCATCCTTATCACTAGTAGTTGCAACTTTCTGCTTATTTTCTAGTGACAAATACAAATCTCAACTTACTAATAGAAGAAGCTAGCATAGCCTAATATGCAACACACATCTATTGTTCCCATTTTGCTTGGATTGCTCCTCTTACTGTGATATCAAAACCAACTCGTAAAGTGACTGGGCATTTGGATTCCTTTCTTTGTCAAACGGAGCATAGATGCAAAAATATGATGATAATCATGATAAAAATTGAAAGCAGCTTGCCCAAGCTGAATGTCAGACAATATTTCATTTACAACATTTAATTGCTCCTTGAAATTGTGCATCTTTGTCAAAAACTTGTTAAGAGAATCACCTCACTCATATCCTCACTCTTTGTCTGCTCATAGAAATAAGGAGCAAGAGCGTCACTCTTGACTCGATGCATATTTGCAAGTGTATTTCATGCATCATCAACTGTCTTGTTCAAGCGAACATGTGGAATGAGAGAGTGTCTAGCAAATAATGCTATTGTGGCATGAGTGTGATCATCTTTACCATGCCAACAAATGCGCTCAATAGTAGGTGTGTAGCATTGACACTACTTCTGTAAGAACTTGTAACTCCTAGAGTAGCATTGGGATTGGAGGCTTCAAAATCCTCAAATGTACATGACTCTGTAACATTTATATTTGCACTTAAAACCATGATAAGCTCTACATCAGTCCCATGCACATTATGTAACAATCCATTTGCAACCAAGCTCTGATACATCATATACACCCACAATGGGTAGTTGGTTCCATACAATTTGTCATCCACAACCAACATACAAAAAACATAATGGTTGTCAGCCATGGCCCTTGATTGCACCTAATGAGAAAAGTGCATGTTTGAAGGGAAAAATTGTACAGAACCACTATGTGCTAAAGACTAGATCCCACACACTAATCGGCGCTATATTGCAGAACGAAAACCTTAAAAAAAAGTGTGCACAAAGGAAAAAATTGCAAGTGACGTACAATAGTGGAACTAGAGGCTAAAACATGCTTTAAAAAAATTATAATAAAATCAAGCTCTATGATCTTACTAGAAGAATCTTTTGGTGCAAAAAGGCTCATCGAAAGTGATTGCACCAATCAAAGACAATGAACCAAGCGTTGGTGACGTTGCCCACGAAGTGGAAACCTGCTCTAATCCTCAAAGTCACTTGCAACACACCATCTCAAGTGGCTTACCCTTGTTGAACCCCAAACATCTGGATCATCCTTTTTACTTCCATTAAAAGATGGAAAAGAAAATTTAAGATCAGTGATCTTTTTCCTAATCATTGGTTGGACAAAGTAGCCTTGGTCCACTTAAGTTTCTTCATTGCTAGAGCTATGCTAGACTTCATTAGATTCCTGTTTTGATCCTTCCACAACAATACTTATCTGATTTTCCTTTTCAATAAGTACTCCGATGGTTCTTTGACTTCTTTTTGGACGGGCATGGTGGGTGGACCACTAACTCTAAGTCAAAATTGGGAGAATGGATTTATGACGAGCTCTAGGCTCACTACCATTATCGCCGAAATGGAAAGAGCTAGAGCTTAACAACTCTTTGAGAGATAGACTTGAGAGTTCTTGACTAGAAATCTTAACACCAATGGAACTTGGTAAGATCTGATAGTGGTCCATATCCTTCAATCTTAGATGACCAGATTACATAGAAGCAGATAAGATAGAGATCAAACTATAGGCTAAGCGGAATCAGATAAATCAAAGACATCACACTAATAATACTTATGACCCGAAACATGGAACACTAGAGTACTCAAATAGCAAAACAACTGAGGAATTCATATTAGAGTGTTAAGTAAGTGAAAGTGCAACTCAAAAGCATAATTTAGATTACAACCACAATGATATCTAAACATAAGGTGGACTGGTACTTTTATAATGGTTTGCTCCTAAGCAGTAAGCAACGATAACTGAGATTACAACAATTGAGAAACTCTAAATGAGATTAACCAAAAAGCACAAAAAACAAGATTTGTGGGTCCTATTCATAGGTGTCAGCATCTATAATATTCAACTCTATGTTGCTTGCATCTTTAGGTGGCCACTTTGTCGAAGATTGTTCCCACATTCTACAAAACATCATGATTTTTTGGTAAGCTTGAGAGATGTTTTGAAACCCGTAATGCTCAAAAGCAGCATTTTCAGGCTTACCTAATTCCAACATCTGAACCGCTACTAAAGATCTAAAAAAACTTTGAGCTAAGGTTTTGATCATCAACTTGGCTAAAGTTCATAGGCAAACAGTTGTGCTAAGGTCATAGTCAACCAACTCTAAATCGAGAAAATTTTCATAAGCGAGTGAGATTATGCGAGAGATCTCATTTTGAGCGAGTTTCACCATGTACTACTTGTACTAAATGCTGGCACTGATAGTACAATTTAATTACACCATGTCCACTTATAAGATAAAAGATGCAAGACATGCTCGACAACTCACACCTATCTTTAGTGAGCAAAAGTAGCTTAGAATGGCCACTAATATTTGTGAGGCTCAATATAGGGCAGCTTTCACAGCTACGATTCAGTGCATTTCCCTCAAATGCCTTATTATTGACTCGGGTTTTGGCAATTGTCCTATCAAGCGCAAAAATTGACATGAACTTCTTCTCAATCCCTAGTGCATACAAAACATCTCTAAGTGCCAAGTACCGCTAGAGCATTAAGAACACTTGTAACCTTCCTTGAACATGGTACAAGGAGTTGTTAGCTTATGTGATCGTATTTCTAGTAGGGGCCAACTCAACTGAAGAGAGAAAATTATGTTGCGAGCTTAGTGTTTCCACTATCTAAGTACTCCACATTAGAATCTACAACAACATATATTCACACATCATGCAACATTGGATCATAATTGCAATGATCTGGAAAGGGCTATCCAACATCTTGTGCAACATTTACAGAATCCTTAATAGAGGAAGCGGCCTCAAAAACAGGCATGGTAGCCTCTTTTTTTTCACCTCTTTTGCAAATAACTTAAGTCATTGCTTGATGACATGATCATTAGCCTTGTGGAAAAATCATTTTTTATTAGGTTCCTTCTCATCCTTATCACTAGTAGTTGCAACTTTCTGCTTATTTTCTAGTGACAAATACAAATTTCAGCGTACTAATAGAAGAAGCTAGCAAATCCTGATATGTAACACACATCTATTGTTCCCATTTTGCTTGGATTGCTCCTCTTGCTATGATATCAAAACCAACTCCTAAAGTGACTAGGCATTTGGATTCCCTTTCTTTGTCAAACGGAGCATAGATGCAAAAATATGATAATAATCATGATGAAAATTGAGAGCAGCTTGCCCAAGCTGAATGTCATGCAATATTTCATTTACAAAATTTAATTGCTCCTTGAAATTGTGAATCTTTGTCAAAAACACTTGTTGAGAGAATCACCTCACTTGTATCCTCACTCTTTGACTGCTCACAAAACTAAGGAGCAAGAACCTCACTCTTGACTTGATACATATTTGCAAGTGTATTTCATGCATCATCAATTGTCTTGTTCAAGTGAACATGTGGAATGAGAGAGTGTCTAACAAATAATGCTATTGTGGCATGAGTGTCAGCATCTTTACCATCCCAACAAATCCGCTCAATAGTAAGTGGTGTAGCATTGACACTACTTGTGTAAGAACTTGTAACTCCTAGAGTAGCATTGGAATTGGAGGCTTCAAAATCCTCAAATGTACTTGACTCTGTAACATTTATATTTGCAATTGAGACCATGATAGGCTCTACATCAGCCCCTTGCACATTATGTAACAATCCATTAGCAACCAAGCTCTGATACATCATATACACCCACAATGAGTAGTTGGTTCCATACAATTTGTCATCCACAACCAACATACAAAAAACATAATGGTTGTCAACCATGGCCATTGATTGCACCTAATGAGAAAAGTGTCTATTTGAAGGGAAAAACTGTACATGACCACTGTGTGCTAAAGACTAGATCCCACACACTAATCGGTGCTATACTGCAGAATGAAAACTTGAAAAAAGTTTGCACAAAGGAAAAAATTGCAAGTGACGTACAATAGTGGAACCAGATGCTAAAACATGCTTAAAACGAAATTATAATAAAACCAAGCTCTTTGATCTTACTAGAAGAATCTTTTGGTGCATAAAGGCTCATCGAAAGTGATTGCAATCGAAAGTGATTGCAATCGAAGACAATGAACCAAGCGTTGGTGACGTTGCCCACAAAGTGGAAGCCTGCTCTAATCCTCATAGTCGCTTGCAATACACCATCTCAAGTGGCTTACCCTTGTTGCCCAAACATCTGGATCATCCTTTTTACTTCCATTAAAAGATGGAAAAGAAATTTCAAGATAAGTGATCTTTTTCCTTCTCCTTGGTTGGACAGAGTAATCGCTATCTATTTTTGAAGGTGTCTCAGATCCTTTTATTGAAGTTTTGATGAAGGTTCTAATTGCTTTGATTTACGTCCTAAATGATTCATTGGTATCATTTTTTGCCATTGGCTTACCTTTCAAAGTAGCTTTACTGGTGTTATTGGAGGGGAAGTGTTGTTCATATCTTATTGGATGTGCTCTTCCAAAATGCTTAGAGTTATTGAAGCTCGTGGTGGTCCAGCTTCCTTGTTGCCTTGGTCCACTTACGTTTCTTCATCGCTAGAGCTATGTTGGACTTCATTAGATTCCTGTTTTGATCCTTCCACAACAATACTTATCTAATTTTCCTTTTCAGTAAGTACTCCGATTGTTCTTTGACTTCTTGTTGGACAGGCGTGGTGGGTGGACGACTAACTCTAAGTCAGAATTGGGAGAATGGATTTATGACACAATCTCTAGGCTCACTACCATGATCGTCAAAATGGAAAGAGCTAGAGCTTAACGACTCTTTGAGAGATAGACTCCAGAGTTCTTGACTAGAAATCTAAAAACCAATGGAACTTGGTAAGATCTAATAGTGGTGCATATCCTTGAATCTTAGATGACCAGATTAGAAGCAAATAAGATAGAGATCAAACTATAGGTTAAGCAAAATCAAATAACTCAAAGACATCATACTAATAATACTTATGACCAGAAAAATGGAACACTAGAGTACTCAAATAGCAAACAACTGATGAATTCAGATTTAGGGTTAAGTGAAAGGGCAACTCAAAAGCATAATATAGATTATAACCACAATGATATCTAAACATAAGGTGGACTCATACTTTTATAATGGTTTGCTCCTAAGTAGTGACGGGAGCAAAGCGAACCCCGAACCCCGACGGCCTCTAAAACACCGGGGACCGAATGGCGCGCCTCGAGCCTGTCATGGTAAAGCAAACAGGGGGCACCACCTAGCTTCAGCGGCTAGGACGCAAACAACACACCACCATAACAAAGTTTTCATCCAAGAGAGATGGATGCTTGGGAGTAATGATGAAAAGGAAAGGGAATGAGATCAAGTGAGAGAGAGAGAGTGTGTGAGGGAGGGGGTATAGCGGCTTAGTACTTAGGCATCACAAAAGGATGGCGAATCCGCACACCCTTCACATATACACAAGCTCACTCCAAAACACAAGACTAGGTGGCGATTCCGCACACCTCACATGGGCAAAACATTGCAAGAAAACATACTCACAAAACCTCAAGATTTATTTAGAGAATTAGGCGATGAAATGGGGAGCATAGGGTAGGGGAATGAGAAGGGAGAGAGTGGTAGAGCACATGGCGGATAGGTGGGAGTTGATGGCGAAGACTCGCACGAGGATTATGGCCATCATCCTTCATTTAGTTGCCCTTCATCTTCCATAGCCAAGGGTGTAGAGGTCATGCTCAAGACAAGCATGGTGATTGCGGTGATGGTGATGGTGTGGGTGTGTGTGTGTGTACTAGGCACACACAGTGCCTAGTGTGTTCTTTGGTGATGTTGTGTGTTTTTGTGTGATGGTGACCCCTCTTTATATAGGGGAGGAGGGGGGAGAAAATATAGAATTTAGAAATGAAGAAATCATTATCTACATAGGCCATGTGACTGTGGGCCCCACTTGTCTGGCTGTGTGTATATGTGCCAGAACAGCAGTCTCATGAGAGAGAGACTAAGTTAGAGAGATGGGTTGATGAAAAAAAGTGAGAGGTGACATGGAGAATAAAGTAATTACAAGAGGGGAGAGAGGGGAGTGTGTTCAGAGGTGAATCTGTGTGCAGATGTGTGTGAACACAAGAAAAATCAGGTAACCACCGGGTGGGGATGGGTCTGTGGGCACCTTTTTCAGTGAAACTGAGTGTGTGTGAGTGTGGGGGAGGTTATTTAGCTACAAGACAAGAGACATGGCGCCCTTTAGAGAGAGAGGGGGGTATTTGGGTCATGGGATATGATAGGAGAGAGAAAGAGGGGGTGGGGTATACTATTTTGGAAGATAGGGTAAGTTGCATGTGAGTTGGTGCATTATTGGTGAGTTATAATGCATTATTGGTGAGAGGTGGGGTAGCTTGAGGGGAGAGAGAAAGGAGAAAGGACAAAGGGAAGAGAGAGGGGGTTGACCTTTTGAGTGGAGGAGAGGAAAAGGGACACCCGGCGGGGCAACAGTGAAGAAAAAGGAGGCAAGGTGGGGGTGGGCTACCCCGCAGGCATGAGGTGGCCTATTTTACCTTTCTTATATATTTACATAATCATACTTTATTTTTTTCTTACTTTTTTTCAATGCCTTTTATCACTCCCTCCATAAGAGGGGGTTTTCATGGGGTGGGGACGAGAGAAGAGGGGTATGGGAGCTTGGCTTGTGAAAAGCCCCCATCAGCAGTAAGCAACGATAACTGAGATTACAACAGTTGAGAAACTCTAAATGAGATTAACCAAAAAGCACCAAAAACAAGATTTGTGGGTCCTATTCATAGGTGTCACAACTCCATGTTGTTTGCATCTTTAGGTGGCCACTTTGTAAAAGATTGTTCCCACATTCTACAAAACATCATGAATTTTTGGTAAGCTTGATTGGCATCTTCTTCCTAGAGAAGTTTTGAAACCCGTAATGCTCAAAAGCAGCATTTTCAAGCTTAACTAATTCCAACATTTGAACCGCTACTAAAGATCTAATACAACTTTGAGTTAAGGTTTTGGTCAACAACTTGGCTAAAGTTCATAGGCAAACAATTGCGCTAAGGTCATAGTCAACCAATTCTAAATCGAGAGGAGTTTGATGAAGCGAGTGAGATAATGCAAGAGATCTCATTTTGAGCGAGTTTCACCATGTATTTGCTACAAACGGAGGTGTGGTGCCTCTGCAAAACACCCAAAATAACATGTTGCAATTAATCCATGAAAAGCACAAGTCTACATACCTGACAACTTGCACAAATTCATTATTGAGCTCAACACAAATATAGAGAGACAGAGAGCGAAATAGATTGAGAGAGCACGTGCAGTTGCACCTCCTAGAGCGGAGTGCTACGCTGGCACGGGGTGAGAGAAGAGAGGAGAGGAGAGAAGAACATGTAGACACTGGATGCAATCTCCCCCCGTAGAAGAGTGAGCATTTCTCTCTTGCATGTATTTACTTATAGAATTCTTGAATGCTCAAAGTGAGTACAAACTGACCGGCCGATCATAAATGGCCAAAGCTCATAAGGAGCACGTGAATAATCAACTATACATAAACTGTAATATTCTTTTTCATAATCCATTAGCTGCTAGCTCTTTTTCCACATGTCAGTTGCAGTAAATAGATGATTAACAATTACCAATACATACCTCTCTGTTGGAAAGCAAATGTCCTTAGTTGCAATATATAAGAATCTGCAAACCATACTTGTCAAAAACGGTGATTAGTAATCTGTGTCAAAAATATCGCATAGTCAAAGAAAAATTTATGAAATGAAACAACATTGCTTATGCCTATCGTCATCCACATACTACCTATTCTAGTGTCCCATACCACTAGAATAAGCAGTATATGTCATACCTTGATGAATCAGGATATCATTGGTCACATTCATGATTCAATAATCAACTCTCATCAATCTCAAGTCCAATTCCATAAATATTGTCGCGAAAGAAAAGCATCATATACTCATTCCAAATCATATGTCAAATCCAAGTCCATTTCCCTCTTGCACGTATTTACTTATAGATTTCTTGAATGCTCAAAGTGAGTACAAACTAGCCGGTCGGTCATAAATGGCCAAAGCTCATAAGGAGCACTTAAATATTAAAAAATACATAAATTGTAATATCCTTTTGCAAATTTATTAGCTGCTAACTCTTTTTCCACCCGTCAGTTGCAATGAGTAGATGATTTATCAATTACCATTATAGTATTGCTAGTACTAAATGCTGGCAGTGATAGCCCAATTTTACACCATGGCCACTTATAGATAAAAGATGTAAGACATGCTCGACAATTCACACCTATCTTTGTTGAGCAAAAGTATCTTAGAATGGCTACTACTATTTGTGAGGCTGAGTATAGGGCAACTTTCACAGCTACGATTTAGTGCATTTCCCTCAGATGCCTTATTATTGACTCGGATATTGACAATTGTCCTATCAAGCGCAAAAATTGTCATCAACTTCTTCTCAATCCCTAGTGCATAGAAAACATCTCTAAGTGCCAAAGTACCGCTATTTAGAGCATTAAAAACAATTGTAACCTTCCTTTAACATGGTACAAGGAGTTGTTAGCTTATGTGATCGTATTTCTAGTAGGGGCCAACTCAACTAAAGAGAGAAAATTATGTTGCGAGCTTAGTGTTTCCATGTTAAAGAATATGATGTTAAAGAATATGTCCGTTGTGCTATGGGTGGCCGGACACCGACTATACTATGTTGTAAATATACTTTGGATAATAGTTCAAAGAAAGAAGAGTGAGAGCAGCACATTGAATGGCTGCTTCTGCACGGTAACGATTGTGTGTGTGTGTGTGTGTGTTTAGATGTGTGTTGGTGTATGTGTGTAGTCTTATTTCCTACCTTATCCATCACCTGTGCACTCTACAAAGTGGTATCAGAGCTCAGTTTAAGGAGCTACAGTCAATACACAGATTTCCGCAGCTTTGGAAAATAGCCAAAAAGATAAGTTTTTTGGTCATGACTCCCTCACCCGAACTCGGAATACAGTGATCCAAGAGTCTATCTTTATGTTTTTGGGCATTCTGGACCCATTGGCATACTCAAATTTTCCCAAAACAGAAAATTTTTGCAGCAAACAGCCAGCTCACATAGGCATAGGAGATTTTCTGTTTTGCAGTCGGCAATAGATTTGCAGGTTACAGGTGAAGAATTCAACATTTACACAAGTTTTGGAGAGCGACATAGAGCTTTTGCATCATGATATTGTGTTATCAAAGATTATGTTTTGTTGTTGTGGGTCCGTTATGGACAGCCGCCTATGTAAGAAAGGTTGTGGGAAGAAGTTGAGGCGGTTATATTATCATGTTGGTTATGTATGGATATGCGGTTAATGTAGTTTTGAAAATTGCAGCCTTTGTGAGGGTCGAGTGAGCTTTTTTGAAGCCTTGCCTTGGGAGATTTGGAACCTTGGCAAGGTGGATTAGGTATTGGAGCAAACCCCCGACTGGCCCCGCTAAAGACCTCATATGTCGTTTACGACTATGGGATGAAGGTGCATGTATGGATATGTGGTACAGGACAGTGTATGGATTGCATTTGCATACAGGTCCATGTGAACATTGTTTTAGAGTATTTATGTATAGTATTGAGTTAGTCTGTGGTAAAGTGAGTCAGTGGATTTTCCCTTGGCAGTGAGAGATTTTCTATCAATGTTTATGAGCACTTTGGTTGAGATTGTCGCTTGAGATATTGTCCAAATACAAACGAAACTCTACCGAAATTTTATCAAAATCCTTTGGAAGAAATTGAGAGAGTAAAGATGGCAGAAAGTTCAACTCAAGTCACACAGATTGTTGGAGAGAAGCTGACCAAAGAGAAACACAACATATGGTCTTACAAGATGGAGAACTTTATCATGGGCAAAGGTTTATGGGACTACATTACAGGTGAACAAGAGTGTCCCGAGGTTGGTTCGGAACCAAACAGAGAGAATGTTGAAGCACATAAAACATGGCAAGTAGGAGTAGAAGCTTACAAGAAGTGGATCAAGAATTCAAGGGAAGTGATGCATTGGATTTCACTATGCATTAGTGACTTCTTTATACCACATGTCAAGAAGGCTCAATCTCCAAAGGAAGCATGGGAGATACTAGCAAGAATGAACAGCTCCAATACAGAACCACGAAAAGTTCACTTGAAGCAAAGGTTACATTGTGTATGGCGAGGAAATAGATCCATATCAGATTATGTGACAGAGATAAAGCAAATATAGGAAGATCTTGCGAGCATTAATGTTGAAGTTCCAGATGATGACTTAGTTTCAGTGACATTGAATGGTTTGGGACTGGAATACAAATCATTGGATACATCTATATATGTTCGAGGACACATGCCTAATTTTGAAGAGTTAGTAAACCTTTGTTTGCAAGAAAAGGTGAAGTTAGGCAAGTCATGTCCTTCTACATCAAATAACAATTCCAGAGATCAGGTTTTTTACTCTAGAGGTCGTGTAAACAATAGAGGTGGAAGAGGAAACTATGGTCGTGGAAACAATGCTAGAAGAGGTCAATGGCAAAACCAACAAGGTCAAAGTTACAATGATTACAGCCAAAGAAGCAGGGGGAGAGCCCGACCTCGTGGACGTGGAGGTGGACGATTTGTACATCCTCAAAGAGATGGATATTGTAACAGATGTGGCATTTATGGTGAAAGAGAATGTTATACAAGGCTAAATCAAAATCGTGATCGTGGTGGAAGAGGCCAAGGTTATGGCAGACATGGAGGAAACTTTGCTGGATACAATCCTCGTGATCAAAATATATATGACAATAGATCGAGTGGACATTTATTTCCTATGGAGCATGTTGTTGGAAGCATGGTGGAGCCACATCATACAAATGATTGGTATTTAGATAAAGAGAAGTTAGAAGAGGATGAGTTTGTCGCTACAGGTGATGATACTATGCATCGGATTACGCATGTTGGTTCAGTTCAATTGCTAGAAAAAGACGGGACATAGAACACGTTGGGAGATGTTCTATATGTGCCTTCAATCACAAAGAATTTAGCATCAGTTGGACAAATGACAGATCAAGGGTTGCAAGTCTGTTTTAATCGTTATGGTTGCTTCATAGAGGAGTTTCACGAAGGCAAACTAGGCAAGATATTGGCACGTGGAAGAAAGAAGGTCGCTTGTTCTCATTGGAAGCTGAAGATCCATGTTTACACAACGGTATGTATACAAATAAATCAGCCACTCAAGATAATTAGGTAGAGTTATGGCATAAGAGGATTGGTCATGTCAATTTTAGAAGACTAAAGCATATGCAATCAAATCAAATTGTACGTGGATTACCAAAGTTTGGCAGATTGAATTTTGATCATGTTTGTGAAGCTTGTCAATTTGGAAAGCAATCTCGTTTACCATTTCCAAAGAGGGGGAGAATTAGCCAAAGTCCTTTGGAAATTGTTCATTCAGATATTTGGGGACCTTGTGATCATGCTACGCCAAATGGTTGTCGATATTTTATCACATTCACAGATGATTACAACAGAATGACATGGGTTTACTTTCTAAAGGCAAAGTCAGAGGCATTTGAGGTATTCTTGGAGTTCAAAGTTATGGTTGAGAAAGAGAATGGTTGTCAAATTAAATGCCTACGTACAGATGGAGGGGGAGAGTACATGTCACACAGTTTTGATGATTACTTACGTAAACAAGGCATAAGAAAACAGATTACTTGCAGATACACACCACAACAAAATGGAGTTGCTGAGAGAAAGAATAGAGTCATAACAGAGATTGCAAGAGCCCTGATAAATGAGATGAATATGCCATTAACATATTGGGCTGAAGCAGTTCATATAGCAGTACACATTATGAATCGAACACCAACAGCTGTCATTCATGAAATTTCACCTTATGAGAGACTTTATGGGATCAAGCCAACAATTTCCTACATGAAAGTTTTTGGATGTATTTGCCATGTTCATGTGCCAAATGAAGCAAGAAAGAAGATGAAGCCAAAGGCAGTGAAGTGTATATTCTTGGGCTACCCAGTTGAAAAGAAAGGTTACAAGTGTTATGATCCTACGACAAGACAAGTTTATGTCAATAGAGATGTCAAATTTTGTGAGCATGAACCATGATATATAACAAAGCCAGTGATGATAGAAGATGAGTATGAAGAGCAAGAGAATGTGCGTCATGTTGTTGATAAGCCAGGACCATCAACAAGAACTATTTCAGGACCACATATGGCAGAGGAGAGTACAAGAAGTGTCAACCCATGGAGCGTTCGTTTGCGAGATAAGAAGCAAGACGAGAAAGGCAAGAAGAAAGTGGTTGAGGAGAGTTCTGGAGATGAAAGCCTCGATGAAGAGCATGGTTTACCACATTTGAGGACACTTGGCAGTAAGCATGCTGAGAAATATGTACCCCCATATGCAAGAGTTGAAGACAAGAGTGCACCACAGTTGAGAAGATCAGAGAGGGTGCATTATCCAGTTGATAGATTGACATACAACGGTTACATGCGTACACATTATGCATACATGGTTTCATGTGTGCAACATAAAGAGCTTACATGTTTCCAAGAGGCAATTGGAAAATCAGAATGGGAGTCAGCTATGGATGATGTGATGGATGCTCTTGTGAAGAATGACACTTGGGATTTGGTTTGCTTGCCAAGTGGAAAGAAAGCAATTGATTCAAAATGGGTATACAAAGTCAAGTGCAAGTCAGATGGTAGTGTGGAAAAATACAAAGCGAGGCTTGTTGCTAAAGGTTATGCACAAACAAAAGGTCTTGATTATGATGAGACATTTAGTCCAGTTGAAAAGATGACAACAGTCAGATTGGTGATAGCAATGGCAAGTATGTTCGGTTGGAAGTTATGGCAAATGGATGTCGATAATGCATTCTTGAATGGTGACTTGGATGAAGAAGTTTATATGATACAACCAGAGGGTTATCAACATCCAGAGTTTCCATATTATGTGTGTAAGTTGAAGAAAGCATTGTATGGTTTGAAGCAAGCATCTAGAGCTTAGTGTGAAAAGATAACCAGATTCTTGAAGAAGATTGGATTTAAACAGTCTACTGCTGATCACTCATTGTTTTTAAAGCATGTTGATGGAGAGATCGTCGTTATTGTTATCTATGTTGATGACTTGATTCTCACTGGAAGTCATGATGAGCAAATTTTGCATGTCAAGCAGAGTTTGTTGAGAGAATTCAACATGAAGGACCTTGGTGAGTTGAGATATTTTTTGGGAATTGAAATTGTCGACACTTCATCAGGGATTTGGATGATACAAAGACAACACGCGTTGGATATGCTTGAGAAGTATGGAATGACAGCATGCAAACAGGTTGATACACCTCTTGATCAAAATGTGAAGTTGATTGATGATGGACATTACATTGAGGATGTCACTATGTATCGCAAGATGGTTGAAAGTCTTATTTACTTGACAATAACAAGGCCAGATTTGAGTTATGCAGTGGGTGTTGTGAGTCAATTCATGTAAAAGTCATCTTGATGCAGTGAGACACATTATGAGATATGTGAAGGCACTGTCAGTTATGGAATGTTTTATGAAAAGAATGGAAAGCTTTGTCTTTATAGTTACACAGATGCAGATTGGGCAGGAGATTTTATGGATAGAAGATCTACAAGTGGTTATGCATTTTCCATTGGCAATGGTATGATAAGTTGGAGTAGCAAGAAGCAATTAACTATAGCATTATCAAGTACAAAAGCTGAATATCGTGGAGCAGCTTTGGCAGCATGTGAAGAGTCATGGTTGAGAGTACTTATGGTAGACTTTGGTTTTGACTATCTTGACAGTGTCATTATATATTGTGACAATATTAGCAGCATCATGTTGGCAAAGAATCCAGTTTACCATGCTCGCATTAAACACATTGAAGTACATTATCACTTCATTAGAGAAAAAGTTTTGGCATGTAAGATTGATTTGGTGTATGTGAAGACAAATGATCAAGTTGCGGATATATTTACAAAAGCTCTTGGAAAGGAGAAGTTTTGCTACCTTCATGAAGCATTGGGAATCCATCATATGCAACCTCATTCTAAGCTTGAGGGGGAGTGTTAAAAAATATGATGTTAAAGAATATGTCCGTTGTGCTATGGGCGGTCGGACACTGACTATACTATGTTGTAAATATACTTTGGATAATAGTTCAAAGAAAAGAAGAGTGAAAGCAGCACGTTGAATGGCTGCTTCTGCAGGGTAACGATTGTGTGTGTGTGTGCGTGTGTCTCGATGTGTGTTGGTGTGTGTGTGTGTAGTCTTCTTTCCTGCCTTCTCCATCACTTGCGCACTCTACATTCCACTATCTAAGTACCCCACATCAGAATCTACAACACATATTCACACGTCATGCAACAGGATGTGGGGAGGAGCCCTCTTGTATTACATAGGCTAGGCTTACATTAGGGGATGGAAGCTCAGTTATGAAGGCTCCAACTAGTCACAGTTAGGAAAATCGGAATGGGGTTCGCATCAGGCGGTGGAAGAAACAAAAGTTTCTGCCACATCATGGAAGAAAGAGCTTTTCTCCCCGCCCCCCCCTTCCCCACCCCCCATGCCCCAACTCTTTTCCACCCTTGACACAACAAAAAGGAACTAATGGGATGCCTCCACCATCTCTGGCCCACCCGTATGTAAACACTAGTAGGGTGGAAGAGTTCACTACCTTCAGCTTGGAAGAAGCTCCAACTCAACTTTCTTCCACCCAATTGATGTGAACCCGATCATTAGTTTCGGCCTTCACCTAAGGCCCCTGCCACACTGGGGCGGGTGTCCCCGTAATCTTTTTGTTGGCGACCACCCATTTCGAGTCACATTGGGTTTTAATTAAAAAGTCGACCTTCTCAAGCAGCAAATCATCGATACCTAGGTGGTAGCGACTCTAGGTTTCACGCTAGCTGCCAGAGCTCAATGCAAATCGTGTGCAGTCTCGCCTCGCCTTTTGTAGATGGCCTCCGCTTTGAAATGTTAGCCGAGGGGTTGAGGCAGTCCCTCTAACACGCTTGCGAGGCCAAGACTCCTTTTTCCTACAGTGAATGACTAGCTGCCACCTTGGCTTGGCCACCCTCATCACTATATCACACGGGCATTCTCAAATGGGATCAATGGTGGAGAAGGAATACGCAGGGCGCGTCAATCATGGACCGTCACATTTGATGTTGTCCCGAATTTACTAGTTTGCCCGAATTTACTAATCGACCCACATTTACAATATGCCATACTCGAATCCCCTATATTTCAATGTGCGCATGAGGGCGTAGTGGTTAGTGCACATGGCTCGTGGTGGAGAGGTCGGGGGTTCAAGACATGTGGTGCAGATTGACTCGAATTTACTTTTCTCCCCAAATTTACCAAATGCCCCGAATTTACAAATGTGCATCTGACGACCCAAATCACCCGAGCCGTCGATCCCATTTGAGCATGCCCGTGCGAGATAGGGTGGAGGCTTGACCACCCCTTGGATGCGCCAGTGTGACACGCACCTAAGGCTCACAGGACACTCATTTTAATCATTATGACCTTTTCTGATCGTCCTTTGTCACGATGGTCTTGTCTTCAATTCGTCTTTAAATATCTTGACCCACTCACACGGCTTTTGACTCTTCTGAGTCTTGACCCACTCACAAGATCGTTAGCTTTTTCGACATAGGGTCGATTGAATGGATGCTAGGAATCCGCCTTGCTACACCGCGCCTGCAGGCCAGCAGAGAGAACATGAAAACAAAAGGAAAGAGAGTAGGACATTTTTAAACTAATGCTGCAGAATACAAGCTATGGCGATGGTGAGCCTTGCATGCTCAGCTTCCCTTCAGTTTACCCATTTCTCGCCTCCCTGATCTTTCTCCTTTTTCCAGCGCCCTTGACCACGGAGAAAAGACTTACTTGCCCTCCTGTGTTTCTTTCTTCGTTGAGTGCACATTCTTTTGTGTCTAAAGAGTAAAAGTCTCCTCGTCCTTGCTACTATGCTATATCAGTCCCTTCTGTACGTCTTCCACGTGATTCTGTGGTGTCGGATGCGAGTACCCTTTGCTCTAGCCTTTCAGGATGATCTGTTACTTGTATTTTCTGCATCTTAGCTTGCAAGTTCTACTTTGCAGTGGGTCCGATCAGGAGCTGTGTGCAGTGGGAGCCGAAGCCATGAAATAATGCAAGGTTTGGTCAAGCAGATAGTACACAAGCGGATGTACAGATTGTTTGCGAGATCTTGTTCTGTGAGCTGCACGTACCTGCTACTCGACTGCATTTCACAGGTGCCTTTCTTTTTCATGCAGCCTTCTTTAATTTTCAAGCTATTCCATTCAAATGTAATGGCTTGCCTGTTCATGAGCAAGTAAATTGTGTCTCATCGGAAAAAAGATAAGCTTGTGAGCTCAATTCTCAAAATTAGGTTGACAAGCATGTGGAAAAGAAGCGCCAAGGTGGAACACTGGGAAGTGCTGAGTCGTTTGATTTAGTTCATGAGTGGGACTAGTAGAGAGAGTCAAATGAGAAGGAATACGGACTTCCTTAGTTTTTCATGTTGCAAGTCACTTCCATCTTTTTCTAATCACTGGTATTCTTCATGTATGTGCTCTGGCTTGCTTGGAGTTATGGGGCTTGAAGAGAGAGAGAATTTTTGCATTCTGAAGCAGGAACAGTAGCGAGGATGCCTGCAGGACATTGGCAGTGGTCTCGCACACGTGATTTGGGGCAAGGGTTACATTGTGCTCTCCACCTACCTGCCCACCTACAGGATCGGTGACTATGTGGACATCAAGGTGAACGGTGCACATGCCCCTTAAGTTCTACCATGGCCACACGGGCGTCGTCTAAAACGTTACTGGACAAGCCATTGGTGTTGAAATAAACAAACAGGTGAACATCAGGATTGTGAGGAAGAGGATTTATGTCCGCATCGAACGTGTGCAACCATCTCAATGTAGAGAAGATTTTATTGAGAGGGTTAAGAAGAATGATTTGCTCAAAGCTGAAGTAAAAGCCAAGGGTGAAAAAAATATCACCCAGAAGCAGCCAGAAGGTCCCAAGCCAGTTTTCGTTGTGGAGGGAGCCACATTAGAGACTGTGACCTGCATCCCATCTGATGTCGTCAATGATTTGAAAGAAGGCCATAGATATTTTTCTTGGATCTACTGGTACATGTCTTATCCAGAGAGAGAGAGAGAGAGAGAGAGAGAGAGAGAGCCCGAGCGATGGCATGCCCTGCTGCGCCCGACGCCTTGTCTCGCTTGGTGGCCGCCCAGCCTGCCGCCTCACCTGGTCGATCGTTGTGTGCCCGCTGTCTTCGTTTGACGCACGCTATGTAGCCTGCTGCCCTGATTGGTGTACTTGGCACCTGCCTCACCTCTTGCCTCTATTGTCGTATGACCCACTGCTATTGCTGTCACTGCCCTGCCTTTATTTGGCGCCTTTGGCAATCAGCCCTTCTAAAGCCGCCTCAGTGAGAGCTTTCCCCCCATTCTTTTCGTCTTCTTACGGTTGTAGTTCCATCCTTACTCCAACCTATTCTCCATGTTCCGGACGATTGCTTTTTTAGGGTTTCAGTACCCGATATGTCGTTTCCATCCTGCCGGTGTTGCTTGCCGTTCCTCCCTCAGTTGTTGCCGACGAAGTTTCTCTTCGTCTCCTTCAATGAGTTAGCTTGCAACCTGCTTGCCTTTGCCCCGTATGATGCAGTGTTCTGTTGCTTTCCTTGGTTTTCGTTATTTTGCGGTTTTGGTTTTTGTTTTGTGAGCTTGTCGGTCCCAATTGCGGGACATGTTTGTAATATCTTATGGGTCGTGTTCTTGATGTCTGACTATATATTTATTGAAATCCTTCGGATTACATGTTTGCACGCAGTGCCGACAGTTGGTGGGGACATTTAGTTCCTACTTCCGTAATCAACAACATTTGGAGGCTTCTCCAGTACGGCGTACATCCCTTTGGAGAGCTCCAACCTTGAGGCAGCCCATTCCGATCTTCGTAGGCATGTTGCAAGTCCCTAGGTGGTTCCTTTACTCTCACCTTGAGTATGGGTATTATGTTGTGTATTGGATGTTGATATTGAGTGGGTATGTTCTCTGAAGCACCTGCGGCAAGGACAGACAGTTTGTAAGTTACAATAGTGGGAGTATATGTGCTCTTTTGAGTCTGTACGGAGTTTGGCATATTGTAATTTGTATTGGATTGTTTCATAGGTTTGATCTTGACATATGCGGAGGATTAGGGACGTATAGTTTGATCTCAGGGAGTTTGTTTGAGTAGCTAGTCCTACGGGACCGCTTCTTTTGTAAACATGTTTCTCAGGTGACGACCTTTTCTGATCTTCAGTTTCTCTGCATTTCAACTTTATTGGTGGCGTGATCCTCTTATCTGTCGAGTTTATGAGCCTCAGGTTTTGCTATTTAGTTATAGAGGAAGTAGTTTTACTCTAGATTGTCTCAAATTTCTTTTGGGTCGTACTTTTTTTCTTTTTCTAGGATTGATCGGAAAGGGGGCTTCCTATCTTCAGAGGAGAGCTCTCGGCCTTAGCTTTGGAGCTTCTAGTGACAGTGGCTACTCTATTCTGGCATGGGGTTGAGTCGGTGATTATCTCAAAGTGTACTTTTGAGGATATTTCTCCTTTAGAGAGGGCTTTCGGTGTTTCATTCAATAGAATACCATGCTCAGAGTCTTCTTGTCCTTGGTTTCCTTGCTTGCTTCTTGCAACTTTTAGATGGTGTATTTTTGCCCATAGTGTGCTTAGTATCATGGCGGATGTTTTCTTGAGCCACTTTGGTAGTTGCTTAGTTTTTCGAGTTTGTAGTATGATGATTGCTCTTCCTCATGCATCCGAGCATGAGTTCCTATGTTTCGTCTTCCAAGATTGATCGTTGGAGGTACCCTTTAGGACACACCTACTACTTGTGTCCATAGATTGGCATGGAGTTTCTTATAGGTGGATCATGGTTTTTTGGACTAAGAACTAGCTATAGTTAGCTTGAGCATTCTTCAAAGTGGGAGATGGTCTTTTTGATTCTCCTAGATTCTCGTTCCAGGTCCCATAGGTATATTTTATTGGAATCCCTATCTTGGGTGGTCTTGGTTCGAATGTTCTCTCTTTATAGAGGGATGTGGAACCAGCTTGGGAGTCATTTTTTCCAAGGACTACTTCCTTTCACATCTTGTGGTTCCTCGTGCAACGGACATGATTGATAGTCTATTTTTGGCGGCTTTCTCTAGCACCTTGTTCTTCTCTTGCAGAGCTTGGGAGCAGGGTCTTTTGATCTTGTTGTATTAGCTGAGTCTCAATATTGATGTGTACTTTTTTGTCAAATGGTTGTCCCGGAATCACCCAGAGTGGGGTGATATCCTCACGAGAGGGTTGTAGACAGAGGAAGATCATTAGCAGTTTTCACTTTCAGTTCCAATGGAGTTCAGAGTTCTTTCAGATATATTTTGCAACCACCATGTGGTTGGTGCAGTTCTTTGGTTCTTGTCATTGGATAATTGATATCTCAGTAGCCTTGGTTGTTTGTTTTGACTTCTCATAGCAGTTTGGAGATTCTGACATGTGGTATGTGACCGGAGGTGGAGATTTTCAATGTTTTCTCTCTCCTCTCTCTAGCGTTTCCTGAGCACTGCTCGATCTTTCTCTCTTGTGATCTTTCTCTGTCTTGCTAGTGCTCCCCTCTTCCACCTTGTTGCATTGTTGTTTGTAGGTGTTGCTACTCGAGGCTCGTACGAGGGATGGTTGTTGCATGGAGGACCATATGGAGGGGATCTATCGCGGTAGATCCGAGATCTAGTGGCTGGCCCTCTTTTGAGAAGGCAATAGTAGACTTGATCATCATCCGAGTCGCCTTTTCCGCTGCACCTTAAGAGCCAAGGTGTGCTCTTGAGTCGGATTGATGATTTGTGCGAGTTTGTGGTGCTGATTTTTCGTGAGAAAAGAGGTGTATTACTGGTTGCTTTTGTTTTTCATCCTCTTGGGGCTTATTTGGAGTTGTGGGCTGTTTGAAAGTCCCTCTATATCCAACGTGTCCTAGCCTAGTCACATGCACGAGTTCTCATCGGCAATGTCGCCGGGTGATGGTTGACTTGAACTCGGTCCAAGACGAAGAAGTACGAGAAATTGGTGATGAAGTGACGAGTCAGGAGATTGGTCCTATTTCTACTTTGTTGTAGATCAACCAATCAAGATTTCTACCCTTCTACCTTTCCTATTGATGTGCAATTGAATGGCAACAACTATGCCATCTAGAGAGTGACTATGACGGCGGTCTTTGAATTTTACAAACTTGGAGGCTTTGTCAGTAGCAACTTTCAAAAACGAAGAATTCAATTGGAGGGAAGCTATGGGAGTGTGTCAATGCTCAGCTTTGATCATTCATCATTCTCAATAGTACAACATCTGTCATCAGTTACATCGGATTGATGAAGGAAGCGAAGCAGATTTGGGATCGACTTGCCTCATTGTATGATCGAGTTTGTCCAATGAAGCGGATTGCTTTGGAGGTGCAATTGCGAATCTTGGATGCAAAACATACATCCATGAGGGAAGATATTAATAAGATGTAGGAACTTCATCAAAAGATACTTTATATGGGCAAGAGGATTTGTTCAGTAGACATGCCATTCATCTTTTGGCCTAGTTACCTCCTTGGTGTTTTAACTTTTATTCCTCATTGGTTATGAGTGACTGATTGAACACTGTCACTTGGGACGAGATTGTTCCAATGCTATTGGAGCGGGAGGAGCGATTTGGTGCGGGAAGAAGCCAAGCTTCAAAGCCTTGGCCAATTCTTCCAACAACAACAACAAGAAGCAGAAGGGTAAGAAGAAAAGCAGCAACAATACCAAGAAGACGGATGCTGAAAAAGTTGCTTTGAAAGCTGTTAGGCATTGCAAGTTGCAACCATGTGGAGAAAAAGGCGATTATTGGTGAAAGTGTCCAAAACGAGTTGGTGAGGCTTCTACTTCTTCGGTTGCAATAAAGGGGCTAGCCTTTGTTCATTTGGCAATATACTAAATTGTCCAGGGATATTGGAGGTTGAGACAGCCCTTGTGGTTTTAGATTCTTGGAATTGGATCTTTGATAGTGGTGCTTCATGGCACAAGACACCTTCAAAGGATTTGTTATTCCACATGTGGCGACATCGTGGTTCCAATTTCATTGCTGAAAAATTGGAGATCCTGTTCATAGCGAGGGTACCTCTGTGCAGTCCATTTGCAGAATAGTCTACCTGCTCCCTCGTGTAGATTCGTTGCTGCTGTAGGTCTCGTTATTGCCGCTACTGCTGAGGAGGACGTCGCTTCACAATGTAGTATATATATATATATATATATATATATATATATAGAGAGAGAGAGAGAGAGAGAGAGAGAGAGAGAGAGAGAGAGAGAGAGAGAGACGACACAACTGGGTGTAGTTCTGTGCTTAGAGGTATTGGCCCCATCGGAAGTTGGAAGGGAGCTCCATGAACAACTTATATCTGTCGGTTTCCATTTAATCTCGTCTTCTTCAACAATTGTGGAGTGGGTTTCTTATTGGCTCTGTTCATTCGAGGAGATGGATTGGTTGATTGCGTTAGCCTTTTGCAATTGCACGTTTATTTAAAGTTATTGATGGAGTTATATCCCTATGGAGGATTTGATGTAGGATGTTATGGAGTTTGACTTGACTTGCTCAGATAGATGTGGAGTTTTGGCCCCTCTTCAAAGAGGGGTAGCTTGTCTCAGTTTGCACCTTTGTAACAGGCTGCGGATTTTGGATGACAAAGGGGGATTACTTTTTCCCTACTTTGATTTTTTCCTTTCCATTGAAGATGGAAGTTTTAGTTCCTGCTTTAGTGGCTCTTGTTCATCCGGTGTGGAGAAGACCAAGTGCACATGCTGGTGCATGCGTGGGAGCCGGCTTTGGTAGGCAATGGGGGATTCTTATATCTCCAGTATCACTTCTTGTATAATTATCTGGCTTTAGACGATGAGGTCTAGAGGTGGTGTCACATGCACATTTAACCCTATTTGCATGTGGACAAGCTGACCTACTGCTAGGCCTAGGATGTGTTCTGGCACCTTTGTGAACTTGTACGCAGGACGTGCATGTCCAGGCACTTAAGAGTAGTTGCATACCCCTTTGATTGCATAACCCATGATCACTAGCATCATTACTAGTACCCAGCATGAGCAACATTTTCCACGGCAAGAACCTATTTTTCCAAAGTGCACATGAACCACCTCTTATAAGTCATTTATTAATAAATGACTTTTTGGCAATTAAAAATTATGGAGGCTTAAGAGATGGATGCTCGACCCAGGTAAAAACACCTATATATGAGGCCCATTGGGCGCTAGGAGCAGGAAACACAGAGGAGGCAAGAACCCCAGCGGTGCTAGGTAGTACCTGCATGACCCAGCCTTCCTCCAATGTTTTCTCAGCAAGAACCCAACGTTTTTGGGACTTTAGATTTGGCTTGCCCTTCTGCATCACTGTGATGGTTCGGTTCCGAACCTGGAGAGTTGCATCATTCTTGTGGTGCTAGGGCATGCCCAAGAGAACATTGCAATTGCCCAACTTCATAATGTGGAAATCGGCTTTTCCATAATCTTGTATAGTCACTGGAAGAGGACCAATGAGCGGTACCACTTTCTGAGTTTGCCCCGTGGCTAGCGGAGCTTCAATTTCTTCACCCTCTGCATCATAATCAAGGTGCATCTGCTTCAAGAATTCTGGATGGATGAAGTTCTTCATAGCTCTGGGGTCAAATAAAATAAGGGCTTTCAAGTCGTTGACTTTTCCATAAGCTCTGTCTAATTCATTAAAACTCTCGAGGTGTATACCATAAATATCGGGTACTAGTCCAATAGCAGGTCT
The DNA here is from genome assembly GCF_014529385.1 of Adiantum capillus-veneris. NCBI lineage: Eukaryota > Viridiplantae > Streptophyta > Polypodiopsida > Polypodiales > Pteridaceae > Adiantum > Adiantum capillus-veneris. The sequence continues at coordinate 70,349,550 of NC_140960.1, read as the reverse complement.
AGCCCTCTGGGTTGGAGGTGGCCTCGGGGATCTGTTTTACGTGGGAACAGAAGGTTGCACTGAGGACGTCGAGGCTCGCTCAGGACATGTATTGAACGTATGTCCTGTTTGGAAACATTCGAAGCATCGGCCTTCTTGTAACAAGGCATCTCGTTGACGGTGTGTCAGACGAGGCCGTTGAGGCTGGTTTTCATGGGATTCTCGAGAATTTGTTCGTTGTTAATGGCTGAAGGTTCTTCTGTGGTAAACTCCAACTTTTCCTTCATGAGCTTGTAGCCGATTGTAGCATGATCCATGAGCTCTTGCATGGTGGAGACTTGCTTGGAGACGCAATATTCCTGTAATGGTGATGGTAGTCCAATGGTGTAGCGCTCGCACTGGTCCTCCAAGGAAATGAACTTAAAGAAGGACACGGAAGGTACACGTCGAGAAACCTTTGGTTATAGTCGTCCATGGTTTCGATGGCAAGCATTTTCAAGTTGCCCCACTTTGCCAAAATTCGGACTTCAAACATTGAAGTCATGTAACTACGTGCAAAAATTGTCTTGAAAGCTTGCCAGGTCCTTGGAGCATGGTGGGTTGTCGCGATTGAACTCCACCATTGCATAGCATTATCTTTAAGAAATCCCGTTGCTCGAGAAATCTTGGATTCTTTTGTATAGTTCCCCAAAGCATAGATGTTGTCGAATTGTTGTAGGAATTGCAATGCTTTCTTGCGATCTTCCACCTCGGAAAAAGTGAAAAATTTGACTGTCGTGCCACCATCTTTGAAATCTTTGGGTTGGTTAGGCGCATATCCCGGGTATGGATAATAAGGGTATCCATATGGGCTCCAAGCATTGTAGCCTGGCGGTGGTGGAGGTGGGGGCAATAACGGTGGCAAGGGCGGTTGAACTGGATCAAGGTCAGATGGCTACACCATATTCTTGAAGACTCGCTCGATCGGAACAGACGGTTGAGAAGGTTGCTGGTTGGAAGCTCTCGTACTTTCTGGTGCCGGAGGAGGAGGTACTACCTAGGGCATCAGAGGGGGTAACATGTAGTTCAAAAATTGTTGAAAACTTTGCAGGATTGTAAGATTCTGCTGAGGATGCCGCGAAAGAATGTCGTGAAGCTCGTTGAGCAAAAATTGCAAATATTCTACTGAATCCATGAATTCTATGTCTTGGGTTCTTTATGGCTTATGCCTTGTAAGACATAGCGATGAAGATGGAAGCGTACCCAATGCGCGATGAAGTAAGGGTGGGAGTGGCTAATAAGTCCGAGGTCAGAGCACGAAGGGACTTCAAATAAGATTCCAATAGACTTTTGAAAGCGCCAGTTTGCTCTGTCTGCTCTTTTGTAGGACCGGTATGCTTTCAGAAACGCACACGCCTGATGCTCTGAAACCACTATCACAAGACGAGCACCACGTGCCAATAGAAAAGAACAGACTGAATAGACTTTTAGCACTTCATTAACAGTTGAACTGAAAGAGAGACGACACGTGACATGGAGTGGCGTAATTCCATCCTAGAGAGTATTGGCCCCAGAGAGTAGAGACTCTGCACCTTCTCCAGGAAGCATGCCAGAGAATGAGCCCATGGCCTCATAATTAAAGGCTCTAGCCCCAAAAGCAGTTTACATGAAAAGCCTTCAAACTCAAAAGCTTCTGGTCCAAAAGCAATGCCAAAAAGCTGCCAGCGTAAACCAAGGAATTCCGTACAGCTGCCACATCAACAGTCAGCGCAAAACGCGGAGTGTCCGTACAACTGCCACGTCATCAGTTTTTGCGCGTCTTGGTGTGTGTGTGTATGGGTCCTGCTTTATTTTAATTCCTTTTATGTCACTGGGGCCCCATCGGACAGGGTCCCCATAAGTTGGTAGGACTTCTTCTTCTGTTACTTTTTCTTCTTAGGGTTTAGGCCCCTCGGTCGAGATTTGCAAGTTGGCTCCATTCTTCAGGACTTTGACACGTTAGCAGTTTGTGACAACAACAAAGTGGGAGATCACTCGGCCACTACATAATCATGAAACCCATGATCAAACGCATTAAAACCGATGCTCACATATGCATAAAATCAGCTCCACAATCTGCTTTATCTGCAAGCATACAGTCAGGGACAAACAACTTAACTGAACGTAAAGCGCATAACCATATACGCAAGTAGTGAGCAAACTAGCTTAAAACACATCCCAGAAGAGAAACTGCTCGCAAAAATTTGCAAAAAAACTATGAAATATGTGACTGGCATAGTCTGTAGCCCCACGAGCATATGCAATTCTCACTCCTGCGAGAGTGTGTACAAGGCTGACAAAACCTGTCAAAGTGGGAGTAATACTGTCCACTAAACCGTCAGAGAGTAAAACTGCAGATATGCATGAAACATGGCGAGAATCTGGGAAAAAACCAACAGAGTTTCCCTTGAAAAACTGAGTAAAAACTCAAAAAAATCTCACCAATACCGCATAAAGCATAGACAGCCACTGAGTGTCTCAATAAACAGATCCACAAATGGTATATATGCACTGCCAAAACCCTGGCAAATTGGCTCACTCCTGACCGAGTGGCTCTATGGACGTGTACCTGTCCAAAAACGTTGGAAACCTGAGAATGTGGTACCTGCAAGCTATACCTAGCTCAAGCTGTATCCGCAAATGCATAAATACCATAAATTGCTCAAAATCGTGCTAAAACCACTCTCCGGAACGCCCCACACAATCATACAATGCGTACAAAACCGCATCCGGATGTGTAACAATCTGAAAGTCACATCCCAAAGCATCACTTGTATACACAAATGCAAGGTGAATTCCCTCTCAAATAGCACCACTGTGTGCCATACATAGCTATAGATGCAAACCACACAATGCTCTGCAATGCAGGAATCAAACTGCCAAGCTTTGATATGTTGAGGATGCTGCAGAAAATTTAGCGCTTAGAGTTTCAAAATTTTGATATGATCAACGCGTCCGAAAGGTGCCAAAACCCTAGGATAGACTCCTGGATCACATACACCCGAGTTCGGGTGTGAGAGAGATGCCAAAAACATTCGTTTTCGGTCCAAAAATGGAGCACAAACTTGCTGTTGTTGCACCTATTGTAATTTTGATCAAAATTTTAGAAGATGGACATCACCATCACATTCGAAATGTGCCAAAACGCCAACCTTAACTCCTAAATCATATCTATTCGACTCTGTATGACGAAGATATGCAAAAAACACTGTTTTTGGAGCCGAAAACAACAAAAACGAGATGTAGTACTTTTTGCTCTTGCTTCTTCTTTGCAAAATTCAGCAATGGTTTGCTACACAAGCTCTATACAACGTGAATATACTGCCTAAGCTCAAAATATAATTTGTGCTTCTCGTGCACTGCAATCTGTGTGCACACAATGCAGACGTAGAAGCTTCCGTGTACATGAGCAAAACCGCTCGCAAACCTGTATGCGCACACAGTGCCAAGCTGCTCTCTTCTTCCTTCTCTTGAATCTACTACCGTCAATACGCTTGTCGTTGTGAAGCAGTTGACTCGACCGTCGCACTACACCCGCGCGAAACCGAAGCTTTGATACCATTTGAAGAGTGTTTATGTGTGGATGCGTGCGAATGCGGTGCGGTGTGTGCGTGCGAGAAGGGGAGAGGGAGAGAGTAGATGTTGTGTGGGTGGAGTAACCTCCAAGAATGTAGTGAGGAGCTCCTTCTTCTTTGTGTTTATGAAGAATAAGGAATGCGCATGCACATACAGTGGGTGGCCGGACAACGGACTCCGGCCCCAGGCAAAGACGCAATGCCTTTATGCCAGCACTCTGCGGCCTCTTTTGCTTCTCCTACCGCCCCATGGGCTGCCTTTATAGGAGGATTATGTTGGGTTGAGCAAGCCTAAATGCAGCCTCACGACTAGGCCAATAATAAGCTGAAAATTCACTTATTAATGAAGTGCCAGGTTAGAGGTGGTTCACACGCGGCAAAACACCTACTGTAAGGTGCAGCGGAATGAATGTTGTATTTTCTCAAGATTAGTGATCTTTATTGCTCAAGGTTCCTTTTAGTTCTTAGGGAAAGAGAGAGCTTTCCGTCTTATGGAGAATGCTATGATCATGAACAAAGTGAGTGGATATTGTGCGTGCAAGTGAATGAGACTGAGAGAAGGAGAGAGAAGAGATACGACACCCGAGAGGTTGTAAAACCCTCCTCTGAAGGCCCCACTCTCGTTGGCGAGAGTGGTCTACTTTGATTGCACAAAGGTGTACAATGCGTATGCAATGGACTGATGCAATGGGACTATGGCGACGACGACGACGATGACGACGACGACTTGATGGCTGAAATCTGGGATCTTCTAATCGCTGAATTTGGGGACTGTTTCGGTGGCTGAAAATGACTGTTTTGGCTGCGTTTTCTTGGGCTAAACTTGGGGGGAACTTCTGCAACCAATCTGGGATGTATCTGCTACCTTGCTAAAGGCTGAAAATGCTGTGTATCTGCGGCAGGTTGGGGCTAAAAGTCAAAACGCTGCAGCAAGGCAAAAACGCCAGCAAAAACGCTAGCTTGGCTGAAATTGTTGATGTCAAAATGCTGATTCTGCTGATGCTTTGCAATCCCAAAAACGTTGGGCTTTGGGGGTTGCCTGAAGGGGGAACAAACGCTAGAAAGGGTTGGACTTGAGGGCGATGGTTGATGCTGAGAAAACGTTGAGGATGGGAACTTGCCCAGCGAGGATGGGGATCCAAAACGCTAGGGGTGCTGGGGGGTCATGTTGAGAAGTTGCCTGTTGAGCGGGAAGCTCTTGCTGCCTCTTCTGCCAGAAAGTGCTAACTTGGGTTTGCTTATATATTAACTTAGCAAAATTGCCCTACCTACTTTTGTTGGAAAGTCACTTAAAAATAATAAGTGAAAATAACCAATAAATAGGAAAATAGGCTAAATGCATTGGAAAATTCCCCTAACTGCTGCTAATGGATTCTGATGGGAATTCCGATGATCATGCTGTGTGGTGCAACCGGAGGATATGCATCTAAGCTAAGTGACTGGGCATGTACGGTCTACGAATAGACTCACAAAAGTGCCAGATCACTGCTAATCTAAATTGACTGGACTAACTGAACCCTGCTGTGGTGTAGCTTGTCCACGGACACATAGGGTTGGGATGTGTCACGTGACACCTACATGCTGAAAATGCTATACTGTGCAAGAGAGGGTATGCAACTATGACTGGCCTGGGCTTGCATGTCTTGCTAGAGGCTCACAAAGGTGCTAGGCTAGGTCCTAAGCTAAGACTCATGCTATAGTGTAGCAGAAGCATGTCCACGTAGTGCAAGTGAAGTGCGCACGTGACAAAATGTTGAATGTTGATGCTTCATGCAAAAGCGCTAGCTGATCTGCTACAAAAACGCCGGGGCTGAATCTGATGCAAAACGCTAGGGCTGATCTGATGCTGAGATTGAAAACGTTGGTGTTGAACTACTAGTGCTGAGGGTACGCAGGTATTGGCGATGGAAACACTTGGTGTTTATGCTTAAGTGAGTGTATTGTGTCAGTGAGGGTATGCAATTATGATGTGCTTGATCATGCACGTCCTTCTAGAGGCTCACAAAATACGAGGCTAGATCTTAAGCTAAGTAAGACCGACTCTAAACTCAAGCTTATAAAGGTGCCAAAAAACTTCCTAGGCTGTTCTAACTTCTAAACCCTAGAAGTAGGAGGTAGCTTGTCCACGTGCACATAGGGTCAGATGTGCACATGGCAGATTTTCATAGGCATGTTGCAATTCTCTGTGGTTCCTTTGATATTGGTATTATGTTATGTATTGGATGTTGATTGCACGCACAATTGTGCGGGTCTAGACAAAGTTACAATGAAGATTCTAAGGACGCAGGTTACAACAATAGGAGTATATGTGCTCTTCAGAGCCTATATGAAATTTGCCATATTGTTGGATTGTACCTATAGGTTTGATCTTGACAGAGGCCATAGAGTGGCGGACATATGGTTTGATATCAGGGAGTTTTCTTGAGTAGCTAGGTCGTGGGTGTTAGACTTACACCACTCTGCTGCTTCACACAGGTCTAGGGAACTTCCTTGTACGGCTAGTGTCTCCGGGCTGGCCACCCATAGCATAGGTTGTACCTTGTCCGATCGCCCGAGTTGCCCCCTTGAGTTGGGTGCCCACCGTGGGCACTCATATATATGGGGCCGGGGGGGTAGACATTTCTTTATCATCTGATCATTGTACGGGTCTTTTGCTCTGGTAGTCATGGGGGAACTGATCGCCCCCTTTCCCACACAGGTGTTGTGTTCTCTCTCTCTCTCTCTCTCTCTCTACGGCACACGTGCACTCTCACAGTGGGACCATGCTGGCGTCTTTGGCAAACACGATCCTCAGGTGACGACCTCTGTGGTCTTCCGTTTCTTGTACTTATTCTCTATTCCCAGGATCGAGCGTAAGGGGGGGCTTCTTATTTTTGGAGGGGGGCCTCCATGTATTGTAAGAATTGAACTGTGAACCGTTTCTCCCTTTATCCGATTACTTTGCCTTCTTTGCTTGAAATCCCTGAGTGAAGGTGAATGACAATGTGCATGCGGGTGTGTGGAAATGGCTTGGAGACCAGGCGCTAAAGGTTGTGAATGAAGGGGCCAATACTAAGGTGCAGGCTACGACTGAATGTAAAGGGTTAATGGACAAGGCGTGAGTGCAGGGTATAGCGGGATAGTGATGGGATCATGGGCGGGGCTGAGGTGCAATGTATGTGGCATGTGGTGGATGCAAACAGTGAAGGGATAGCTGATGCGAATAAGCTGAGGTTTGACGGAGAGGCACAGCTGGGTTGTGCGGCTGAGGCTGTGGGTGGGAGGCTGCACAAACGAGCCTATATGAGGACGAAGGAAGAGGAAGTGGGGATAGATGAGCATGCAGGGAAACTCGCAGGTATCGTTTGCTAGTAACTATTGAGGGTCTCTCTCTCTCTCTCTCTCTCTCTCTCTCTTCCCCCCCGCCGCCTCGTGTTGCCCAGCGTCTATATTGCCCTGCTCCCGTTGTTGCCCCTGCTGCTACTCCTGCCTTGTTGCCTCGCGCTCTCCCCCCCCCTCTCTCGCGCCCCTTGCCTAGCCCCCCTCCCCCCCCCCCCCCCCTCCTCTCTCTCTCTCACGCGCGCGCGCCCCCCTGCTCCCGCCCTGCGCACCCCAGCTCCCAACGTACAACCCTAAACCCTAAACCCCCCGATTGTGTAGAGAGAGAGAGAGAGAGAGTCTTTAGAGCGTAGAGAGAGAGAGTGCTAAGAACTTTCAAGCGTAGAGAGAGGATTTAAAAAAAAACGTAGAGAGAAAAAGCACTGTGCGCGTAGAGAGAGAAAAACTGCGCGAGTAGATAGAAAGAGAAACCCCCCCCCCCCCCTAAAAAAAAGCAGATGCACGTAGAGAGAGAAAACTTCCACGCGTAGAGAGAGAAAGAGGAAAGAAATGCACGTAGAGAGAGAAAACCTGCACGCGTAGAGAGGGGGGGGGGGGGAAGTTGGTGCGCTTAGTGTGGGTCCCTTTGGCGTCAACTAAGCATGAGGAAGCAGAATGATAAAGCCGACCCCTTAGAGGATGCCATTCAAAAGTGCAAAGAAGGGACGACGGAAACCATTACCAAGATGAACCGCAACTTGCTGGCCACAATAAAAATTCTCGAAGGACGCATGTTGATCCCAGAAAGTAAAATAGATGTAGTGGAAGATCGTGTGTCGGCCCAAGGTGGAGAGATTGCGTCACTCAAGAAGGATCTCGCTGAAGCACGATCAAGAAACACACTTGAAGAAGGAGAATTGCAACCCTCAGTGATAGAAGAACTAAACACGATCAAGGAGCAACTACGGGCCATCAAAGAAGGAGAAGAGCAGCACAAAGAAATGACGACCTCTTGGGTGGATGTTATTACCAAGACTCAACAGAAGGCGAACGAAGACGAGAAATGGATTGAGGTTGCCAAGAAAGGGAAAGGCAAAGAAATAACGTACACGCCCACACCCACTATTATTAATCTAACACTAGAGGAGGAGCAAAGAAGATGTGTACGCACGTTGTACATGTAAGAATTTGCGGCCTTAAAGACAAAGATAATGTGGACGAAGAAGTAAAAGAACTCATGGCTCTGATGGGGGTTCATGAACAGATGCATACAAGAGCTTGGAGAGTGGGCAACAAGAAAAATGGAAGCAATGGGGAAACCTCGAAAGAAAGGGCACTCATTCTTCGATTTCCGTCCATGGAAGCGAAGGACTTTTTGAAGAAAAGGCCAACTCTTAAGAAGACGGGCATCTTTCTTGGGGATGATCTTACTTTCTCATAGATCGCTCATATGCAGGAGGTAATGCCGGAGATTAGAGCAGCAAGGGAAAAAGGCAAGATTGCTTTCTACCAAGATGGAAGAGTGGTAATACTCGAGCCACCCGCCACATGACGGTGCTAGACCTATGGGACCACACTAAAAGTTGCCGCTTGGAATTGTAATGGATCTATGTGCCTTGATGTGGGTGCCTTTGAGGATAGTTTTAACGGGAGAGACATCATCTTCTACTCTGAGACACATCAGGCCCTTGGGCAATCTATGCCTCACATTAGTGGATACAGATGGGAGATAGCCTGTAGTCAGGACACGCGATCAGAGCACAGAGGGCGGGGCTCAGGAGGAGTGGCAATGTTATTCAGGGAGAGTTTGCAGCCATAGATACATATAGCTCGCAGGGATGAGCAAGCTAGGTACATGTGGGTGAGATTGAGAGCAGAGACTGTCAGATATCTCTACATTGCTATTTGCTACTTTCCCCCAAGCACGTCCGTATATGCACCACCCAGAGGACAGTCCCCCTTCTCTATTTTGGATGATGACATATGGGAATTCTCTAGAGATGGCGACATTATCATTCTAGGGAACTTCAATGCTAGGATTGCCCATCATCAAACAGTATTCTATGATACTTCAGAGGAGATGCTGAGAGAGCTGGATGTTACAGAGACTGGCCTATCCAGACTATCACAAGATGGGAAACATACTGAGTATGGACGGCACTTGATAGACATGGGGACTGCACATGGATTGGCCATCCTGAATGGCCTACAGAGATTTCCCGTTGCGGGAGGCTTAACATGCTTTCCACACAGACATGGTGTAAGGTGCAGCGGAATGAATGTTGAACTTTGCTCAAGATGAGTGCTCCGAACTGTGCTCAAGGGTTCCTTTTACTTACGGAAGGGAGAGTCTCCCGTTCCTTTAGTGAGAGAGTGCAATGGACACAAACAAAACGAATGGACATTGTGAATGGAAGTGCATGAGACTGAGAGATAGTGAAGAGAATACGACACCACAGACGTTGTAAAACCCTCCTCCGAAGGCCCCACTCTCTATGGCGAAAGCGGTCTACTATTGATTGCACAAATCTCTACAATGCTTGAACTTGCTGACGATGTCGACAACGACGAGATGGGCTGAATCTGGAAATGCTAATGGTTGAAATCTGCAAATCTTTATCTGCTGAATTTTGACTCTATGTCGGTGACGACGATGCGACAACGATGCGCTGAAAAACTCAAATGCTGAAATCTGCGTTTTCCGGGCTGAAACTGCAAACCTTGCGGAATCTGACCGTGCGGCGAGGAACTGCTGCGCGAAGGTGAGATGTGCGAGGTTCGGGACTTCTATTGCGATGTCTGACTGCTGAAAACTGAAAACGCTGATCCTAGGGCTGAATCTATCGCGATGATCTGCAAAAAACACTGAGTTGTCCTGCAGATGCAAAAACGCTAGGGCTGAAAACTGCCTTCTGCTCTGCCGGTGGCCTTGCAATGCAAAACGCTAGGCTGATCTGCTGTAGTCTTGTCCAAAAATGCTGGCCAAGCTGCTGTGGAGCCAAAACGCTAGAAGTCCTTGGGGTCCTGCTGAGAAGTTGCCTGTGAGCAATGCTCCTGTTGCCTCTTTTGCCAGAAAGTGCTAGCGCTAGCTTTGCTTATATACAAACTTAGCAAAATTGCCCTACCTACTTTCCAACAAAAGTCACTTAAAAATAATAAGTGAAAAATCTCAAAAATAGGGAAATTAGGTTAAATGCACTGGAAAATTCCCCTGAAGGATTCTGATGGAAATGCTTATGATCATGCTCAGTGCAACCGGAGGATATGCATCTAATCTAATTGTCTGGACATGCACGGTCTGCGAATAGACTCACAAAAGTGCCAGATCACTTCCTATTCTAGACTGACTTGACTGAATTGAACCCTGGTCATGCTGTAGCTTGTCCACGGACACATAGGGTTGGATGTGTCATGTGACACATGGAGCCAGCAAAGTGGATTATGTCATGGCACAACCAAGCCTTATCTCTAGTATCCAGGATCTCATAGCTGGGCCTAGACCTGTTGGGGTGGCAGTGGATCATGCTGTTGTGTCGTTGACCATCTCTTTCCAGTTAAGTGTAGCACACAGTCCATTGGTGGCAGCTCCTACTCGCTATACCTTCACGCAAGAGACCGATTCCGTATACATAGACGGGATCTGCAGGCTGCAGCAGTAGACGCCTAAGCATCGAGGAGCCAGGGCGACCTCTGGAGGAGCTTACTACTATACTGACACAAATATTACTTGATGCAGCAGCAGAGACATACCTACAAACCTTGCTCGAGCATAGACGCTGTGTTGGGAGCATGCCTCAGAACAGCTGGTATGATGTTGAATGCCGACAAACCAGAGCTAGACTTCAGAGGGAAGTGCTTTTGGTGGACATCACTCACAGACAGTCACAGATTGACTTCCGACGCCTGGTGAGGCGAAAAAAGAGGGCTTTTTTGGCTCAACTAGAGCAAGGTCTCTACCAGCTGAGGCATGGTGTCACGGGGACGTGGCAACTGTCAACTATGTCACGAGGACGTGGCAACTGCTAACTTTAGTTGTTGGTTTCTTTCCAAGGGGTTTTGTTTTATTTTTGAGACCCTCTTCTTGAAGAAGCAAACGGTCGGACACTGCATGGCCAATGTGAACGGTAGTTTCACCCGCAGATGGGTAGTGGTCGGCACTGGAATTCGTATGGTAAGAGGATGTGTAGGCTCAGAGCAAGATCATATAGGTCCCCCCGTCGCACTTAGCAAGTTGGTGGATACTAGGAAGTGAACTCAATAAAGGCCTAAAGTCAAGGTGTGACTACCAATTGAAAGTATCCGATAGTTGGGCCACATTGCATTTTTGGATGCGGTCCCAATGAGGATAGATGGTCAGAAGACCAGTGGGAGCCCAACAGAAGCATCTCCTAAAATTTAGGGAACTGCTATTTTGGGCCGAGAAATGTGTTCGCGTCATTACCTCCGGTATGACTAGGGGAACATTTTACAACTTTGCGGCGAAGTTAACTGGGCAACCGGTAAGGATATTTTTAAGCGGCGAACCCGAAACGGGAAAATGCTTGTAAATACGCCAAGTGTCAATTTCTCATGGACTTTCCTCCTACAGAAAAATGGGCGTTGATTTTTAAGCTGGGAGATGCCTTCATTTGCAATTTGTCACAGGTTAAGAGCTATGGAGTGCTTCCTTTCCCTCTTATGTACAATGCGGTGCCAGGTGTGATGCCCTGCACGCTACGCACTGCCCTCTCTCTCCCCCTACGAGCAGTATGTTATGCCCCACTAGTGGGCTTTTCATTTGACCAATGTACAATTATGTGGGTTCATGCGCGATTGCCGAGGCAATAGCCTCTTGCACAGGTACTGGATTAGCTATCGGCTAATCCCCCGCAGGTACAGGTGATTTCGGAGAGGTTTCACACCAGAAATCTTGTCCGATTCAAAGGGCAAGTAGCCCTACAGGTGTGGGAGCTCGAGGTCTTGCTATAGATGCGATCGGCACGCGAAACGGAGCCCAAAACAGGGAATTACAGCCTGCTGTGTATTTTTGCAGGTTTAGGGTTTCGGCCCTAAATGGACCCTAATACCCCCAGGAGGTTCGGGGACGCGAGGGGACCGCTGTACAGGTGAATTGACGCATGTTCGGGGCAGAAAACAGAGAATTCAGCATGTTGCAGATTCTCGCCAGGTTTTGCAAAGTGTCCGTATGCGTCGGGAAAGTCACCTATTGCGTGGGGATATTGACTGTGAAGCGTCCTAGTACAGTTATGTTGCTGAAATGGGGCCAGAACAGGTGTTTCTTAGCCTTGATTGTGCGGGGCAGTTTGTAGGAGAACACAGGTTTTATTCCCTTTGTTAAAGAATAAAGAAATACCGAAAGGGGCGCCAATTTTTGGGGCCTACAGGTTGTCTGCGTCTGCTCGGAGCATTCTAGCTCCCGAGCCGTGTGTGTACTTAGGTGTTAATCCTCGTTACAGGTTACCTTTGCAAAGTACTCTGTGTGTCTAAAGTAAAGAATTTCAGGTGAAAGCCAATGTCTACTGTGCTACGGGCCGGTTTCATGGTTCTGTTGCCGGGACATCAATCACTTTTTCCTTAAAAGTGAGCCTGGATTGTTTTGGGTAAAGACACAGAGTGCAGGAACGCGGGGATTACACTATGGCTGACAAGGGGAAGGGAATTATGGAAGAGGGTTCCTCTTCAAAGGACAGACAGGAGATCCCTATGGTTTTCGAGATTGGCGAGAGCTCACGGCCACGTCAGTTTGTACTTCCGTTCAATGTGAATGTCCCTCCCGTAGTACAGGGCTTTATGACTGTGGAACTTGAGGATGATGTGGTCAAGACTTAGTTAGTTGCTGCGGTGAATGTCTTTTCGTAGCTGGTGCAGAATCCGAGGTTTATGGAGTTCTTGCAAGCGCCACCAACGCAACCGCAAAATAGGCAACCTACGCCGCGTACGGAGCTTGTTGATGCGCAAGCTCAGGTACTTCATGTGGCGCAGGAGGAAAGGGAACACTCGCATGTTGCGGAGTCGGGGGCTCCAAAGCAGGTTCTTCCCGTGTCACAAAATGCGGGCACCACGTGCCAATAGAAAAGAACAGACTGAACAGACTTTTAGCACTTCAATAACAACTGTTCAATAACAACTGAACTGAGAGAGAGAGAGAGAGAGAGAGAGAGAGAGAGAGAGAGAGAGAGAGAGAGAGAGAGAGAGAGAGAGAGAGAGAGAGAGAGAGAGAGAGAGACGACACGCGACACGGAGTGGCGAAATTCCACCCCAAAGAGTATTGGCCCCAAACCTTGGCGCCCCTTTCGGTATTTCTTTATATTACTGCTGATTCGCAAAGTACAACAGCCGGGGAGCACCTCCTTTGCAATCCGTGCGCTGAAGAGTGCCAGAGAGGGCCCCCAAGGCTCATATTTAAAGGCCCAAAGCCTAAAAGCATCAAATATGAAAAGCTGACTCCAAAAAATCACGTTCCTAAAATTTCGGGATTTCCCTAAAAATCCGCCGCGAATTCCGGGACGTCCGTACAGGTGCCACATCATCATATTTTGATGTGCAAAGTCTTTTGAGTGTGTTCTGCTTTATTTTTAATGCCTTTATGTCACTTGGGACCCCATCGGACGGGATCCCCATAAGTTGGTAGGACTTCTTCTTCTGTTGCTTGTTCTTCTTAGGGTTTCTAGAATTAGGGTTTGCAGGTTTTAGGGTTAGGGTTTCCAGAATTAGGGTTCAGCAGTTAGGGTTTCTGGCAAAAATTAGGGTTTGCAGGTTTTAGGGTTAGGGTTTCCAGAATTAGGGTTTCAGCAATTAGGGTTACCACGTCCTCACTCTGTGACACTTCTTCTACTGCTTCTTAGGGTTTAGGCCCCTCGGCCGGCATCTGTAAGTTGGCTCCATTCTTTAGGCTTTGACACGTCAGCAGTTTGTTACATCCCGTGCTTGAACGGGCGGCTAGAACGCCCATTCCACAGGTTATGCCAGTTCAGCCCGCCACCTTTCAGAGCTAGCATGCTGTCTTGAATGGACAGGGAGCTGGATACTAGGCAATGCACTCAGTTTTTCCACCACCCACGATACATCCTGGGTATTTCGGGGGTGGATCAGTGTTCCAAAGTATGGCTGGTCATGCGCCTGGAAGTCAGCCGTACATGCCAGGAACAGTGTTCGGGGGTATGCAAGGCATCATGCCAAACCCCATGTATGGTAGTATCGGCATGCAACAAGGTTTCCACTGCAACCAGGGCCAGTTTGGGGTGCCACAGGGTCATTTTGGCATGGCTGGTTTTTCTGGACAGCAGCTAGATATCGCACCTCTGACGCAAAATGTGAATGGCCAAGATGTGCCGATCATGCCTACTACAGTGCCCATGTTGCAGACCATTCCGTATAACAACTTGGGGGCACTAGAGAAGCCGAAGGCTTACAAAGAAGGTGGTGCAGCGGTAAAGTTCAGTACCTTCAGTGGTTTCGAGGATAAGACAAAGGCCCTCACTTTCCTTCAGCAGTTTGATACAGCTTATGCGGGAGGGAATTTTACAGAGGCCTCGAAGGTCAGGAAGGCTGCCACTTTCTTAAAGGACAATGCGCTTACATGGTGGACGACATTGTTAATGCAAGGACAAGCACCTGCCACTTGGGTTTACTTCAAGCAAATGTTTGCATTTGCTTGGCTGTCAAATGAATTTGAAGCCGACGTCATATGACAGATTGGCACCAACTTACTTCAGCCTCGTGCAAGAGCTTGCTGGAGTACAACAGGAGGTTTTGTAAAGCGTTACTCCTAGTGACCTCCTACAGATTTGTGCCATTGACAGAGCAGATAGAGAAGTACTGTTGTGGGCTGCCTAAAGGGCTTCGTGATTACTGTACAAAGAACAGAGTGGCTACCCTTACTCAGCTTATGGAAGTTGCGAACACTGGTCTTGCCTTGTTGAAAGGAGAGGACAGTGGATTTCCGAGCAGTGACAAAGGAGGGCAGCAAAAGAAAAATTCAGCAAAGAAGCCCTTTGTGAAAACGGCTCCTGATGCGTCACAGGGGTCAGAAAAAGCCACCAAAGACAAGGATTCAGCCGGGACTTCTGGAGCGCAGGCAAAGAAACAGAAAAGGAAGCCTTTTGTGCGCAAGTCGCTCGAGGAAAAGAAGGTCCTAATGGCTGAGAACAAATGCTTTATATGCGAGCAGCCTGGTCACTTTTCTATCAATTGTCCACAAAGGAAAAGACCAGCTGGCTCAGAGGATAAAGAAGACCAGAAAGGCAAGAAGCCTAAACCCACGGCAGGTTTAGTGCCAGACATGGTGGGTGACAGGCCCATCACAGATGCCAGTGAGTTATGCAGGGCATGGGGTAAAGTTAGGGATCAGACGACACTCATCTTTTTTGATCCAGGTGCCAAAGCCAACTTTATCTCACCAGAGTTAGCTATGAAGCTGGGCATCAGAGCTGAAGAGATGGGGTACACAGCAGAGGTAGGGTTGGCATGTCTTGGCCACTCAGAGTGTGTTACTCCCATCATTGGAAAACTGCGTCTGCATATTCAGTCGTATGTGGACACTGAAGAGTTTTACATCATGCTGCTGGAAGGTTGTGACGCCTTGTTGGGGATTCCGTGGATGTTTCGAGTGCATGGAGTCTTGGATGCCTACAACAAAAATATCACTATATAGCATAGGGGCAAAACTCACATCTTGGATGTAAAGCTTAAAGGAGAGTCAATCCCTATTGTATCTGCTTCTGCTATCGCTTCTGTAATAGAGAATCATCTTTCTGTGTACTTGATTTTTGCACGTGATGTCTTAGATAGTGATCAGTCAAATTTATCTATGTTAGATAAAGAAAGGTCAGCATTTTTGCAAAAGTTTAGTGACTGTTTTTCTGATTCATTACCGTCGCAATTGCCGCCAGAGCGGCGCAGCAGAAAGAGATTATGGGCCAGGTTGAGGAGTTATTAGAGAAGGGGCTGATTCAGCCTAGTTCTTCACCCTTTTGCTCCCCAGTGCTCCTAGTGCAGAAGAAGGATGGCTCATGGCGCATGTGTAATGATTACTGTGCGTTGAATAAGAATACCATCAAGAATAGGTTCCCTATTCCTAGGATTGATAATATTCTCGATCGTTTAGAGGGTGCTGCAATTTTCAGCAGGAGAGACCTTAAGAGTGGATACCATTATATTTGTATAAGGCCAGAGGATGTGCACAAGACTGCGTTTAGAACGACATTTGGTCTTTATGAGTTTCTAGTGATGTCGTTTGGGCTAACAAATGCTCCTGCCACGTTCAACAGAATGATGAACCGGATTTTTCGCTCGCATCAACTGTTTGTTGGAACGTTCTTCGATGACATGATAGTGTATTCGAAGAATGAAGAGGAGCATAGGCATCACTTGACCATTGTGTTCGAAGAGCTGCACAGTCACAGGTTACTTGTCAATCCTAAGAAAAGTGAATTCTTCCTCGAAGAGATCCACTTTCTTGGCCACATAGTCTCAAAGGATGGTGTTAGAATGGATCCCGCAAAGGTCGAAGCTATCAAGACATGGCCAAACTTGAACACTGTGCACGATGTCAGAAGCTTCTTGGGATTGTGTTCCTACTGTAGAAGGTTTATCAGAAATTTTGCAAAGATAGCATCGCCTCTTCACGCTTTGCAAAAGAAAGAGGTCACTTTCAGATGGGCCCAAAAAGAGATTTCAGCTTTTAGTCTCTTAAAGGAAAAGTTGACTTCAGATCCAGTTATTGTTTTGCCAGATCTCAGGAAGTCATTTGTGGTCCAGTGTGACGCGTGTGGCAGCAGCATCGGAGCAGTGCTAATGCAAGATGGACGGGTAGTAGCTTATGAAAGCCGAATTTTGCAAGGGCGAGAGAGGACTATGCAAGTCTATGAGAAATAGCTCTTGGCCGTGATTCATGCGCTTTCTAGCTGGAAGCACTACCTCTTAGGTGCTGATTTTGTTGTCCAAACAAATCATCAGACCTTGCGATACTTCTTGACACAATCAAAGTTATCCGAAAAGCATATGCGATGGGCAAACATTCTTTCCATGTTCCACTTCAAGATGATGCATGTGGAGGGCAAGAAGAATGTTGTGGCTGATGCATTATCAAGAAAGCCACAAATTTCAGCCGTGTCAATTCCTTATCATCATGAGTTAGATGACATGAAGGAATAGTATACTGCTGATGAAGATTTTGCAAGGATCTTTGAACAGTTACAAGAGGGGCAACATCAAGAGCACTACCTCCTCAGAGCCGGTTTTATGATGATGCATGGCAGACTTTGTGTCACTAGGCCACTGCGACATAAGGTCATGGAAGAGAGTCATGTCCCACCGTATGCAAGGCATTGTGACATTGATGCAACAGTTAAAGCGGTAAAGTCATTCTTCTATTGGCCTACCTTGAGGAGAGATGTGGATGCCTTTGTGCGAGCATGCATAGTTTGCCAAAAGGTCAAGTTTGACAGGCAAAAGGCACCAGGGTTGTTACAACCACTGTCGATTCCGGATAGGCCATGGGAAAGCATTGCTATGGACTTTATCTTTGATCTTCTAAGGACGCCAACAGGGAGTGATGGTATATGGACCATTATCTGCACGTTCAGCAAGCAGGCCCATTTTATCCTTGTCAGGAAGAAGATAAAATCTGATCAAATGGCACGCTTGTTCATGTACAATGTGTTTTAAGTTTTATGGTATGCCACAATCGACTATCAGTGATCGTGATCCTCGCATGACCAGTTTGTTCTGGAGAGGATTGTTTGAGAACATGGACACTACACTCAAGTTCTCGTCTTCGTTTCATCCACAAATTGATGGACAGTTAGAAGAGCTAATTCTACTGTCTTAGATCTGCTGAAATGCTATGTGTTAGATAATAAGGGCAAGTGGGAACAGTATTTGCCTATGCTTGAGTATGCGTACAACACTACAGTGCATTCGTCTACTGGCAAAGCACCTTTTGAAATTGTTGAAGGCGGCAAAAAGGTTCCTCCCATTTTGCATACAAAGGACGATCTTTGAGGCAGATCGATATGTTGAGAACATGGATGAGATGTATAAGAAGATTAAAGTTGCCTTGGAGAAGACTCGAGCAAAGCAGAAAAAGGTTGCTGATCGTCACCGTCGTGAATTGCTGTTATCACTTGGTGATTGGGTTCTGTTAAGGTTCGAAAAGGCAAGGTTAAAGAAGATGAAGGGCAAGGAACGGTTGTTTCCTAAGCTCAGCATGCGTTACTATGGGCCTTTTCAAGTGCTTGACAAGATCAGCGATGTGGCTTACAGGCTGAAATTGCCTGATGCGTGGAAGATTCATAATGCGTTTCACGTGAGTCTTCTAAGACCCTTCGTGGGTGATGTGCCAAAAGATATGCAAGATGAGGATCAGCCAGAAGTTGAGGAACTTGATGAGATCCTGGTACTTGAGCAAGTTTTGGCACATAAGGACAGAAAAGTTAAAGGACAAGTTGCAAGACGCTATTTGGTGAAGTTCAAGAACTATCTGCCTATGGATGCAAAGTGGATGAAAGAGCATGAACTGTCAGAGTCACCAAATGTATTGCAGCTTTACCTTGAAGCCTTTGGGTTACAGCCTACTTATGCCCCAACCCAGCGTGTGCAAAGGAGGGCTAATGATAGAGCTAGTACATCAAATGTACATATGAATTCAGTGTAATAGATGGAAATGACAAAAGTACGAAGGCTTCATTAAGTCATTTGTATCTATATGTTATGACCTTTCTTGCGGATACATGCGATGATAAAAGAGTGTTAATAGCACAAGATCATCAGTGGCGTGTATTTATGGTATGCAATCGAGGACGTTTGCGATTTCAAGAGGGGGGTATGTCACGGGGACGTGGCAACTGTTAACTATGTCACGAGGACGTGGCAATTGCTAACTTTAGTTGTTGGTTTCTTCCAAGGGGTTTTGTTTTATTTCTGAGACCCTATTCTTGAAGTAGCAAACGGTCGGACATTGCATGGCCAATGTGAACGGTAGTTTCACCCGCAGATGGGTAGTGGTCGGCACTGGAATTCGTATGGTAAGAGGATGTCTAGGCTCAGAGCAAGATCATATAGGTCCCCCCGTCGCACTTAGCAAGTTGGTGGATACTAGTAAGTGAACTCAATAAAGGCCTAAAGTCAAGGTGTGACTACCAACTGAAAGTATCCGATAGCTGGGCCACATTGCATTTTTGGATGCGGTCCCAATGAGGATAGATGGTCAGAAGACCAGTGGGAGCCCAACTGAAGCATCTCCTAAAATTTAGGGAACTGCTATTTTGGGCCGAGAAGTGTGTTTGCGTCATTACCTCCGGTATGACTAGAGGAACATTTTACAACTCTGCGGCGAAGTCAACTGGGCAACCGGTAAGGATATTTTTAAGCGGCGAACCCGAAACGGGAAAATGCTTGTAAATGCGCCAAGTGTCAATTTCTCATGGACTTTCCTCCTACAGAAAAATGGGCGTTGATTTTTAAGTTGGGAGAGGCCTTCATTTGCAATTTGTCACAGGTTAAGAGCTATGGAGTGCTTCCTTTCCCTCTTATGTACAGTGCGGTGCCAGGAGTGATGCCCTGCACGCTACGCATTGCCCTCTCTCCCCCCTACGAGCAGTATGTTATGCCCCACTAGTGGGCTTTTCCTTTGACCAATGTACAATTATGTGGGTTCATGCGCGATTGCCGAGGCAAGAGCCTCTTGCACAGGTACTGGATTAGCTAGCGGCTAATCCCCCGCAGGTACAGGTGAATTCGGAGAGGTTTCACGCCAGAAATCTTGTCCGATTCAAAGGGCAAGTAGCCCTACAGGTGCGGGAGCTCGAGGTCTTGCTATAGATGCGACCGGCACGCGAAACGGAGCCCAAAACAGGGAATTACAGCCTGCTGTGTATTTTTGCAGGTTTAGGGTTTCGGCCCTAAACGGACCCTAATACCCCCAGGAGGTTCGGGGACGCGAGGGGACCGCTGTACAGGTGAACTGGCGCATGTTCGGGGCAGAAAACAGAGAATTCACCGTGCTGCAGATTCTCGCCAGGTTTTGCCAAGTGTTCGTATGCGTCGGGAAAGTCACCTATTGCGTGGGGATACTGACTGTGAAGCGTCCTAGTACAATTATGTTGCCGAAATGGGGCCAGAACAAGTGTTTCTTAGCCTTGATTGTGCGGGGCAGCTTGTAGGGAGAACACAGGTTTTATTCCCTCTGTTAAAGAATAAAGAAATACCGAAAGGGGTGCCAATTTTTGGGGCCTACAGGTTGTCGGCGTTTGCTTGGAGCATTCTAGCTCTCGAGCCGTGTGTGTAATTAGGTGTTAATCCTCGTTACAGGTTACCTTTGCAAAGTACTCTGTGTGTGTCTAAAGTAAAGAATTTTGGGTGAAAGCCAACGTCTACCGCCCTACGGGCCGGTTTTTCATGGCGGCGCTTTCATGAGTTGCCCCCCCCCCCCCCCCCCCCCCCCCCTCCCGCCATTACCTCTACAAAGACTTGGGGTCAGTATGCATCAGCTTTGTACACAATTTCTGGACAGCCGCCCCTTCCCGACCCCCTCGACCCATGCCCACACACATGTGCTTTTTTCACCACCGAGATGGTGAAGAAGGCTATTGACAATATGAGGACTGGGAGAGCATATGAGCATGATGGCTTGGTGGTTGAGCATTTCATGCATGCCAAAGATCTACTAGCAGAGCTTCTTGCAGTCATGTTTAACGGTGCCATGTGCAAGGGCTGGCCTGGTACCTGGAGCCTATCTACGATTGTACTATTTTCAAATCAGGAGACCCTATGGAGCCTGGGAACTATCGCACTATCATGATTGGACACACATTGGCACGGTTGTACGCATCCATTCTTGAGCAGCAACTGAGTAGATGGGCAAAGAGAGAGGGAATGTGTGTAGCTAGGCAGGCAGAGTTCATAAGAGGTTTTTCTACTCTTGACCATATCTTGACACTCAGGGCCATCATCGAGGAGGGCAGATCCCGTGGGAGACGGATCTATTGTAGCTTTGTGGATTTCCGCAAAGCATTTGACACAGTACCCAGAGCTAGACTGATGCGCAGATTACAGGAAATGGGAGTACCCACAGAGCTAATTTGGGGGATCATGGCATTGTATAGACCAATAGTAGGGCATGTACGCACTTCAGAGGGTCTTTCTACACCGGTTCACTCCACTATTGGACTGAAGCAGTGTAAGGTGCAACGGAAGTGAATGTTGAACTTTGCTCAAGATGAGTGCTCTTAACTGTGCTCAAGGTTCCTTTTACTTACGAAAGGAAGAGCCTTTCGTTCCTTTAGTGAGAGCGTGCAATGGACACAAACAAAGCGGTGAACACTGTGAATGAAGGTGTTGAGACTGAGAGACAGAGAGAGAAGAATACGACACCAGAATGTTGTCAAACCCTCCTCCGAAGGCCCCACTCTGTATGGCGAGAGCGGTCTACTATTGATTGCACAAATCTCTATAATGCTTTGGACTTGCCGACGATGTCGACGATGAGGACGACGGCGAGACGGGCTGAAATCTGAAAATGCTAAGGGCTGAAATCTGCAAATCTTTATCTGCTGAATTCTGACTCTATATTGATGACTATGTCGATGGCGACGATGCGACGACGACGCGCTGAAAACGCAGATGCTGAAATCTGTGTTTTTCGGGCTGAAACTGTAAACTTCGTTGGATCTGACCGTGTGGCGAGGATTTGCTGCGAGAAGGTGAGATCTGCGAGGTTCGGGGGTTCTACTACGATGTCTGGCTGCTGAAAACTGAAAACACTGGTCCTTCTTAATGCCTTGTCGCGAAGAATCTGCAAAACGCTGGTTGGTCTTGCTGATTCCAAAACGCTAGGCTGAATTTTGTCTTCTGCTGCTGCCAGTTGTCTTGCAATGCAAAACGCTAGGCTGATCTGCTGTTCTAATGTCGCCGGGAATCTGCAAGTGCAAAAACGCCAAGGCTGGTCTATGGATGCAAAAACGCTAGGGTCTCTTGCTGATGTAGAAAACGCTAGGCCTGCTGGGGGAGTGCAAAAACGCCAAGGCTGGTCTGTGGATGCAAAAACGCTAGGGTCTCTTGCTGATGCAGAAAACGCTAGGCATGCTGGGGTCTTGCTGAGAAGGTGCCTGTTGAACTGAGTTCCTGCTGCCTCTTCTGCCAAAATTGCTAGCGCTAGGTTTCTATATATACAAACTTATGGGATTTGCCTTACCCAGTTTCCAACAAAAGTCACTTAAAAATAATAAGTGAAAAATGTCAAAAATGGGGAAAATAGTTCTAATGCACTGGAAAATGCTCCTGATGGATTCTGATGGTAGTGCTGATGATCATGCTGTGTGCAACCAGAGGATATGCATCTATTCTAAGTGTCTGGACATGCACGGTCTGCAAACAGACTCACAAAAGTGCTAGATCACTTCCTATTCTAGACTGACTTGATTGAATTGAACCCTGGTCATGCTATAGCTTGTCCACGGACACATAGGGTTTGATGTGTCACGTGACATCTCCTCCTTTTCACAATGAGGTACTGGTACTGAACTGTATGGCGTCGAGGGAGATCGCCAATAACATTCGGAATCTTGGAAAGGACTCTTCGCCGGCCCACTCTGATGTGTGGGTCGTGCGATACTTGAACTTCATAAAGGTCTGCAACGCTTGCTTCTTTGGGCCGCGCCGAAAGCGACACAGAATTCTGTGGCTCCTTCGATGCTTCAACTTCGTCGATAGTCATGCATCTACCTTCTTCAAGAATCTCCGAGGCTGAAAATTCCTGAAACCACTTCCAACCCAAAAACATGAACATACCCATTCCATGTAAAGTGACCGGAAAAGTACTATTCTTTTGAAAAAACTGTGCATGCAATGTAGATGAACATATAGACAGAGTGTCAAACCATTCATCAAACACACGCAAACAATGGGGTCGAATCTTGTCTTTTTGATCTAAAATCAATCAACTGTGGCAAAACTCAATAGAAATGCCTATGCTTGATGCTCAATCCTTCTTGTGCTTTTTCGGATGCTGTGTCATGCCAAGGAAGAGACATGGAATGTAAATTCCTTGAATGCAAACATTTCAGCGTTTCGTGAGTAATCCGCATACATCCGTGCTCATTCATGAGTGAATCATGTTGAGCGTACCATATGTCATGCCTATGAAAAGGGATCACATAAGGACGGTGACCAAAATACAGGAAAGCATCACGAATGAAACACTCGAACAATGCGTGCTGACTAATTATTCGAACACATAATACTTCCTGTGGGGGTTCTTTGGACCGAGGCTCGATGGCAAATATCGGTTCTTCTTGAAGGGGTTCTTTGGACCTAGGCTCGAGAGCCAAGATCGGTTCTTCCTGATTGATCGAATCTGCAATGAGGTTAGCTTCACTAGAAAAAGGATCAGCTAACACATCATCCTTGTGAACAATCACATCATCTTCATTCAAATCATCATGCTCGTGAGAAATCACATCTTGATCATGCAAATCATGCTTGTCCTTATCATCCAAATCATCAGGCTCATCATTATCATGCAATTCATCATGCTTATCATCGTGCAAATCCTGTGTGTCATGCTTTGGAGAAGAAGAGACGAAGGGAGTCTCCTTTTCCAGAATCTCTTGCATTTGTCCTTGCACTTGAGAAAAGAATCGGAACAAGGTAGCTTTCCTTTCGTTGTGCTCACGCTCTATGGATGCCATTCTTTCTTCGTTTTCACGGGCTATGGCTGCCATTCTTTCTTCGTGTTCGCAGGCATTTCTGCATTTCTTTCTTGGTGTTTGCGCTCCATTTCGGCTCTTCTTTCTTTGTGCTTGCGATGCATTTCTGCTTTTCTTTCTGCTCTGCTTTCTTCGCGTTCTAACTTCTTGTCCATAAACAAATGCTTCAACTCCTCCATAGGAGTTAGTGCAATCCTTGGCGTAGATGGGGAAGGGGGAGGGTCGGAAAAACCCTCCTGGTGGGGAAAATTCTTCTTCGCCTCGCATGCTCATCACCTCCAAGCGAAGTATCCATTCCGCTTCGAGTGATGACCATCCACTGAAGTCGTGGGTTCTTGTGGTCTTGGGTTCTTAAGTTCACAAGGAACTTTGGGTTCTTGGGGATCTTGGTTCTGGGGTTCTTGAGTTCTTGAGGTTCTTGAGGTTCTTGCGGGTCTGAGGTTCTTCTTTCGCTTGCAATCTGTGTTAGAGAAGGATCTTCTCTTCACCCAAGTTCTGCTCTTTCCCGCAGGCGCACCCCTTGGCGGCCTTGTGCTCACACCAAGGTTTCTTTTTTCCACCTCACGTCGATTGGCCGGCCGCTAAGTGCACGGTCCGCTCTTAATGAGTGAAAAGAGGCACAAGGGGAGGCTGAACAAGCCCTTCTTTCTTGGGTTTCCTGTCACTCTTCAAAAACACGATTCGACACGCCCAAGAGGTCTTGGGTTACGTGCGACCGCAACAAGCAAAAAAAATTCTTGTGGTTCTTTCCTTGAGTGATACAGAACATTGTCAAAGCTCTGATACCAATGTAAGGTGTAGCGGAAGTGAATGTTGAACTTTGCTAAAGATGAGTGCTCCGAACTGTGCTTAAGGTTCCTTTTACTTACGGAAGAAAGAGCCTTCCGTTCCTTTAGTGAGAGAGTGCAATAGACACAAACAAAGTGGTGAACACTATGAATGAAGGTGCTGAGACTGAGAGATAGAGAGAGAAGAATACGACACCAAAATGTTGTCAAACCCTCCTCCGAAGGCCCCACTCTCTATGGCGAGGGCGTCTACTATTGATTGCACAAATCTCTACAATGCTTTGGACTTGCCAACGATGTCGACTACGAGACGGGCTGAAATCTGAAAATGCTAAGGGCTGAAATCTGTGTCTGCTGAATTTTGACTCTTATGTCGATGACGATGTTGATGGCGACGATGTGACGACGACGCACTGAAAACGCAGATGCTGAAATCCGCGTTTTTCGGGCTGAAACTGCAAACTTCGTTGGATCTGACCGTGCGGCGAGGATTTGGTGCGGGAAGGTGAGATTTGCGAGGTTTGGGGGTTCTATTGCGATATCTGACTGCTGAAAACTGAAAACGCTGGTCCTTCTTGATGCTCGCGAAGAATTTGCAAAACGTTGGTTGGTCTTGTTGATCCAAAAATGCTAGGCTGAATTTTGTCTTCTGCTGCTGCCGGTTGTCTTGCAATGCAAAAAGCTAGGCTGATCTGCTGTTTTAATGTCGCCGGGAATTTGCAAGTGCAAAAACGCAAAGGCTGGTCTGTGGATGCAAAAACGCTAGGCTTGCTGGGGGTGTTGCTGAGAAGGTGCCTGTTGAGCTGAGTTCCTGCTGCCTCTTCTGTCAAAATTGCTAGCGCTAGGTTTCTATATATACAAACTTAGGGGATTTGCCCTACCCAATTTCCAACAAAAGTCACTTAAAAATAATAAGTGAAAAATGTCCAAAATAGGGAAAATAGGTCTAATGCATTGGAAAATGCTCCTGATGAATTTTGATGGTAATGCTGATGATCATGCTGTGTGCAACCAGAGGATATGCATCTACTCCAAGTGTCTGGACATGCACGGTCTGCGAATCGACTCACAAAAGTGCCAGATCACTTCCTATTCTAGACTGACTTGATTGAACTGAACCCTGGTCATGCTGGAGCTTGTCCACGGACACATAGGGTTTGATGTGTCACGTGACAAGCAAGGCTGTCCGCTCTCTCCTACTCTATTTGGTATGTATGTGGATGAGGTTTCTGACTACATTGAGAGAGATGGGGATAGAGGTGCACCGCTAGCGGGGACATGGATCCCGCTATTTCTATACACTGATGATATTGTGTTGATCTCCGACTCTCCGGAAGGGATGCAACGTCACTTGGATGCTTTGCATAGGTTTGCCCATGAAAGTGGTTTGTGTGTCAACCTTGGAAAAACCAAGGTCATGATATTTAATACCACCCCACAGTGGATCAGGAGGTCAACGCCCGCATTCACATACGGCCAGGAGAAGGGGGAGTATACAGATGCTTACACTTACCTTGGAGTGGTTTTTAGTGGACCAGCATTCTCGTTAAGGAGAGCAGCAAAGACTAGATTGACCAGAGCCCATTCAACATTGGGTAGATTGGAGAGGATGTGTTCGTAGGCTCAGTTTCAGGAGCCTCGGATGAAGCTCTGCCTCTTTGACATGCTAGTGGCTTCTGCATTGCTCTATGGAGCTGAGATATGGGGGCCTTCATTGGATCGTTACCGGAGGACAGATCGCATTGATAGATGGGGGGACATGGAGAAGCCCCTGGTCTCTATGATCTCGTGGCTCATTAGAGCCAAGGCCTCAGTACCACGTGCCATTATCCGAGCAGAGCTAGCTGCCCCTCCACTAGTAGTTGAGGCGCTCACTAGATTTGTCTCCTTCATACACCGCATGTGGGAGCTTCCCAGAGACAGATACGCCCACCTTGCACTTGAGTCCTCTCGACAGTTAGCCATGCAGGAAGATACGGCATGTTGGTATGGGGAGATGACATCATGGTTCCAGGCGCATGGGTTCAATATCGACAGATTGCCCCCCTTCCAGTACTCACTGGACGCACCCTCCATGACTCTTACATAGTTCGAGAACACCAGGCTCATCCGCCAGGACCTGATTCAGCTAGACACCAAGAGGACATGGATATAGCCAACACAAAAGCTGGGCACGAAGATGGCTTTCTACAGAGAAGATCTTCTCCAGCTTACGACGGACGGTTTTGTGACGAGGCCCAGATACATGGACACCCACTTGTCTCATGGGATACGGTGCGCTATTGGCCAGATACGCACATGTCACGTGACACCTCCAACCCCATGTGTCCGTGGACAAGCTACAACATGACCAGGGTTCAGTTCAGTCAAGTCAGTCTAGAATAGGAAGTGATCTGGCACTGTTGTGAGTCTATTTGCAGACCGTGCATGTCCAGACACTTAGAATAGATGCATATCCTCTGGTTGCACACAACATGACTATCAGATTTCCATCAGAACCCATGAGGAGCATTTTTACAATGCATAGACCTATTTTCCCTATTTTTGACATTTTTCACTTATTATTTTAAGTGACTTTTGTTGGGAACTGGGTAGGGCAATTTGCATAAGACAATATATAACCTAACCTAGCTCTAGCACAATCTGGCAGAAGAGCAGGGAAGTGCACAGGCAATAAAATTGCAGCAGGCGTCTCCCTCTCTCTCTCAAGCAAGAACTTCCAAGAACCTTGGCGTTCTCGCCATTGAAGGCCTGGCGTTTTTCAGCTTTAAGACCTGCATTTTGAAGCCAGCAAGAACCCCTCAGATTAGCGTTTTGGAGACCAGCAGGCTAGCGTGTTTTAAAGGCAGCTTTTCAGCGTTTTCATAACCAGTATGTGCAGCGTTTTGACAGCTTACCTCAGCGTTTTTGGGACTGCTTGCAGCAGTGTTTTCCATAGCATCAAGGACAACGTTTTTGAACCAGCAAGGCAGCGATTTGCAGCAGCAGAACTCAGCGTGTTAGCAGCAGCAGAATTCAGCAGAAGACCCATCGAATTCAGCAGATAAAGAACAGCCCAGTAGATAGCCTTTTCAGCCGCCGTCTCGCCGTTCTCGTCGTCACTGTCGTCTACAGACTTAGATCCACATTGCATCATAGCCTCACAACTTGCATCAGCATCTTGTACTTGATTGCGCAATCAATAGATTAGACTTCTCTCGCCATCGAGAGAAGGGCCCTTGGAGGAGGGTTTGACAACTTCCTGGTGTCGTATTCTCTTCTCTCTCTATCTCTCAGTCTCAGCACCTTCATTCACAGTGTCTGTTCACTTTGTTTGTGTCCATTGCATTCTCTCACTAAAGGGACGGAAGGCTCTCCCTTCCGTAAGTAAAAGGAACCTTGAGCACAGTTCGGAGCACTCGTCTTGACCAAAGTTCAACAATCACTTCCGTTGCACCTTACAACACATCTTCACACCAGCTGCGGATCGAGAGGGAGATACAATGGAGTACCAGCAGAGGCAAGGACATGCCCCCTGTGTGACCTGGAGCCCGAGACAGAGTTACACTACACATGCCACTGCCCCGTCTGGTACGAGATACGAGGCCGCTTCCATTGCTTGTTCAGAGAGGGCTTTGGACCACTCTCCAAAGTCACGAGGTACGAGGATCGAAGATGCCTGGGTTTGTTTCTGCTCGAGCTGCGTAGACACAGAGGGAGCCTGCTGAGAGGAGAGGTCAGCGAGTCCTAGAGACATATCACAGACTTCTTTAGAGCAGACACCTGGAGGAGCTACTACCACAACAGATCTTATTGCCTCACACCAAAGGCACACTGATCGACCGAGCGATTGAATTGGGGAGATCCAGACGCCCACGAATACGGAAGACTACACAGCATCGACGGAGGCTACATCAGAGGATCCGGATCACTTTGGCTCGGCATGCACAACGCCCGGTCAGATTGCTGACCATGGAAGAGATCGATGAGATCCGCCAGCGACCAATGTTGGATCTCTTGTGACTTGTGGTTTAGCTATCCCAGCTAGCTGCTTATTTCACACCTACAAGCTTAGGATTTCATAGTATTTATATCTCATCCTTTTGTCATTTCATTTCATTTCATTTTGCTACTTTGACTTTGTATGAGATCCACCACATTGTAACACTCTGGTCTCATAGGTCATTATGGCCTTTTGAAGACGTTAATATAACATTTCATTTCATTTCATCTCTCTCTCTCTCTCTCTCTCTCTCTCTCTCTCTCTCTCTCTCTCTCTCTCTCTCTCTCTCTCTCATGCATGTTGCATATACACTTGCAATGTGCTATTCCTATTGACTAATGTGATCTATGATTGGAGATTTGGATGAAGTTAACTTCTACGCATACATTGTTGGCTGGTTGGGAGTGTCATTGGTCCGACAGAGAAGGTCCCCATATTTCATCAAATTGACCAAGTGAAAGGGGGCATTGTTGGCTATTAAATTTTTACGTGGCTTACATAAAAGGGCTTCATAGATTGAAGATCAAGTGAAGAGTCTTTGTATTGGGCTATGTTTTAGATTAGGAAAGTTATGTTAGCTATGGTGGTAAGCCTTTTACCTACAGAGAATAGATGGAATGCGTATGAAGGGCTGATGTTGGAACCTTTAAATGTGTGTAGTATCCTGGGGAATGTGCACTTGAAGAATGTCTTTTAATGGAAAGACATTTGTAATAACAAGGCGGGGTTTGTTGAGTGGATTCATGAGTGATGTAGGCATCTAAAAGTAATTGGTACGGAAGTGCACAGTTCATACAGAGCATGCTTCTTTAGCTCTCTAAAGTTGGGTTTGATGTTTGATTTGTTCAGGCAGTTGTCAAACTTGTGTGACTTTTCTTGCTTGTTATTTTGAAAAGGTTTTTTTAAGTTTTCGTGTCAGCTCTCTATTTTAGTGCTATTTTTGTCAATTTGTTTTGTTTTGATATGCATTTGGTCAAGAGAGGAAGATATCAGCTATGTTTTGCTACTGGATTTACTCCGGTTCAATCTTGTTTTGGGTCTCTTGCTTTGATTCTTGCTAATAATGTGTCTCACCAGGGACCCTTGCACGTGCACTTCAGTTACTTGAAGAGGACTGAAGAATGAACTCCTCACTGTCAATTGGTGTAATCATAGGGATATCCATTGGTGTCGCAATTGGAGTGGTCATTGCAGGTTGTCTTCTCCTCTGCTATCAAGCTCAAAGAAAGAAAAAACAAGTAACAGGTGGCAGTGAACAACGTGGTATGCAACTTCCTATTCGTGTCAATGGTTTCGATGCAAGTTCCATGTTATCCGACACCACAACAGATCATGATTCGCCTCCTCGTAGCAAGGAAAACAAGCACTTTCCTTCTTGGTTTGGAGTGAGTGAGAAGAGCTCAGTTCTATCTCATTCAGGATTGCCAGTTTACCCTTACAAGTGAGCAATGTTCTCCTCTGCAGTTGGTTCCTTCCGCATACTGTATTGTAGCTACAAAGCTGGTGACATCTTTACTGCAGTATTGTGATTTGGCTGGTGTTACATTTTGACTTTTTCTATAGTTAAAGGTTTGTAGACTCATTCTTCAAGGTCCTTTTTGATGGCAAAAGCTCTAGCAAACTTAAAAAACTAATCTGTATGGAATATGCTAGGCTTGGCTGCACTTGAGTTTAGAGCCTCTTTGACAACTTGTGTGATGTCAGCTCGGTATATTATCTTACAGTGCTTAGTCTCTCATGTTATTTGCTCTTGAGCTCTTTGCGACTGTCCAATGAGTTTTGTGCTAGTCACTGTACCATGTCTGTTCTGTATGGACGACTATGATGTGAGCCAAATTTGCCCATGAATGATCAATGAACCGTTTTTTTTTGCTTCCAACTTTGGAGGAACAGCAATTTTCTGGTTTTGGCCATGTTTGTGTTTGTGGAATGGACATCGTCTCATGGGCATCAGCTTTTCTGTATATTGTTGTACACAGGGATTTGCAGAAGGCAACTGCTAATTTCACAACCAAATTGGGGGAGGGGGCTTTTGGTCCTGTCTACAAGGCAATGATGTCAGAAGGTGGTACTTTTGCTGTTAAGGTGCTCTCATCACAATCAAAGCAAGGGGAAAAGGAGTTTCTAAATGAGGTATGCATACATTTGTTACAATTTTTTGTTTTGATGTCTATATGTGAGCCTGCATCATGCAAAGTGCCAGCATGAGTTGCAAGCAGTATTGTTAATGGAGGTTAATAGGCACTGGCCACCCTGAGGATTCAACTATACTTAATATTCTACCCCAGGCAGCATTATATGGCTTATGCTCACCTGCATTCTTTTTGTTGAGCTTTATCATCCTTCCAGAAAGAAGATTTAACATTTCTCGTCTCTGCTTTCTCTTCCTCAAATTTTTCGCCTTGGAAAAGCCTGTGTGTACTTGAGCTTCAGAATCAAGACATCTAAAGGGATTGTCAAAAGACCCCCCCCCACCCCCCCCCCCCCCCCTCCCCCATGAGCAATCTTTTTTACTTACGCAGTTGTTGTTCATGTTTATGTTCTTAACCTCAAAGATGCTTTGTAGGTGTTGCTTTTAGGAAGGCTACATCATAGGAACCTGGTCAATCTTGTTGGGTACTGTGCGGAGAAAGGTCATCGTATACTTGTTTATGAATTTATGAGCAATGGCAGCTTGGCAGAGCTGCTATATGGTACAAAGGCTTCTTTCCCCATGCCAGGTTGTCAATTTTTCACACGTCAGGTTTTGGCTATCTAATAGCGATTTTGGTGTGGTGAAGGTGAAGGTCGAGAACCATTGTCTTGGGACTTGAGAGTTCAGATAGCGCAGGATGTAGCAAGAGGGATTGAATATCTACACGAGGGAGTATGTTGAGTTCTTGGCTCTCTTTGTGCTGCTGCTACATAACATGCATTTAATTTTAGTAGGTAGGTTTAAAGCACAATACATTTTACTTGGTTTCAATCTCTGTTTGCTCATATGCGTATTTACATTGCAGGCAACACCACCTGTCATACATAGAGACATAAAGTCTGCAAACATTTTGCTGGATGCTTCTATGAAAGCGAGGGTACACAAAAGCCATGCATTTCTCTTTGTTTATTTCTGTCATGTGTTCATGTATGCATGGTGCAACAGGCTACCTCATGTGCAGCATTGGCTTAGATGTTCTCTTTAAGTATGCATTTTATGTCGATATTTCAGGTAGCAGATTTTGGTTTGTCCAAGGAAATGCGAACAGAATACCCAAATTCCGGTGTGAGAGGTACTTTTGGGTATGTTGATCCAGAGTATATCTCCACATCTCAGTTCACCCTCAAAAGTGATGTATACAGCTTTGGTATCTTGCTTTTTGAGCTAATAACAGCAAGAAATCCTCAAAAAGGCCTAATGGATTACGTTGGGCTGGTAAGGGGCTCAGTTGTCGGGGCTCATGTGTTTAAACTGTATCCACTTCATGTATGTCTGATGAGGCTGGTTTTGCAGGCTCTGCTGAATGCGGAGGGAGAAGAGGGCTGGGAGGAAATTCTAGATGATAGAATTAGCGGGATGATAAATACAGCAGAGCTTAGGGCCTTGGCCTGCCTTGCAAAGCAGTGTGTGAGTCCTAGTTCTCGCAATCGGCCGCGAATGAGAGAGGTTACTCAACAGCTTGTGAGGCTTGGGATTAGGAGAAATAGCAGTCGCATCGACAGAAATAGAGTAGTGGCCGATAATACATTGCAAGCAGCAATGAGGGCAGCAGAGCTTTCAAGAGCAGATTTGCGCCGCCTTGCGAGCATTCCGGAACGCATAGAGGTTTGATACTCTTATAACCTGATGGAAGGCCTGCCGGTCATATGTGTGCATTTAAAAACATCTTGGGGGTTGTGGAGGGGATGTTCTACGGCACAGAAGCTGAAGAGAACCTATGGGTTGAAGGAGGTTTTGTGCCTCTCCTACAGAAGCCAGTGGAGATGGTCAATGTAAATTAATTATGAGAATCACACAATTTTGAGATTTCTCTTCCTGAGAAGTTGGGCTGCACTTATTCCAGAAATGCTGGATTTGTTGCCACTTCTCTTCCAAATGTAAAGTAAAAATACAGTGAATGTCTTGTAGACTCCATGGATAGCGTGTGTGTTACAGGTTGTGTGACCCTTCATCAACATTGATCGACAGTTTTGGTGTGGCTCCAGGCAACAGGTGACCCTCTTGTGATTTCATGTAGAAATACCTCGATTTGTGGTTGTGTTGGCCGTGAAACTCAGCATTGTGTGTGCACGGTTTTGTCATTGTAGCAGCATGGCTCAACATTCAATGAATCTACCAATGTAATACCCAATGAGGATAGGATTGATGGTACCAACTGTTCTTTATGGTCATTTTTGGTGAAGCAAGTTCTTGTTAGCTGGAACCCATGGCATCATGTGTAGATTTATAAGGACGGCTGTAAATGTTCCTCTTGCAACTCTGCAGAGAGGGACTGAACTTCCACTGAAATGGGTTTGGTGTCTCGATTATATGAGCTTGAATTCGAACCCAATTCAATCGAAGGCTTAGTGAGGATGTGCCAATTGCCCCACTTTGCTCGCAAGGTAGTGCAAGAACTACATGTGCCAAAGTGTGATTTTATTTTTCTTATGGTTTTAATTATGTACATATAGTGGGACTTTAAATTTACTTATAGTTTTTTCTAAATGTAGTGAGCCAGTTGCAAAAGAAAAAAAAAAAAGCAAGATGCGATGATGTCTTGAAAGAATTGGAAAAAGATAAGACCAACAATGATGCCAATAAGAATATGGTGTTGAGAGTGATGAACACTCTCATGATAATGTTATCGTGATATTTGAAAGTGTTAGTGATGAAACAGTTTGGAGATGCATACATTTTGATATTTTCTAAGAAATACACAAACATTTTTGCATTGTTAATTATTATCATTTCAACAAATTGCTTAATGTTTCTACACTTTTTTCCATGAATGTGATTGTAAACTTTTGTCTTTTGTAACTCATTGAATTGTTTGTGTTTAGATACTACAAAGCAAACATGGAAAGTTTAAGAGAACTTTGAATCTCAAGTATCGGTAGTTTCATTACAACAATGGAAGCCTCGTGAATGCTTAGTAGAGATTTGGAAACAACTACATGGATCAAATGTTGATTCATCATTCAGAATCATTTGAATCATTGAAGTCCATAGTTGACAATTTTCATATTGATATATAAGATGTCCAGAGTTGTGGATTAGAAGAAGTAAATAAGTTTACTAATGAAACTTCATCATTAAAAATATAGTTAAATAGGTTAAATGCTACGTTGGGAAGAGTCAATAATGTCAAGACTAGAAAATATCCAATAGTAATTTTCTTCACAAACTATATTAATTGTACTTTACCCCTCTCTCTCTCTCTCTCTCTCTCTCTCTCTCTCATTATGCTGGTAATTATATCCTACTTTGTATGTGTTTTGTAAGGAGGTGTTATGCTTCATTAAAAGAGGCTTGTTATGTGTACCAAAGAGTTTAAAAGAATCTTTGAATTATTTAGCCTTACAGTTTTTTTAAAGCCATTAATAGTACCTTTTAATCTACGTAGGGTAGGGTAGGGTAGGTTAAGCAGGTAGGTGGCTTTGGAGGGTAAGACATGAGAGAGACAACACCACAGTCCGCGAGAGAGAGAGAGAGAGAGAGAACCACTCTATGGAAAGCTTCATCGAAGAACTTAAAAATCAAGTCCCCAACGCCTCCAAGAAAATCGATACGCCTCTCCAAAACCTAAGTCACTTGTCGTGGTCTAGGTCTCCGATTATAAAGATCAACCCCATGCGATATCGATGGCTTCCATGGTTGGAGTTTGGTGAACACGCCTCTCGTCTTATCTTGCCCCATCTTGCATCGACAAGAAACAAGAAATGTAGGGAAGCGCGAGCGCATGCGCACACACATTCAATGCGCTCGTGCGCATGCGCAGAGAGAGAGAGAGAGAGAGAGAGAGAGAGAGAGAGAGAGAGAGAGAGAGAGAGAGAGGAAGGTGCTTTCATTTTATGATTTTTTCAGGGTAAGAATTTTTATCTATTTTTTTTTATAACTCTAATGCTCTAGTCACTAATTTACAACTCTTTCTTTTTCTCGAATAGGGAGCACCTATTGAGACTATATATCCGACCTCATTGTCTGTATGGCCTAATCACGCGGTCAAATATTTTAAATCTTTAGTCAGACGATGAGGTTAGTTATATAGCTTCATTAAATAATGCCACTGATGTTGCATCCTTTAATTGCCTCTGCGCACAGAAGGCCGCAAGTGAATGCTATCGACGACAGCTTGCTAGGCTCTCCCACGACCTACCCTCGACCTCGATGTCAGAGCCGTTGCATGCATGCGTGGCCGCACCCAAGCCCACCATTGCGCCCACCTTTTGCGACCAGCAGTGCATCCTCAGTGCGCTCTCTCTCACGCTTATGTGCGCCCATGAGAACACATACACACAGGTATTTGAAGAGCGAGCAACCCTCTGTCATTCGTCCGCCCCCAACCTTTTGCCTCTTGCCCGTCTGCCTGGCTTTTGCTCCCTCCTCCTACCCCCAAAGTTAAAGTTTCTATTATAATAATAATAGAAACTTGCTATTATAATAAAATAGCATCTCCTTTCCTTTCAATTCTGAAGCTTTAAATAACATAATCTTTTGCTTTTGTGGAGAAATAAATACAAACCTAAGGTTTGGGTGCTCTATTGAGTTTCAAAATTTCCATAAGTTGGGTGGTAAAAACTCTGAATACCTTGAGGAGAGTAGAAAGTCATGGAAGATGGAATGTGAGTAAGAGAAAGCTCTCTCTCTCTCTCTCTCTCTCTCTCTCTCACCCACACACACACATCCACACTGGCTCTCTTTTCTCTTTTGTAAAAGAAAGAGGCTAATTTTTATTACACGAAAAATCCGGCAAAATGCCCAAATTCTAAGGGCAAGAACATAACCATTCATAAAGCAGGCCTGAAAGCAACAAACTTGTAAAATTGGATACAAGTAGCCACATTGTTGGGGTAAAGGCGACATGTGCCTTGGCTTGAGACGAAATGTCCATTATCAGACCGTTCACTGATTTCAGTGACCACTAACCTTATTTTTTTAAACATAAGAGACTAAGGGGTCTCACTCATTGAGTAGTGAGTGCTCCACCACTCTATACTCACTGCACGCGCACGTGCATCGCACACAAATTTTGCACTGCCTTGCTCTTCACCCACACACAGTCTCATGTATGAGACAATAATGGAGATGTATGGGTGATGCATGTGACGTATTTACATAGGTTAGGGAGGGGATTAAGTATGTTAGTGACAGTGATGTCACGTTTATCTCTATCGTTCCTCTTGCTTACATGTCTGCACAGGTGGCACTTCGTTACTAGAGGTAGATGCCGTTTTCCATGTCACATCATGTCGTGAGTGGTTTGGTACCTTCTCTAGTGGAAGGCTTGGCCGTTTTCACTTGACTCATGGCTCAACATATGACATAGATAGAGGGTGTAGGAGATGTATTCTTATCATTACCTAGTGGTGCATCTTTTATGCTATGGAGTGTGCGTTATGTTCCTAAGGTTGCATAGAGTTCGATCTCGGTGACGTAGTATCAGATTATGGATGTCGTATTGTTTTGAGAAATATTTCCACGTGCATTGCATATCGCTTGCAATTGCGAGAGGAGCTGCTTTTTTGCTCCATTGTACGTATCTAAGGTTCAAAACAGTTTGATCTTGATTGCATCACTGACATATGGTATGCGAGAGATGAAACGTGTCTCATTTGCAAGTGAGGTATAGTATGCTCAGGAGGATCAGGAGACAGAGCATGTAGCTATGTACGACATGTCAGTGGTGGACTTTGCAGAGGAAAAGATAGAGCAAGATTGCTTAAATGAAACACGTGTGTCGTCTGAGTCTATGTAGATATAGGTAGGGCGGGTTAGCTCCCTAGAGATACACATAGGAAAAGATAGAGCAAGATTGCTTAAATGAAACATGTGTGTCGTCTGAGTCTATGTAGATATAGGTAGGGCGGGTTAGCTCCCTAGAGACACACACATAGATGACATGGAGTTCTTTGATATGCTAATGCTAGAGGTGGGTGAGGTGATGATGGGACATATGGTTCCACCAATGAATGATACTCGATGTCAATGATGACACATCCATATAAGCTGGAGTAATCCTGATGATGTAGTGTATGCATATTGTGTTGAGGAGGCTAGTACAGTCAGGATTGGACAGATAGGCTTCTCACGTACGATCTACTAGTGTCAAGGCTTGACCTAGCAACTGTAGTGGGAGCATTTGCAGCAGGTATTGTCAAATGTACGATGATTGACACTAGCATGATGCATTGTGGAGCTATGTAGACCACATGCTCATCTATCAAGAGCCGATACGCCTGCATTGTGGAGCTATGTAGACCTCATGCTGCATCTATCAAGAGCAGATACGCCTGGATGTGGATGGAGCGATTGAGCAAGTAGATGTAGGCTATTTGAGAGACTATTTTGCCTATATTAATTTGTATATACTAGTAGTTAGCTTGTAGGACCCACTTATCGCCACATTCGCCTTTAAGTGGAAGTATGTTAGGATACAAGCGGCATGTGCCTTACCTCGAGGTCGGACATCCGATGTCTGACCGCACTGACCATTGACCTTATTCTCTCAACATAAAAGAATAAGGGGTTTCACTTATTTAGTAGTGAGTACACTACCCGCACACAAGGTTTAACATTGTACACTCACCGCATGTGCACATGCATTGTACCGTTTTCACACTATTGTCGTGCTCTTCACACATGGAAAAATTGTCAATATCGAGGGCGAGGAAAAAACCTCTCCTAAAGACACACACACAGACGCGTGTACACATACATTTGGGCTACCTTTTCTTCTTTAGCAAAGAAAGAGGTTGATTTATATTACTTGAGAAATCCCTTAGAATGCCCAAATGGTGTTGATTGTGAGGCAAGTACATTACTCTTTACAATGCAGACCCGAAGGCAACAAACTTGAAAATGTAAAAACAGGATACAAGTAGTCACATGGGCAAGATGTAGGAACCAAGAGCCATGGAAAAACCCTCTCCTAAAGAGAGTAAAAAGAAATGGCAAGGTAAGTGGAGAGAGAATGATATCAGCCTCTAAAAGTGAGGTACTTCCACCAAAAGCACGCTTTACAACTGTATATCAAAAACTTGAACCACCAAAAGCTACCAAGGATGGAAGGACTCGATGTCTAGCTAGTACCATTTGACACACACATGCTCTCTCTCTCTCTCTCTCTCTCTCTCTCTCTCTCTCTCTCTCTCTCAAACAACCAACATACTTTTATTGTTGGATATTCCTTAAAATGTCGTGGCATGGTCAGGATTGAAGAAAAGGTTCATAATCTAAGCATAAGTGTTGGAATTAGGCTGTAGGAAAACACACACATCTTGGAGAAGACGAAGGAAGCACAAGGCACACAATAGAGAGTGTATTACTTAGTGTGAAATGGAAAGATTAGTTAGCCCTAGAGTGATGGGCATATATACAACGCACGAGGAGGGGGGGGGGGGGGGGGGGGGGGGGGGGGGGAACCTCCTAGTGAGGGAAAAAATGCCCCAGCTATCCTAAGTGTGTTTAGATACATTGTTACCACATGTATATGGTAACAAAACCCCCCTGGAGTGATGCGGTGAACGGAAGTTGACACATACAGTAAAGGGAAGTGCCATGCCCTGAGGACATGATCATTCCACAAAGGGGAGTAAGCCCAAAGCTTTGCAAAAAGCTTCGAACTTCTCATGAGACAATGCCTTTGTGAAAAGATCTACAAGGTTGTCCTGTGTGGGCACATAAGCCAAGTTGACCTCTCCTACTGAGTGTCTCTCTTGGACATAGTGGTAATGCACCTCAATGTGCTTTGTGTGAGCATGAAAAAGTGGGTTTCTCGCAACTGCCAATGCACTGTGACTATCAGTGTAGATAGTGTTGGCAGTGTCTTGTCCAACACCCAAATCAACCATAAGGTGTCTGAGCCATACACACTCAACCGTAGCTGTGAAGACTGCCCTATACTCAGCCTCACAAGTGGAAGTGGCCACAGTAGGTTGCTTCTTGCTTAATCATGTTATGCATTAGCTTCCAAGCATGAAACAAAAACCACGTGTGGACACTCGTGTGTCAAAACAACCAGCCCAATATGAGTCCAAAAAAGCATGCAAATCTGGCGACAATGATCTCCCCTTGGGATAAAACAAGCCAAGATGTAAAATGCTACTCAAGTAGAAAAAAATCCTCTTGATGACCTACCAATGCTTAGACCCTGGGCTATGCATGAATCTGTTGACCTGAGACTGCAAATTGAATATCCGGCCTCACGTTGCATACATAAATGACGCATCCAACATCACTTTGGTAAAGAGTGACATCTTCAGGATCATCAGCATCATGAAGACTCAATTTCAAACCTTTTTCCATGGGAGTGGCAATAAGTTTGCAATCCTCAAGTCCAAACTTACATAGCAATGTCTCTATCTGACTTTTTTGACACAAGGCAATACCACCATCACACTGCTTAAACAGTATACCCAAGTAATGATGCAATAACCCCAAATCTTTCATCTTGAAAGTAGCATTCAAATCAGCCTTAAATTCAATAACGTGTCTCTCATTTGGTCCAGTGATCAACAAATCATCCACATAAAGAACCACAATGAGAAGTACATCATCCTCTTGCTTTACATACAATGTTCTTTCTATTGGACTGTTACGAAAGCCTCGTTTGACCAAATGAGTGTCTGCCTTCTCATACCAAGAACGAGGAGATTGCTTCAACCCATGCAAAGCTTTGTTACATTTGCACACTTTATCCTCTTGTCCTTTCTTGACAAAACCGCGAGGCTGCATTACATAAAGTTCCTCAAATATGTCACCATTCAAGAAAGCAGTAACAATGTATGATTGATGTACATCCCAACCAAAATGAGCCGCAAATGCACATAGAAAACGCACAGTAGTCATACGACAAGTGGGAGTAAAAGTCTCTTCATAGTCTATGCCCTTTTGCTATGCATAACCCTTCAACAAGTCGAGCCTTATTGCAATCAATCTCATCATCCGCATTGCATTTCAACTTGTAAACCCACTTCGTATCAATGGCCTTTTCTCCAGGAGGCAAACACATAAAGTCCATGTGTCGTTTTCTATAAGTGCATCATATTTTGATTGCATGGCAGTCATCCAATTTTTTGAATTCTGTGCTTCATCAAAAGACAGAGTTTCCTCAACATAATGTAAGCTAGACACAGCCAAAGCATAACAATCTGATGCATAAGATGCACGGCGAGGTCCTGAACGAGTCTGACTAGACAAAGGTGCATCCAATTTACTATCACGCAATGTACGCACCGGCCATTTTGGCATATCTCTAGCGTGCTCATTTTCAGCCCTTTCCTCATCAAGTACATCATGTACATATGCATCAATGTTTGGCTGATCTAAAACATTTTCAGAAACCCCCATAGGCTTTACATTTGTCTCATTGGAATTTACATTCAAACTTCCACCACTAAAAAGAGGCAACAAAGTGTCATAAATGTCCTGTGAGCTTACATTACTGTCTCTAGTACTTGACATCAACGGCTGAACAAAATCTTCCACAAACACAACATCATGTGAAACCAGAATACGCTTTCTTTGTGGGTGATACAACCTGTAACCTTTGCTTTCAACACTACAACCAACAAAATTACATTTGAGAGCCTTATCATCCAATTTTTTGTCTGTATTTATGGCACCAAAGCATATGCCAAACAGCCAAAAACACACATGTGCTAAATAGAAGGCTTTCTATTATGCCAAGCTTCATATGGAGTCATAGTGTGCAAAGCTTTTATAGGACACCTATTAAGTACATAAGTGGCACACATGATGGCCTCAAACCAAAATGAATGTGGTAAAGGTTGACTTTTGATCATACATCGTGCCATTTTCATAATTGACCTATTTTTCTTGTCAGCAACACCATTTTGTGAGGCGTATAAGGCTATGTACATTGGTGTTTTATCCCATGACTAGCAAAAAATACATCAAATTCATGAGACATATACTTCCCCCCTTGATTGGAACAGAGGGTGTCCATAGTACATTTCGAGACATTTTCAGCCATAGCTAGAAATTATTTGAAGCACATAAATACTTCAGACTTTGC
Source organism: Adiantum capillus-veneris (assembly GCF_014529385.1). NCBI lineage: Eukaryota > Viridiplantae > Streptophyta > Polypodiopsida > Polypodiales > Pteridaceae > Adiantum > Adiantum capillus-veneris. The sequence goes on along the minus strand of NC_140960.1, from coordinate 70,308,993 downwards.
TTTAAGTGGATATATCCACGTATGCCTGGAGTAATCATCAAACAAAAGTCACAAAGTAAAGGTAATTGCCCAAGGACAGTTGCCCAAGGACAGAGTTTGCATGGGCCCACAAATATTACTATGCACAAGTTGCAACTTGCATGTGGCCCTAATTGAACCATTCTATGGAAACTTAGAACACTGTATCTTACCCAAAATACAGCCTTCACAGACATGTTTGAATGGTGTTGGAGTTAGGGTTGCAGGAAAACACACACAGCTTGGAGAAGACGAAGGAAGCTCAAGGCACACAATTGAGAGTATATAACTTAGTGTGCAATGGAAAGACAGATAGCCCTAGAGTGATGGGCGTATATACAATGCACGGGAAAAAAAACCTCCTAAAGAGGGAAAAAATGCCCCGGCGGTCCTAGTGTGTTCACACACATCACTACCACATGTATATATGGTAACAAATCCCCCCCCGGAGTGATGCGGTGAACGAGAGCTGGCACATGAGTAAAGGGAAGTGCCATGCCTTGAGGACATGATCAGTCCACAAAGGGGAGTAAGCCCAAAGCTTTGCGAAAAGTTTCAAGCTTCTCACGAGACAATGCCTTTGTGAAAAGATCTGCAAGGTTGTCGTCTGTTCGCACATAAGCCAAGCTAATCTCTCCTGCAGAGAGCCTCTCCCTGACATAGTGGTAATGCACCTCAATGTGCTTTGTGCGAGCATGAAAAACTGGGTTCCTTGCAACTGTCAATGCGCTCTGACTGCCACTGTAGATAGTGTTGGCAGTGTCCTGTCCAACACCCAAGTCAGCCATAAGGTGTCTGAGCCATACACACTCAACCGTAGCTGTGAAGGCTGCCCTGTACTCAGCCTCACAAATGGAAGTGGCCATAGTAGGTTGCTTCTTGTTCAACCATGATATACATGAACTGCCAAGCATGAAACAAAAACCACTTGTGGACACTCGCGTGTCAAAACAACCAGCCTAATCTAAGTCCGAAAAAGCATGTAAGTCTGGCGGCAATGATCCCCCCTTGGGATAAAACAGGCCAAGATGTAAAGTGCCACTAAGGTAGTGGAAAATCCTCTTGATAGCCTGCCTATGCTTAGACCCTGGGCTATGCATAAATTTGCTGACGTGTTAGACTGCAAATTGAATATCTGGCCTTGTGTTGCATACATAAATGTGGCAGCCAACAACCGTTTGATAAAAGAGTGACATCAGTAGGATCACCAGCATCGTGTAGACTCAACTTCAAACCTGTTTCCATGGGAGTGGCAATAGGTTTGCAATCCTCAAGTCCAAACTTACATAGCAATATCTCTATGTAACTTTTCTGACACAAGGCAATACCACCATCACACTACTTAAACTGTATACCCTAGTAATGATGCAACAACCCCTAATCTTTCCTCTTGAAAGTAGCATTCAAATCAGCCTTAAATTCAGCAATATGTCTCTCATTTGGTTCAATAATCAGCAAAATCATCTACATAAGAACCACAATGAGAAGTACATCACGTTCACGCTTTACATACACTGTGATTTCTGTTGGACTGTTACGAAAGCCTCGTTTGACCAATGCGTGTCAGCTTTCTCATACCAAGCACGAGGAGATTGCTTCAACCCATACAAAGCCTTCTTACATCTACACACTTGGTCCTCTTGTCACGAGGCTGTGTTACATAAACAACGTCTAATTGATGTACATCCCAACCAAAATGAGCTACCAATGCACATAGAAAACGAACAGTTGTCATAGGGAAAGTGGGAGAAAGCAGTAACAATGTCTGATTGATGTACATCCCAACCAAAATGAGCTGCCAATGCACATAGAAAACGAACAGTAGTCATACGGCAAGTGGGAGAAAAAGTTTCTTCATAATCTATGCCTTTTTCCTACGCATAGCCTTTTGCAACAAGTCGAGCCTAATGGCGATCAACCTCACCATCCGGCTTGCGTGTCAACTTGTAAACCCACTTTGTACCAATGGCCTTTTTTCCAGGAGACAAATGACATGAAGTCCATGTGTCATTTTCTATAAGTGCATGATATTTTGATTGCATGACAATATCTGAATTCTGTGCTTCATCAAAAGATAGAGATTCCTCAACATCACGTAAGCTAGAAACAACCAAAGCATAACAATTTGATGCATAAGATGCATGGCCAGAGCCTGAACGAGTACGACTAGACAAAGGTGCATCCAATTTATTGTCTTACAATGTATGCACCAGCCATTTTGGCATACCTCTAGCCTGCTCATTTTAAGCCCTTTCCTCATCAAGTACATCATGTACATCTGCATCAGTAATAGGCTGATCTGTAACATTTTTGAAAACCCCCATAGGATGTACACTTGTCTGATTGGAATCTAGATTCAAACTTTCACCAATGAAATGAGGCAACAAAGTGTCATTAATGTCTTGTGAGCTTACATTACTGTCTCTAGTACATGACAGCAACGGTTGAAAAAAATCTTCCACAAACACAACATCCCGTGAAACCAAAATACACTTTGTTTGTGGATGATACAACCTGTAACCTTTGCTTTTAGCACCGTAACCAACAAAAATACATTTGAGAGCCTTATCATCCAATTTTCTGTGCTGTATTTGTGGCACCAAAGCATATGCCAAACAACCAAAAACACGCATGTGCTCAATAGAAGGCTTTCTATCATGCCATGCTTCATATGGAGTCATAGTGTGCAAAGATTTTTTAGAACACATGGTAAGTACATAAGTGGCACACATGATGGCCTCAAGCCAAAATAAACGCGGTAAAGGTTGACTTTTGATCATACATCGTGCCATTTTCATAAGTGACCTATTTTTCTTGTCAGCAACACCATTTTGTTAGGCGTATAAGCTATGTACATTGGTGTTTTATCCCACGAATAGAAAAAAATGCATCAAATTCATGAGACATATACTTCCCCCCTTGATTGGAAGAGAGGGTGTCCATAGTACATTTCGAGACACTTTTAGCCATAGCCAGAAATTTTTTGAAGCACATAAATACTTCAGACTTTGCTTTAAGTGGATATATCCACGCATGCCTGGAGTAATCCTCAAATAAAAGTCACGAAGTAAAGGTAATTGCCCAAGGACGGAGTTTGCATGGGCCCACAAATATTAGTATGCACAAGCTGCAACTTGCATGTGGCCCTAATTGAACCATCCTTTGGAAACTTAGAACACTGTATCTTACCCAAAATACAGCCTTCACAGACATGTTTGACAGGTGTTGGAGTTAGGGTTGCAGGAAAACACACATAGCTTGGAGAAGACGAGGGAAGCTCAAGGCACACAACTGAGAGTATATTACTTAGTGTGCAATGGAAAGACAGATAGCCCTAGAGTGATGGGCGTATATACAATGCACGGGGAAAAAAACCTCCTAAAGAGGGAAAAAATGCCCCGGTGGTCCTAGTGTGTTCACACACATCACTACCACACGTATATATGGTAACAAATCCCCCCCGGCGTGATGCAGTGAACGAGAGCTGGCACATGAGTAAAGGGATGTGCCATGCCTTGAGGACATGATCAGTCCACAAAGGGGAGTAAGCCCAAAGTTTTGCGAAAAGTTTCAAGTTTCTCATGAGACAATGCCTTTGTGAAAAGATCTGCAAGGTTGTCCTGTGTTGGCATATAAGCCAGGCTGATCTCTCCTCCAAAGAGCCTCTCCCTGACATAGTGGTAATGCACCTCAATGTGCTTTGTGCGAGCATGAAAAAGTGGGTTCCTTGCAACTGTCAATGCGCTCTGCCTGCCACTGTAAATAGTGTTGGCAGTGTGCTATCCAACACCCAAGTCAGCCATAAGGTGTCTGAGCCATACACACTCAACTTTAGCTGTGAAGGCTGCCCTGTACTCAGCCGCACAAATGGAAGTGGCCAGAGTAGGTTGCTTCTTGCTCAACCATGATATACATGAACTGCCAAGCATGAAACAAAAACCACTTGTGGACACTCGCGTGTCAAAACAACCAGCCTAATCTAAGTCCGAAAAAGCATGTAAGTGTGGCGGCAATGATCCCCCCTTGGGATAAAATAGGCCAAGATGTAAAGTGCCACTAAGGTAGTGGAAAATCCTCTTGATAGCCTGCCTATGCTTAGACCCTGGGCTATGCATAAATTTGCTGACGTGTTAGACTGCAAATTGAATATCTGGCCTTGTGTTGCATACATAAATGTGGCAGCCAACAACCGTTTGATAAAAGAGTGACATCAGCAGGATCACCAGCATCGTGTAGAATCAACTTCAAACCTGTTTCCATGGGAGTGGCAATAGGTTTGCAATCCTCAAGTCCAAACTTACATAGCAATATCTCTATGTAACTTTTCTGACACAAGGCAATACCACCATCACACTACTTAAACTGTATACCCTAGTAATGATGCAACAACCCCTAATCTTTCCTCTTGAAAGTAGCATTCAAATCAGCCTTAAATTCAGCAATATGTCTCTCATTTGGTTCAATAATCAGCAAAATCATCTACATAAGTACCACAGTGAGAAGTATATCACCTTCACGCTTTACATAAACTGTGATTTCTGTTGGACTGTTACGAAAGCCTCGTTTGACCAATGCGTGTCAGCTTTCTCATACCAAGCACGAGGAGATTGCTTCAACCCATACAAAGCCTTCTTACATCTACACACTTGGTCCTCTTGTCAAGAGGCTGTGTTACATAAACAATGTCTAATTGATGTACATCCCAACCAGAATGAGCTGCCAATGTACATAGAAAACGAACAGTAGTCATATGGCAAGTGGGAGAAAGCAGTAACAATGTCTGATTGATGTACATCCCAACCAAAATGAGCTACCAATGCACATAGAAAATGAACAGTAGTCATACGGCAAGGGGGAGAAAAAGTTTCTTCATAACCTATGCCTTTTTGCTACGCATAGCCTTTTGCAACAAGTCGAGCCTTATGGCCATCAACCTCACCATCCGGCTTGCGTGTCAACTTGTAAACCCACTTTGTACCAATGGCCTTTTTTCCAGGAGACAAATGACATGAAGTCCATGTGTCGTTTTCTATAAGTGCATCATATTTTGATTGTATGACAGTATCTGAATTCTGTGCTTCATCAAAAGATAGAGATTCCTCAACATAAGGTAAGCTAGAAACAACCAAAGCATAACAATTTGATGCATAAGATGCATGGCCAGAGCCTGAACGAGTACGACTAGACAAAGGTGCATCCAATTTACTGTCACACAATGTATGCACCAGCCATTTTGGCATACCTCTAGCCTACTCATTTTAAGCCCTTTCCTCATCAAGTACATCATGTACATCTGCATCAGTAATAGGCTGATCTGTAACATTTTTGAAAACCCCCATAGGATGTACACTTGTCTGATTGGAATCTAGATTCAAACTTTCACCAATGAAATGAGGCAACAAAGTGTCATTAATGTACTGTTAGCTTACATTACTGTCTCTAGTACATGACAACAACGGTTGAAAAAAATCTTCCACAAACACAACATCCCGTGAAACCAAAATACACTTTGTTTGTGGATGATACAACCTGTAACGTTTGCTTTTAGCACCGTAACCAACAAAAATACATTTGAGAGCCTTATCATCCAATTTTCTGTGCTATATTTGTGGCACCAAAGCATATGCCAAACAACCAAAAACACGCATGTGCTCAATAGAAGGCTTTCTATCATGCCATGCTTCATATGGAGTCATAGTGTGCAAAGATTTTTTAGAACACATGGTAAGTACATAAGTGGCACACATGATGGCCTCAAGCCAAAATAAACGCGGTAAAGGTTGACTTTTGATCATACATCGTGCCATTTTCATAAGTGACCTATTTTTCTTGTCAGCAACACCATTTTGTTAGGCGTATAAGCTATGTACATTGGTGTTTTATCCCACGAATAGAAAAAAATGCATCAAATTCATGAGACATATACTTCCCCCCTTGATTGGAACAGAGGGTGTCCATAGTACATTTCGAGACATTTTTAGCCATAGCCAGAAATTTTTTGAAGCACATAAATACTTCAGACTTTGCTTTAAGTGGATATATCCACGCATGCCTGGAGTAATCCTCAAATAAAAGTCACGAAGTAAAGGTAATTGCCCAAGGACGGAGTTTGCATGGGCCCACAAATATTAGTATGCACAAGCTGCAACTTGCATGTGGCCCTAATTGAACCATCCTTTGGAAACTTAGAACACTGTATCTTACCCAAAATACAGCCTTCACAGACATGTTTGACAGGTGTTGGAGTTAGGGTTGCAGGAAAACACACGTAGCTTGGAGAAGACGAAGGAAGCTCAAGGCACACAACTGAGAGTATATTACTTAGTGTGCAATGGAAAGACAGATAGCCCTAGAGTGATGGGCGTATATACAATGCACGGGGAAAAAAACCTCCTAAAGAGGGAAAAAATGCCCCGGCGGTCCTAGTGTGTTCACACACATCACTACCACACGTATATATGGTAACAATTCCCCCCCGGCGTGATGCAGTGAACGAGAGCTGGCACATGAGTAAAGGGAAGTGCCATGCCTTGAGGACATGATCAGTCCACAAAGGGGAGTAAGCCCAAAGATTTGCGAAAAGTTTCAAGCTTCTCACGAGACAATGCCTTTGTGAAAAGATCTGCAAGGTTGTCCTGTGTTGGCATATAAGCCAGGCTGATCTCTCCTACAAAGAGCCTCTTCCTGACATAGTGGTAATGCACCTCAATGTGCTTTGTGCGAGCATGAAAAAGTGGGTTCCTTGCAACTGTCAATGCGCTCTGCCTACCACTGTAAATAGTGTTGGCAGTGTCCTATCCAACACACAAGTCAGCCATAAGGTGTCTGAGCCATACACACTCAACTGTAGCTGTGAAGGCTGCCCTGTACTCAGCCTCACAAATGGAAGTGGCCAGAGTAGGTTGCTTCTTGCTCAACCATGATATACATGAACTTCCAAGCATGAAACAAAAACCACTTGTGGAAACTCGCGTGTCAAAACAACCAGCCTAATCTAAGTCCGAAAAAGCATGTATGTCTGGCGGCAATGATCCCCCCTTGGGATAAAACAGGCCAAGATGTAAAGTGCCACTAAGGTAGTGGAAAATCCTCTTGATAGCCTGCCTATGATTAGACCTTGGGCTATGCATAAATTTGCTGACGTGTTAGATTGCAAATTGAATATCTGGCCTTGTGTTGCATACATAAATGTGGCAGCGAACAATCGTTTGATAAAAGAGTGACATCAGCAGGATCACGAGCATCGTGTAGACTCAACTTCAAACCTGTTTCCATGGGAGTGGCAATAGGTTTGCAATCCTCAAGTCCAAACTTACATAGCAATATCTCTATGTAACTTTTCTGACACAAGGAAATACCACCATCACACTACTTAAACTGTATACCCTAGTAATGATGCAACAACCCCCAATATTTCATCTTGAAAGTAGCAGTCAAATTAGCCTTAAATTCAGCAATATATCCCTCATTTGGTTCAATGATCAGCAAAATCATCTACATAAGAACCACAGTGAGCAGTACATCACCTTCACACTTTACATACAATGTGATTTCTGCTGGACTGTTACGAAAGCCTCGTTTGACCAATGCGTGTCAGCTTTCTCATACCAAGCACGAGGAGATTGCTTCAACCCATACAAAGCCTTCTGACATCTACACACTTTGTCCTCTTGTCACGAGGTTGTGTTACATAAACAATTTCTAATTGATGTACATCCGAACCAAAATGAGCTGCCAATGCACATAGAAAACGAACAGTAGTCATAGGGCAAGTGGGATAAAGCAGTAACAATGTCTGATTGATGTACATCCCAACCAAAATGAGCTGCCAATGCACATAGAAAATGAAGAGTAGTCATACGACAAGGGGGAGAAAAAGTTTCTTCATAATCTATGCCTTTTTCCTGCGCATAGCCTTTTGCAACAAGTGGAGCCTTATGGCGATCAACCTCACCATCCGGCTTGTGTGTCAACTTGTAAACCCACTTTGTACCAATGGCCTTTTTGCCAGGAGACAAATGACATGAAGTCCATGTGTCATTTTCTATAAGTGCATCATATTCTGATTGGCAGGATCTGAATTCTGTGCTTCATCAAAAGACAGAGGTTCCTTAACATCATGTAAGCTAGAAACAACCAAAGCATAACAATTTGATGCATAAGATGCATGGCCAGAGCCTGAACGAGTACGACTAAACAAAGGTGCATCCAATTTACTGTCACACAATGTATGCACCAGCCATTTTGGCATACCTCTAGCCTGCTCATTTTAAGCCCTTTCCTTATCAAGTACATCATGTATATCTGCATCAGTAATAGGCTGATCTGTAACATTTTTGAAAACCCCCATACGCTATACATTTGTCTCATTGGAATCTACATTCCATCTTTTGCCATTGAAAAGAGGCAACAAAGTGTCATAAATGTCCTGTGAGCTTACATTACTGTCTCTAGTACATGACAACAACGGCTGAACGAAATCCTCCACAAACACAACATCCCGTGAAACCAAAATACACTTTGTTTGTGGATGATACAACCTGTAACCTTTGCTCTTAGCACTATAACCAACAAAAATACATTTGAGAGCCTTATCATCCAATTTTCTGTGCTATATTTGTGGCACCAAAGCATATGCCAAACAACCAAAAACACGCATGTGCTCAATAGAAGGCTTTCTATCATGCCATGCTTCATATGGAGTCATAGTGCGCAAAGATTTTATAGAACACATGGTAAGTACATAAGTGGCACACATGATGACCTCAAGCCAAAATAAATGCGGTAAAGGTTGACTTTTGATCATACATCGTGCCATTTTCATAAGTGACCTATTTTTCTTGTCAGCAACACCATTTTGTGAGGCGTATAAGGCTATGTACATTGGTGTTTTATCCCACGACTAGAAAAAAATGCATCAAATTCATGAGACATACACCTCCCCCCTTGATTGGAACGCAGGGTGTCCATAGTACATTTCGAGACATTTTCAGCCATAGCCAGAAATTGTTTGAAGCACATAAATACTTCAGACTTTGCTTTAAGTGGATATATCCACACATGCCTAGAGTAATCATCAAATAAAAGTCACGCAGTAAAGGTAATTGCCCAAGGACGGAGTTTGCATGGGCCCACAAATATTAGTATGCACAAGCTGTAACTTGCATATAGCCCTAATTGAACCATCCTTTGGAAACTTAGAGCACTGTATCTTACCCAAAATACAGCCTTCACAGACATGTTTGACAGGTGTTGGAGTTAGGGTTGCATGAAAACACACACAGCTTGGAGAAGACGAAGGAAGCTCAAGGCACACAACTGAGAGTATAAAACTTAGTGTGGAATGGAAAGACAAATAGCCCTAGAGTGATGGACGTATATACAATGCACGGGGAAAAAAACCTCCTAAAGAGGGAAAAAATGCCCCGGCAGTCCTAGTGTGTTCACACACATCAGTACCACACGTATATATGGTAACAAATCCCCCTCGGAGTGATGCGGTGAACAAGAGCTGGCACATGAGTAAAGGGAAGTGCCATGCCTTGAGGACATGATCAGTCCACAAAGGGGAGTAAGCCCAAAGCTTTGCGAAAAGTTTCAAGCTTCTCACGAGACAATGCCTTTGTGAAAAGATCTGGAAGGTTGTCTTGTGTTGGCACATAAGCCAAGCTGATCTCTCCTGGAGAGAGCCTCTCCCTGACATAGTGGTAATGCACCTCAATGTGCTTTGTGCGAGCATGAAAAACTGGGTTCCTTGCAACTGTCAATGCGCTCTGACTGCCATTTTAGATAGTGTTGGCAGTGTCCTATCCAACACCCAAGTCAGCCATAAGGTGTCTGAGCCATACACACTCAACCGTAGCTGTGAAGGCTGCCCTGTACTCAGCCTCACAAATGGAAGTGGCCACAGTAGGTTGCTTCTTGCTCAACCATGATATACATGAACTGCCAAGCATGAAACAAAAACCACTTGTGGACACTCGCGTGTCAAAACAACCAGCCTAATCTAAGTCCAAAAAAGCATGTAAGTCTGGCGGCAATGATCCCCCCTTGGGATAAAACAAGCCAAGATGTAAAGTGCCACTAAGGTAGCGAAAAATCCTCTTAATAGCCTGCCAATGCTTAGACCCTGGGCTATGCATAAATTTGCTGACGTGTTAGACTGCAAACTGAATATCTGGCATTGTGTTGTATACATAAATGAGGCAGCCAACAACAGTTTGATAAAAGAGTGACATCAGCAGGATCACCAGCATCGTGTAGACTCAACTTCAAACCTGTTTCGATGGGAGTGACAATAGGTTTGCATACCTCAAGTCCAAACTTACATAGCAATATCTCTATGTAACTTTTCTGACACAAGGCAATACCACCATCACACTGCTTAAACTGTATGCCCTAGTAATGATGCAACAACCCCTAATCTTTCATCTTGAAAGTAGCATTCAAATCAGCCTTAAATTCAGCAATATGTCTCTCATTTGGTTCAATGATCAACAAAATCATCTACATAAGAACCACAGTGAGAAGTACATCACCTTCACACTTTACATACAATGTGATTTCTGTTGGACTGTTACGAAAGCCTCGTTTGACCAATGCGTGTCAGCTTTCTCATACCAAGCATGAGGAGATTGCTTCAACCCATACAAAGCCTTCTTACATGTACACACTCTGTCCTCTTGTCCTTTCATGACAAAACCACAAGGCTGTGTTACATAAACAATGTCTAGTTGATGTACATCCCAACCAAAATGAGCTGCCAATGCACATAGAAAACGAACAGTTGTCATAGGGCAAGTGGGAGAAAGCAGTAACAATGTCTGATTGATGTACATCCCAACCAAAATGAGCTGCCAATGCACATAGAAAACGAACCGTAGTCATACGGCAAGTGGGAGAAAAAGTTTCTTCATAATCTATGCCTTTTTCCTGCGCATAGCCTTTTGCAACAAGTGGAGCCTAATGGCGATCAACCTCACCATCCGGCTTGCGTGTCAACTTGTAAACCCACTTTGTACCAATGGCCTTTTTTCCAGGAGACAAATGACATGAAGTCCATGTTTCATTTTCTATAAGTGCATCATATTCTGATTGCATGGCAGTATCTGAATTCTGTGCTTCATCAAAAGACAGAGGTTCCTCAACATCATGTAAGCTAGAAACAACCAAAGCATAACAATTTGATGCATAAGATGCATGGCCAGAGCCTGAACGAGTACGACTAGACAAAGGTGTATCCAATTTACTGTCACACAATGTATGCACCAGCCATTTTGGCATACCTCTAGCCTGCTCATTTTAAGCCCTTTCCTCATCAAATACATCATGTATATTTGCATCAGTAATAGGCTGATCTGTAACATTTTTGAAATCATTTTGAAGGCACACAACTGAGAGTATATTACTTAGTGTGCAATGGAAAGATAGATAGCCCTAGAGTGATGGGTGTATATACAATGCACGGGGGAAAAAACCTCCTAAAGAGGAAAAGAATGCCCTGGCGATCCTAGTGTGTTCACGCACATCACTACCACATTGTATATGGTAACAATAGGTGCTTCAAGAGGCTGCAAAGAAGCAACTATATTAGATTTTTGCAAACGCAGCAAACTAGCAAAATTCAGATGACCAAAACGTGCATGCCAAAGTTTTGCATCTGAAATAGCCTTTGAATGCAAAATTGCATTTGAAATTTTTTTCCCACACTTGTCATACAATGTGAGCTTATATAGCCCACTACATAAAATGCCAGATGCAATAATTTCATCACCAAAATTGAGAATCTCATGTAATGTACATCTATCATCCACAAATTTGACTACAAGACCAAGTCTAGCAAGTGTAGACACAAACAAAAGATTCCATTTGATCCCAGGTACATAAAGTGCAGCAACAAGTTTGAAAGAACTGCCATTTGCTGCAATAAGCACAATCTTTCCACCTCCCTGAACCAAATAAGAGGCATTGTTGGCACAAGTAACTGACTTTCCATGAGGAACACATTCAAGAGAAGTGAACAAATCACAATGTGAGGTAATGTGCTTTGTAGCACCAGTGTCAAAATATCACACATGTGAATCTACATCAACTGACATGCATGCATTATGGACAACATGATTATAAGTGCACTCTACACTAAAACCCCATTATGCATCAACGTCAGCATTTCAGTCTTTTTTCACAAAAGACTCAACGATAGATGCATTTGTAGTGGAGACAACTTCTTTCTTCTTAGCCACTGTGGCCTTCAACTTAGGACATTGCTTGATCAAGTTATCATTAGCTTTACAATAATGGAAACACATCTTCTTTTTTCCCTTATCACCAGAATTTCTAGACGAATTGTTGCCAGCAGAAGCATTAGGAACATGTGATTTTTCACTCGCAAAAGAACCATGAGAAGTGGCTGCATTATTGTTACCACCTTTTCTTTGAGCAGCAATAAAGGCCTATTCAATTGCACGCTGTCTAGTCCTGTTTTTTTTGGAAAGCGACTCTTGCAACAGCAATGTGCATAATGCATCAAACTTGACAATTTCAGGATTTCCTTGGATCAGAAGTCTCCAAGTGCTAGCAAAAGTTTGGTAAGAATCTGGCAAGGCATCAAGAACAATCTGCACAAGGGAACTGTTCGAAATGACTTCTCTTGCAGAAATAAGTTGCTCATTGATATCCTTGACACCAGCAAGGAAAGTGTCCATGTCATCTTCCTCTCCTCATGCATAATCTTCGACTTCATCTCTTTACGTAGCAATGCAATTTTTGCCTCATTACGACCTGGATAAAGACCATCTAGAATATCCCAAGCCTGTTTTGCAGATTTCACTGAACGAATGTGAGGAGTAATAATGTGCTTCACATACAACGCAACCAATGCATGAGCCTGCAAATCTTTACATCCCAACAAGCTTGTTCTACCGTAGGCAAAACAACTCTAACATGTGCAATCCTTGCAGCAAGACCTGCAACATCCTCAGCAACGCCTACATCCTTAGAACCATGACATACATCAATGCCTTGCACAATATTCCAGACACCCTTTGACACAAGAACATGTTGCATCATGTAAGCCTACATAGGGTAATTGTCCCCATCCAATCTGGCCTCAACAACAAACATCTTGAACACATCTGTGTTGTTGTCAGCCATGGTGGCGAATGCTTGCACCTGATGTAAAAACTACCTGAAAAGACGAGAAATGAAGCGGGAACAAGACATGCTATATAACACAAACTGTAGAAGACTATAAGGGACCTGCTATCCAAAAAATGGCATTGACAAAAAATTTGCACAACATGACGAAATAGCTTGTACAATACTGCATGTAGCGGAAACAGAGGTCGAAATGAGCTTGTATCAGAAATCTGAGCGGATTAAGCTCTTCGAGCTTTCCCATAATATTTGTCGACTTGCGAATGCTTGCCAAAGCTCACTGAAATCAGACAAAGTGAGCAGGCATGTGTTGGAGCTGCTGGCGACTAAGCCCGGGAGGACGCAACCTTTTTTGATACCAATTGTTGGAATTAGGGTGCAAGAAAACACATATAGCTTGGAGAAGACGTAGGAAGCTTACTACACACAATAGAGAGTGTTTTACTTAGTATGCAATGGAAAGATTAGTTAGCCCTAGAGTGATGAACGTATATACAATGCACGGAGAAAAAACCTCCTAACGAAAAAAAATGCCCCGACGATCCTAAGTGTATTTCCACACATCACTACCACATGTATATGATGGTAAGAATAAGCATTTAAACAAGTGAAGGTTTGAAATGGCATGCCTTTTACTTTAGAGAGAAATTTCTTTAAATTATGATATATTGAGAATTAATTTGCTCTCTCTCTCTCTCTCTCTCTACACACACACACACAACACACTTTGAAGTGATAAAGAAAAAGGAATATTTTTTTTGATTCAAAAGAAATTAGAATATAAGATATCATTTGAGCTAAGAGCAATAAACATCAAATATAGAAGAAATCTCATCATTTTTCTTTTGAGAGAAAGAAAAGAAAGAGCCCGAATCATGTCAATTTAATCCTTCCTTTGTGCTCATATATATATATATATATAGCTAAGTCATTTTAATGATTGTTTTGAGTTAACAAAAAGTAAACATCAAATCTATAAGAAATCTCATTGTACGTCTTTCGTGAAAAATAATAGAAAGCACTCAAATTGTAATAATAAAATCCTTACCTTGAGTTTAGAAAATCACTAAAATAAATAACAAATCAACAATATAAAAGCTTAGAAGAAATCCGGATTCTTTCTAGGAAAACAAAGAAAGTAATCAACTCATATGAGAAACGGACCCGCGGGGGGGGGGGGGGGGGGGGGGGGGGGGGGGGGGGGGCACAAACACGTTAATATAGCACACGAGTTCAATGTAAAAGGAATTTTAATTCAAAAAAATTAATTGAATTACATTTTTAGAAGGAGGTTTTTATTTCGTTTTGATTTTTTTATAAATTTCTTAGAAAAAAAGGGTTGTTTTATTGCTTTAGAGCATGTAAGTGTAAGGATTTTTAAAAATACTCTTTGCATGCACATGAGATACGTGATTTCTTGTAAGTGAAAACCCCAAAAAAAACACACACACACACACACACCCACAAAAACCCAACACAAAAAAATAAAATAAAAAAATCAAACTCATTGTATTGAGTTGAGAAAACAACTCATATAACAAAAGTTATCATTATTTTGGAGTCATAATCCTTCCTGTGATAGGCCAAACAGAAGCACACATTGCATAAAATATATATAACTTGCCTTTATGTCGGTTGTGTTTGACTTTCATATCTTTATATACTCTTCATTATCTAGACTTCTTGTTCTTAATATCTAATTCATGTATTTTTGAATTGTTTAAAATTGTGCAATCCTTATAGCTACGTGATAATAAAACTATGCATCATAAATTATTGACAATGGTTTGCCTTTATCGTAGCATAGCACAACATGGGTATGGGGGATATCATGAGTAAAAGCACAACATTGTAAAGATTAACACAAGATGACAAGACAAACAACAACCTGTAAGCAATACTTATCCATATGCAAAAATGATTCAACATGAATTGATATGGATTTGGACCTTAAAAGGAACCGTAGAAGAGTACCAAACCATATAAAATTGGCATCTAAGACAATGAGAGACATTACATCCATTCTTTTTTTTTGTGTGTGTGTGTGTGCGCGCGCAAAACTCACAATTGTGAGTGGATTATATTAACACAGCCAAAAAAATTACAATTTTTTGTCATGCTTGTGACGAGTCATGACAACTATAATGGGACATAATTGCATCAGTTGATAGGGGAGCCACCTCAAGGCAAGGCGTCCGCTTCTTTACCTTAGCACGTTAGTCAAAGCAGTGTTGAAGGTCTTGTTCCATTCATCAGATCTTCTTTGCTTCCTAATGGCGATGATCACTTTCTTGCTTTCTTGGATTATCTCTGAGAATTCAGATGTTATGATGGTGTTCTCAAAGATGTGGCAATTCCTTGCCTTCCAAACATGTTTGAAGTAGCAAAATCTCACTACTTGTGTAATGATAAGCAGCGCTTGACTTTTATATACTTTCCCTCCCAAGAAGAGACCATTCTTGTAGAAACCAAATTTTCACGTTTTTTGAACCTATTTGTAGATTTTCCCTGCCAGGCCGCTAACTGCTTCCTTGAAAAGATGGGCGAGGTCTTCACTAGCGGATTTGCATTGCGGACAACAATATGGACCAATTCCTCTAGTGAGAACCTTCACGCCAGTCGGCAAGTCTCCCCACAACACCTTCGAAACAAAGACCTTCATTCTATGCGGCCAATGCAAGAGCCATATGTTTTTCAAAAATGTTTTCCATCTTGACTCTAACCACTGCTTGCCCCATACTTTGTTGACTGGAGAGAATCAGTTCTTTGAATACTCAAGTGAGAAGTACACTCCCTTGGTTTGTGGCTTCAGGAAGTGTATGTTCTTTGGCCAGTGCCAAGCTTTCCACTCAAATATGGAATCACTATTTGGTAAATACCACTTCTTTAGCTGTTCCAGGGCTCTACTGATTAGCAAGCTTTTAGTCTCGTTGAGGTTAAACTGACTAGCTAGTTGGTTTGCTCTTTTCCAACAAAACTTGTTGTAGTCCCAAAGCTAGCCAATACGTTTGATATCTTTGTTATTGATTTGTTTGGCAACTTTCCTCTAGAAAGGGGTCATAGAACCTTAGAAAAAAAGGGGACCAATGAGTCATGGAGTTGTGGAAGTACCTCGCCAGCTCTCTCCACTCCAAAGACTCCGTTTTCTTGTTGTATTTTCAAAAGAGCTCGTCTGTCGATCCACCAAGTTTAAGGGTCATCCAATGCGGGGCAAAAAGCTTATCGTGCACTTCCAATCCTTTCCACAAGCCACCTTTTGAGCATAATTTAGAGTAACTAAGCAAGACCAGGCATGGGCCATTATGGTCTTGCTTAGTTACTGCCACCACAAACTTAGCACATTGGGATTCCGCATGGATGCTAGGGTCGAGAATCCCTAGACCTCCTTGCTCCATTGGTCTCGCAACTGTCTCCCAAACTGACCTATTATCTATTGCTATGATGTCAACAAAACCATGAATGCTACAATGGTGTACCCTCCATAGCTCTTACAAGATGACATATTATTGATAATCCAAGTGGATTATTTTTTAATCTAGCCTTTTATTCCAATACTATTGCCCAGCAAAAGTAGATGCTTAGAAATAGCACCATTATGTAAAATTCAAGAGCACCTTTTGAGGACACATGATGAAGTACAAGCACCTAGCTTAACAAAACATGAACTTCAAAGTGGAGGATGTCTATAATTTAATAGATGGTGATTTTAGTTGGTGGACAATTGTACCTCCCTTTATTCAAATGAAAAAAATTCATACATATCATTTTTTAAAGATCACAAGTAGAAAAGCCATGTTAAAAGGGGCAGGGAGAATCTTAGGGAGAGAACTACAGCAGATGAGTGCATCCTTGGTCACCACACGAATATATGTAAGATGGATTTCATTTATGAGCTCCTAGCTAAAATAATGACATTATGCCACAACCTAGTATATTGCAAGACATTTGTAGAAATAATGCAAAGTATATCTAGAGGTATGTATATGTGGAAGAAAATTACAATAGGAAAGGGAGATTTGATGGAACCTTGCACAAAAAATATGGACTTGCCACATAGAGAAGTACCAAAACCACCCATCAATGGATCTTAAATCCGTCCCTTTAATTATGAAGTTCAGACTTCCAAACTAAAAGGACATACGCTAGCTTTGGTGGTTCATGAATGTCATTAGGCAATTTGGGAGGTCATTTGAAGGGCCTTCTAAGAAAATACAATTTTTTGCCTTCTCTCTCTAGAAAATTGGTGTGGTAAAAGAAAAGGTGTCCTCATCAACTGTTCAAAAAGTGAACTTCAAAGTGGATTCTTTTGACAGAGTCATAACGGTCGTAATGATTGATGGAATGTCCCTTTTCAGTTATATTGAACGCACCTCGTCATATAGGAAGGAATTTCTTTTCCATACGATGTATGCAATAGGTAGTCTAGGGAATAATGTAGCTATACTCTTTCGTTCCTTGATTTTCTTGATTGTGTATTCATGGCTTCTTCTTCCACCACCTCAAATATTCTCACTAAACGTCATAAATAAAATCTACACATTGATTTGAGTCCTGAATATGAGCCTTTATGCAAGCGAAGTAAAACAAACACAATAGTAACACAAACGAAGAAAGCAAGACTCAGAGTAGAAGGAGCAAAACACATAGATTTATGGACAAATGGCTCCCTCTATTCTTTGAATCCTATGACCAATGCCTCCCCTGCATTTGTAAATCCGACTACTTTATTGACCTTTGCAGGTGACTGACAGAATGGTTTACTTGGCTACTGCAAATCTCTAACTGGGAAATCAAAAATTCAGAAAAGCATGGTTCACGATCAAGAAAATGAGATTATACGACTTTCTACATTGCATTGTGAGGACCAAAAAACCCTTTTACAGTGCACACAAGAAATACAGATATTGCAAGAAAAAGTGTGTAACTTACAAAGGAAATATACAAGCTTAGGTGCTCATGTGCGAAAGAAGAGACTACAAAATCTTGAAACCTTGAAGGTTGGCTCTAGAGGTCTCAAGAAAAGAATACAAGCATTGAGGTCAGGATTGTGAACCTTTTAGTTTATTTCATCTATACATTGTTTTTTCTTATGTCTGTTATATTTTCTATGTAGACATGCTATATATCCAGACAAAGAAAACATAGATCCAAAGGCGAATGTAGGAAAGCAATTGAAGCCTTTGATAGCAAGTGGTCTCGCAAAGGATATAATGCATGACAAAAAGTATAAGGTTTTGTAGCACGATGTTGTTGACCGTTTTATTACAAAGAGTGTAGTGCCTGCAAGTGAAATACAGGGCACACTTGACTCCCTTGCTGTGAGTAAGAGAGGGTACTCAGCTATTCAACAGTCTATCTCCTCCATTTTGTGAAGAATGGAATAAAGTTTAAACTTTGACCAACAGCAGCAAGTGTTTGGAAAGAGAGACTTCAACTCAACCATGCACATACATATTTCATTGGATGTCCCTTTCATATTGATGGTATTTATAGATCTCAAGGAACAACTGTAACCTACGATGAGTACAACAATATCTTCATGGATCTCACTTTTTTGCAAACTAGAATGGTTGAGTTATACAATGTAACATTTGAAGAGACAAGTGGCATTTTGCATTTTGTTTTGAAGCTAGATGAGTGTGAGATCCTCAAAGTCAAGAAGCTAGAACGAGTCACAATAACATTGATGAACAGGGCTCTTTCAAAATTCCCCATTGATGCCCCACTGATGACCCTTCATACTTCAGTGTTCAATCAAAAACAAAAATATGGTGGCTTGATGATTTTTAGGTATTCCATTTCCACTTTCTCTTCAGCTTTGGTGAGCCCTCTTGAGATTAAATTTAGATTTACTTTAACGTCTCATGTGGATTTAATCTTGAAGGTAAAGAAAGAAGACCACGACATTTTATATTGGGTGTTCCATCAAACCCCTATCTCTGATATCATTGACAAACAAATGAATCAAGGAAAGGGTACGGTGCTGGTTGTCGATGGGAGGGGAGACTTTAGGTCCAGTGGCATCTTGCAGGTGACCTTAAAACACTGAAGTGTATGTATAATTGTGGAATGGGTGCTATGGTAAAGGCTCCATGCTTGTATTGTATGGAGCTTGCAAAGATGATGGACCCAAAATGGTGGAGAAAGGCACCTACTCGCCACAATGAGGATCCTAATTTCCACCCAATTCTACATTTCCACTTGTCAATGTCCACATTTGTACAATGTATGCTCTTTGCAGAACTGTGGAGAAGTTGGTGTATTTGTACATTGGGTTTGCTTGGAAAATCAAGAACTCAAAAGAATAGAAGGTTGCAGTAGCGGCGCTTGAACTAGTTTTGTCAGAGATGGGTCTCCATGGGGGCAATGTGAAAATCCAGTGGGACGAGGAAAGGTCAACCAATGATAAAGATGTACCTTGCAAACCATCTATTGGTGGGATCAAGGCATGTCGTTTTTTATCAAAGACAATAGGCGTCAAAGATAAGAAGCTAACCAAGCGTGGAAGGTTATATCAGTCCACTTATGTCAGCAAAATTGAGTTTCAGCAATGGAAAAATCTCCATATGGCAGTGAAGGACCAGGAACCCACAACTCGCAATGCCAAGGGTGAAGTGTGGCATTCCATCTATGTGCTCTTTCAGATGTGTGACAAAGATGAGTGGACACTAAATGATCTAAACAAGTTTAAGGAGAACCTTCAGCTACTAAAGAAATCATTTAGGTGAGCATGGATTGAAACTCAGATTACTCATTACATGGTATAGTTAACACACCCTTTTAAATGATAAGGGCTAAAAGGTTGTGCAAAATTCTTGAAAACTTGTTTTATTTGTAGCACATCGTTTTCAATCACTTACCATACTTCATTCAAAAGTATGGAAACCCAAGCATATGGAACAACCAAGAAGTCTCATTACATGGCCAGGAATGCATATTTTAGACACACACGTCATGGTGGCTCTCAAGATAAGGCAAACAATTTGAAAGAGTTGTTCCAGTGATTTTATTGCAGAATCCTTCCTCGACTGCAACAAAAACATGTATTAGACTGTTCGACCACAACACAAGCAATTAGGCATTCGCAAAAAAGGAAATGGAAACGAGTAGAGGCATTCAACAACTCCAGTGCTTGTGAAGGCCAAAGAAAGTGGAGAGAGACAATCCAATATGGTAACCATAGGTGGATCAAGAGATTTTGATTTTAGGTAACAACGCATACAAGAGATGCCTAATGAGCTAATAGATACAATACAAGTCACAATTCTCTCAACTTGATAACAGATTGTGGATATATTTTGGCACATTATGCTTGTATCGGATCATTAAATGTTTGCCATAATGTAATAGTTCATTTAGGTTTTGTTTCTCCAAAGTGAGTGCCATTGCTGTGTATCTGTATTAATAAGCTACATGACTACCAGTGTACCCAGATAGTATCCAAAACATTTTGTAGCAAAAACTTTATCGATGAGGATAACTTTGTCTGCATTCTGTGGCAGCATTGGTCCACCTAGGAAGCATGAGATCATCTTGAGGGCGAATGTTGCAGTACTTCTCACTTGTGACATTCCATTGTGAAATACTAGTTTGGGTGCCTCACAAAGTATGGCAAGGTATTGTCCTAGTACTGCATCCCTTCCATGATACTCTCTTGTCTGACGGCGAAGAAATTCATCCTTTTTAGCAATCCAGGATTGTACATAAAAGTATGAGTTAGAGAAAGAGAGTGACAGCTTTTTTATTTATTATTATTATTATTATTTTTTTTTTTGGGGGGAGGGGGGGGGGGGACCCTTGTACGAGACGTGTAAACCAGTCCTCTACTTCCCGAGTACTGGTTGATGACCTAAGGTTGTTTCTAATAGCTTGGAAGGTGGCCTCATCTGGGAGTGTCTCTCTATACTTTTCTGCCTTGTTAAAGAAAAGTTTGAGGCGCTCCATATCGGATTACTAGAGGTTTCCATTGCCTCGTCGTCCCTGCTGTCATCAAATACAAATCCACTCCTCCCCTCTTGAAATTTGGAGAGTGTGGGAAGTGCAAAGTCCTCCCTTAAAGAAAATATACTTTGAATGTCATGGAGTCCAGGAAGCATCAATGTGGCTTGTTTCTCATTAAAGCCAGAGACATCTAAAGGTAGTTTTATGTCAGTTGTTTTAATAGTAAGTATTTTTCTTCATTGCACCTCTTTAGCCTCTACCTCAAGATTAATATCCTCCTCAATCTCAGGAACCTCATTGGACTCCAAGTCCTCATCATCTTGTTCATTGGGTGGTAGATCCTCCTCATCCATTACCTCTGAAGGATCATTCAATAGACTAGCAAATAGAGAATTTAATAATATAAGGAACACAAAGGATTTTTTAATTAGCTTGTAATTTCATTCATGCATAGGACACCGCAAGGGTCTATAGATAATAGGCAGTTGATGGTACTTCTTGTATGACCGTCTTGTGGAATCACAATCTTTTAAGTGCACCACCACCATGTCAACAAGAACCACCCTGCCCTTGTGGTCCTCAAGCTCAAACTTGTCTCTTTCAGACTTGAGGAAATCGTTGTGCTGAGCTATAAGGTCATCCAGAATGAATGGGGCACTCAAGATAGAAGAGACCTTGTCGAACATTTCAACAGCTCCTACAAATACTGCAAAATAAAAAAGTCTTTCATCCACACATGCAAAATTTTCAACCCGTTGCTTACATTTTGTAGCTGGTTTCGTTGACAGAAGAAAGATCAATGTTTCTCTTTTTGGTGCTAGTCACTTGAAGCTTCTGGCTTACATGCACTTCTTCCTGTTCTGAAGCTTCTGAGTCATTTGGGGAGTTCCTTTGTCCACATCTCTCTTTAAAGAGCCTCTCAGCAACTTAGGCGGTCTCTCTTCTGCTTCTCGTTCACCTAACAACTTCTGGATCCACCCTCTGCCTCTTCATTCTGTGGGAACTTAATCCTAAGAAAAAAAAATACAGGCAAAAAAAGGTAAGTATTGGTAAGTATTGCCAAGGTTGGTTGGTTCAACTCTCTCTCTCTCTCTCTCTCTCTCTCTCTTTGTGACGGTCTCATAGGTTAGGTTTTTTTTTTTTAAAATAGAGGTTACTTAGAGAAGCTCATTTTATGTGAGTTCAACTCCTCTATCTCCCTATTTTTTTACCCCTTATATGCTCCACGACGTGCGAAGAACGATCAGCAGACCAATACTATGTTTATGCGCACCATAGGACAACAAATAGAGGGAGGGGATTCTCTCTCACTCTGTGTTGGTCTTATTTGACTGCTTATCACCCAACATAACCATTTAGTGCGCTACGACGCACAAATGACAATTGGCTTACAAAAAAGACCCGTCCGCATGCCAAAAGTCCTCCCAAATTGTCGCATCTATATGTTAAGGGTTCACAGCCCTAACAGGTATTAAGTGCAAGAAACATGCAGTATACAGGAAAACAAGTATATGGGACTGCACATTAAATCAAAAAACTGTAGACTGTCATTGACAAAAGAAAATTGTGTTGTATTACTGCATCATCTGTATCATGAGTACACACGCTACAACACTCTCCTAAATACAGTTCAACACACATGCTAGGAAGAAGCCAACGACTCACTACTCTCAACCGCCATGATACGCCAAGAACTAGATTGTATGCTTAAAGCTTACCCACTTAAAACTAACCATCATAGATGTAAAAACACCCTTAGAGTTTAGAGGTCTCAACCTTGATTACAAAACAAAAGTAAATAAACTAGCACTAAAACATTAGGGCATAACACCTGGCACATCCGGTCGGCAATGTTTGCAAAACATTGTAAGAACCCACAATATCCCTTGACAAAACAAGCTTGAAAACCAAAATAAAGTTCTTTTGGCTATTGCCCCTAAAGGCCTGAATCTTCAGTTTCAACAGGATCTCCTGACTGTTCGTCCATATCCTGGGTAGCTTCAAGTAATGTAGAATCAATACATGGATCTTCAGACAGTGCTTCAACACTCTTCAGCAAAAGATCTTCCAGGTTCTGTTGATCCTCTGTATCATCAACCAATATAATTGCAACTGTAATGGCAACTTCATCCTGGATTAAACTTCAATAGCAATAATTCGTGCAGTCACCTCATCTTTAGTTGATTTCATTGGACTCTCAGCATCCTTTGCATTGAGTATCTCATCAACAATAGACAATATTGGATATTTAAACTGTTGTGGTCCACCTACAACATCTGCTTCTTCAGATGCAACTGCAACTGGAAATGTGATTGCAGCTTTAGCTAACTGTACCTGAACTTCAGTATCAATTTTCTCCATTATTGCAGTATCACCCTAAGCACTTTGTTGTTCAGGTTCATCATGTTTGTGCTGATCCTCTTGCTTCTGCAAAAATTGCTCAAATTGCTATTTCAACTCATCATACTGCCTCTGCACCAGTAACAAATTCTCATCTTTGGCTTCTTCTTCTTCTACAAAGATTTGATATGGCTTACTGACCACATCATACACCATGACTTTGATTTTCTCCCAAACTCCCTTCATGGACTCCATCATTTCAGTCTTCATTTTCTCCACATCTCTTGAATTGAGATACCTTCTACAAAATAGAAAACTCTCCTCTTCTTCAAGTGATTTCAGGTCTTTAGGCCCATTTCATATTTATATACATATCCAAATTCAGTAGCAAGTTCAGGTTCATGATCAGGGTAAGGTTCAGGGATAGGTGCAGGTTCAGGTTCAGTTTTCCCTTCAAGAAGAATGAAGAAAGATTCAAGGTAGGATGCAAACTTTGCAACCATTAGACACTGCCTCTTGAACACATCCAATATCTCTGCACATATGCAACACTGGAAGACCCGATTTAGACTCCACATGCCAAAACAATCGATTTCCTTGAAAATCTTGATTCAGGAAAAACCAAAACTGATTTGCTTCTGCATCAAACTGATTTGATTCAAAGCTTTCTACTGTTCATTGAAAACCTTGAGAGAACCGCTTTTCATAGAGATTAGAAAACTCCACTCTCGACAAATATGAAAAGACTGAACTAAATTGACTTCAAGTGATTAAACCTGAAATCTTTTGAATTGTGCTCCCTGAATTTCCTTCCACTTCTTCTCTTCTTGCATGTATTTCAATGCATCGTTTAGATTCAAGTCAGGCTCATCTAGTTGTTGAAGAGGATTCAAAACTTTCCATGTATGAAAATCCAAAGCTACTGTCAAGAATGAATTGAATATATAAAGCATCTTCCCACATGGAAAACATATAAAATCAGCAAACCCATCATCAATGTCGTTCAAGATGAACACATAGAACCATTGAGATATAATAAGATCATCTGTATCTCCTTCATTGGCAACATCACAAAGAAATATAGAACAATCTCCAAGAAAACCCACTTTATCATCATCAAGAACTTGCAAAAGACTTGCATAATCATCAGCCAAAATCATCTCCTCAGCATCAACAACACCATTCCCAACATTGATATCAGGATCTTGACCACAAGAAGAATACAAATCTTCAATAATACCATCAGGAAACTGAACTTCCCTTAAAAAAGGTTGACTTCCAATCTCCTTGACTGAATTTGCAAAAGCATCGATATCATAAAGATCATTGATGACAACATCATCATTCAAGGCACCTTCTGTAACATCAAGATTTGAAGAAAACTCCATATTCTTGATTCGAGTAAGTTGAAGCTTCAAGTCCTCGATTAGATTATCCTTATCCATAACAACTTGCTTAAGAGCATCATGAACTTCATAACAATAAGAAATATGCAAGTCGGCTTCAGTTTGAACCTGAGAAATCTCCACCATCAATGATGCCTTCTCTTCTTGAAGTTGACTGATTTTGGAAAGCGCTTCATTTGCTGCAGCCATACTTGAATGCCTCTCATTCTCAAACTCTAATGAGAGATTGTTGATCATCTCTGCTTGATGAAGAACAAGACTTTGAAAATCAGCAAATTCAGGTACAAGATTTCTTTGCAAATCAGTAATCTGTGCATCAAGGACCTGAATTCTGAAACTTTGCAAATTAGGAACCTTTGGTATCAAACTTGTAACTCAGGGACTTGAAATTCAATATCCTTGTCTTGACAACCTGAATAACTCATATCCACTCCTGAAAATTGATTGTCAGTCTTCAAAACTCCAAAAAACAGTTCTCCATCAACACAAACACCTTTGGAACTACCACCTGTTGAATACTCTTCATCAAGATACATAAAAAACTGATTCATCACATCATTCTCATCATCAAAACACATTTTGTCTTCAGCTATATTCGTCTCTTCCCATTCAGTACACTGTAATCTGATCTCTCCCTGTATTTCAACCTCTTCAAGATTGATGTCCATTGTTGGTATATGGGTTTGCATGGGATATTGGTGGCTTCTTTGGCTCACCTCCACTTGCATTCCATTCTTCTTGATCACCAACTCTTCTTTTGGGCAACTCGCCTTCTCTTCCTGCAAAGAGGTGAGTCTCATCGATGTGAGGTTTGGGGATAGTTGGAAATCCTCTTGGCTCCTTTGGCTCATGAGTTGCTCCTGGCTTCCTCCTTCTTCCTTTAACATCTTTTGGACTTTATCTCCCTTGCATTGAACAACATTTCCTTCTTGAATCAACTTCTTCTCTTCAAAAATTTGAGTATCTACAACTTTGATCCCATATTCAACAACATCAAAATCAGGTTGAAAAATGTCAGGTGCTAAAAAATCAGGTTCAGGCTTTGAAATTTCAGGCCTTGAAACTGCAGGTGCCTGAAAAATTGTTGGTAGTTAGAAACCAACAACTTGAGATCATGTTATGTTAGAACCACTAATAGGTTGATAAAAAGACAATTCGACATCATCATCATGAAGGTAATCGTTAAATGCATCTTCATACTGCTCTGAAAGACCTTCAACCGCTTCTTGCAACCTTGATATCCGCCTTATGGTTGAGCATGACTTCTTCTTCTTACCAACGCGTGTAGTATGCCACTCATGTGCATCATCAAGAAAATAAAAAAACCAATCTAGATCCTCTTGAGCATCACGCATGTCCTAATGACATGATGCATCTTGAAAAATCTGCATAATTTGATACAACTCGCTGCACAACTTTGCCATGCAATACTTGACACAAACATCTTCTTTTTGACAAGGCTTACACATGTAAGGAAATTTCTTTGCACAATGCCCATATTTTTGACAAATAACACACTTTTTCTTCTTCTTTTTTGCCATTAATGATACATCAAAAAAATAGAGAGCATTTGTACCTCTTTAAACCCTGAAACTGCTTAAACTGCATTGCAAACTGAAATACCTGAAATTGTAGTCTGTAAACTGAAAGATTGAAACTGCATTATGCAAACTAAAAAATTGAAACTGCATTCTGCAAATTGGAATGCTATAATCTGCAATATGTAAACTGCCTGCACAAAAACTGCATAGAAACTGTCAAGAACCTTGCAAACACCTGCAACTTGTTAGCAATTGTAATTTTGAATCCCCCTGGCAGATTCGAGAAGAAATCCTCCAATAACTTTGATGTATGTTCCTCAAACATTTCCTGTGGGGTTACCCATTTCAAGAATTCCTGTAGGTGGTCGAGGTCGACTAACATGTCAAGAACCTCTTTGAATTCTTAAGTGCCATATGCTTTAGGCTGGATTTGAACCATTTGCAAGAACCGCTTCATAGAGAAAGTGGTGGTTAGAGCATGAGAAAGAAACTCGGTATCATAACCGACTCATCGTTTGCTTTGAGATTACTGTAATTCGCTCCCATGTCCATTAGGACACGCACAACAGGATCGCCAAAGTGCTAGGGATTCACAATCCTAACAGGTATTAAGTGCAAGAAACATGCAGTATGTAGGAAAACGAGTACAGGGGACTGCACATTAAATCAAAAAACTGTAGACTGCCATTGAAAAAAGGAAACTGTAATGTATTACTGCATCATCTGCATCATGAGTACACACGCTACAACACCCTGCTGAATACAGTTCAACACGTGCTAGGAAGAAGCCAACAACTCACTACTCTCAACCGCCATGATGCGCCAAGAACTTGATTGTACGCTTAAAGCTTACCCACTTAAAACTAACCATCATAGGTGTAAAAACACCCTTAGAGTTCAAAGGTCTCAACCTTGATTACAAAACAAAAGTAAATAAACTAGCACTGAAGCATCAGGGCATAACACTATATCGCTCTCTCTCTCTCTCAAAAGAAAAATCATAGGGGTTACCTTTTCCTGGGCTTGGCATGGCGACCTTCAAGATGCAATTTCTGCATACCTGTCTCTCTGTCTTAACCACCCTATCCCTCTGCCTGACTCTCTCTCTCTCTCTCTCTCTCTCTCTCTCTCTCTCTCTCTCTCTCTCTCTCAACAACCCTCCCTCTCTCTCTCTCTCTCTCTCTCTCTCTCTCTCAGCAACCCTCCCTCTCTCTCTCTCTCTCTCTCTCTCTCTCTCTCTCTCTCTCTCTCTCTCTCTCTCTCTCTCTCTCTCTCTCTCTGTCTCTCAATCACTCTCCCACTGTGTGTGTGTGTGTGTGTGTGTGTGTCTATGTACAAGTTCTATGTCTATAAATTTTGCAATCTACCTAAATGAATCTCTCTCTCAACCTAGTGAAATGTGCACCACCCTCTCCCTCTCCCTCTCCCTCTCCCTCTTCCTCTCTCTCTCTCTAAAATCATTCATACTACTGCTGCCAACATGCACGGAGAATAACTACATGCTTTATACGTGGCAAACGGCTAAAACTAACTAGTGGGCATTTATTGCGCCATATACTTTTGATTGAGAGGCCACTTTCACATTTAAATGGTTGCACAATATTCGTTGGCAGGCTTATTGTAGCATCCTAGAGAGAGAGAGAGAGAGAGAGAGAGAGAGAGAGAGAGAGAGAGAGAGAGAGAGAGAGAGAGAGAGAGAGAGAGAGAAAGAAGATAGTGCAAGCATCCATCACGAGAGACAAGGAGAGAGAGAGAGAGAGACAGTGAAGGATAACAGCTCAAAGAGCAGCGCACAAGGTGACAACACAGGAGTATTGCTATCCACATATACCTACAGTTATGAGAGAGAGAGAGAGAGAGAGAGAGAGAGAGAGAGAGAGAGAGAGAGAGAGAGAGAGAGAGAGAGAGAGAGAGAGAGAGAGAGGAGAGAGAGAGAGAGAGAGAGACAAAGAGTAGTGTTGCGGGTGTATGTTTGAAAGCTTAACTTGAAATGGTATGTTATTGGGACTGATACACATGCCAAAATAACAACCTTCCCAAGATTTGTCGGGTTTGCACAATGGCATGCGGACACGACTCTACGTTAAGCTAAACGTCTTACATGCGCCATATTGACACTTTTTCCCTATGTGTGATAGAAAAGAATTTTA
The DNA here is from genome assembly GCF_014529385.1 of Adiantum capillus-veneris. Taxonomy (NCBI): domain Eukaryota; kingdom Viridiplantae; phylum Streptophyta; class Polypodiopsida; order Polypodiales; family Pteridaceae; genus Adiantum; species Adiantum capillus-veneris. Next base: position 70,280,442 of record NC_140960.1, on the reverse strand, counting down.
ATGTTGTGGTTTAAATTAGAGCCCTTGCGTGTACAATGGCGTGCGGATTTCATTCTATTAGTCTCTAAATCATTCACGCGCGCCATAATGCCACTCGTGAGAGAGTGAGAGAGAGAGAGAGAGAGAGAGAGAGAGAGAGAGAGAGAGAGAGAGAGAGAGAGAGAGAGAGAGAGAGAGAGAGAGAGAGAGAGAGAGAGAGAGAGAGAGAGAGAGAGAGATTGGCTTATAGTTGAATGGCAAGAACAAAGGCAACTAGGAGGAAGGCAGGAAAAGGACCAGGTTTGGCTGCTAAAGTAGGAGGAATATGTGCTAGTAAAAAGAAGAGACCAGGGAAGCCCATGAAAATCTTGAAAGCTCCAAGGATGGATAGGCTTCAAAGACACATCAGACTATTTAAGGAAATCAGGAAGGCTCAGAAATGTATTGAGCTTCTAGTACCAAAGCTTCCATTCCAAAGACTAGTCAGGTCAATATGTGAGGAAGCATGTTTTGGTACCATGAGGTGGAAACCTATTGCACTGCTAGCACTACAAGAGCCAGCAGAGGATTTTTTGCTAGAATATTTCAATGACATAACAATTGTTGCAGCACATGCACACAGGGTAACGATTATGGACAAAGATAGTGAAACTCTGAAAAGGGTAAGGTGGAGATATGATAAGCTGCTCTAGCCCAATGAATTTATAGATAATGAAATGAATTTTTTTTTGCTTATTCCTCCATCAAAGCCAGAGGCGATAAAGATTGTGGAAGTCACCCACAATGTGAATACCAGGGCAAGGGTTGAACAAGAAAATTGGCGTGTAGAGGAGTTAAGTAAACTGAAAGAGAAGGAAAAGGTAGCACATGCTATAGAAGAAGAGGTTAACAACTACTACATTGTAACACAGCAAATCGATGTCAGCAACAACAAAATTTTGTCATCTATGGAGGAAGGATTAATAGTAGATATACAACTAGAAGATGGTATAAGAAGACTTGCATTAGATTCCACGATTATCAATATATTGCCGGATTCAGATGCTCAAATCACAGATTCAATTGTATATATCTTCCTGAAGTAAGATGATTTCACCAGCTTTAGCATATTTTTATTCAGCCTTGAGGCTAGAGACTAACAACATCAAACTGTCTTGTAGTTTGATAAAGATCCAGCTACCTCCACAATGCCATGCATAAATATATATATTGGATTCCCAAATTTCTCCCTTACTCAGAATGAAAAATACCTCTGTTGGCACATTCAAGAAGTGGCTTGCTCATTGTCCAATGCTGCAAGTAACAACCATAATTTTTCCATATGAGATAAACCGCCACTGGAGCATCGTGTGCATTGAACTTGACAAGCAAGCTGTTTGGACACTAAACTCAATCGTGGAACGCATCCAAAATTGAAACTGTGAGTATTGATAATTATAAATTGGTTTTCTTTTTGATAGACAATAGAGACAATTATTGTGTTGGGTTCATACCGACTCCTTCTGCTTGAAGATGCATAAAAAGAATGTTGCATGCATATGGAAGGCTATGCGGGAATCTAGAGCTATACACGTCAGAAATTAAGGAAGTCATGGTGCCTTTATAGAGTGATGGAAACTCGTGTGGATGGATATGCCTCCTCCATGTTGAGTTTATACTGCAGAGCTTTTTTGCATTAAAGCCATTCATGTCAAAGGTATGCATTTTGCACAGCATTATTATAACATTGTGACAATTTGGACCAAGTTGTGTCTCAATTCCTTTTTGTTTTTGTTTTGTCTTTTGCAGAGTGCATTGGAGAAGTACACCATAGAGTATTTGCACCAATACCATGCCACCCTAATTTAACATCTGCTTGCAATTTTGCATACCGTGAGCATGGATGCATAACAAACTCTGTTGGATGACCACGTTGTAGAGTTAATGATGAGTGTTGATGGACTGCAACAAACACATTCCATAAGGGCAGCTGAGAAAGGACAGGAGCAAGAGGAGGGAGGGACTTCCGAGATGGAAAATGTTGCAGAGGGAGAGGTTGACAAGGAGAAAAGTCCAAATGCGGGGAAGCCCACACAGGAGCAATATCACACAGATGAAGGGGCTAAGAAAGAACTAAATGTTGAAACTCCCTCTGCACTTGGAGGGTTTCAGAAGGATGAATTTTATGCAGAGGGAGGGGCTGAAAAAGAACGCATTAACCCTCAAGCAGAGCATACCTCTACCACACCTCCACTTGTTGAGCTTGAAAATCAAGATTCTTTTATGCCTGCCACACAAACAAATCATAGCACATTAGAAGCAAATCCAGGTGAAGTGGATCCCTCAACATTGGAGACACAAGAGTCTCGAACATCGCAGAAGAACAAGAGAACACGGTCCAGGATTTGACCACTGGAGAAGACAACCTTGATGGCAGGCAAACCCAGTAAGGACCCTTGCTAGACATCCCTATGATTGTTCCGGTAATAACCTATATTAAAGAATATGAAAGTCAACCTATTGTCTAACTACTTATTTGTTTTACAAAATGTTTGCAGAGACTGATTATTTTGGACGTCAATGGATTGTTGGTGTTTTGGGAGCCATATGATCCCCACGCAGAAGTTATCAACCTACACAACTTCAGGATATGCCATCGTAGATGTATTGTGCATCCAGGAACCAAGGAATTTATACAGTTTCTACTTCCAAGGTTCTGGGTTGCCATATGGTCCTCTATGCTACAAAGAAACCTCAATCCCCTTGTAAATATGGTTTGCAACGTAGCGGGAATCGAACGCTCACAATTTGATTTTTTGTATTTGCAGAAGGAGTGTGTTTACATTGATATCAACATTTTGTTGATAGATGACACACCCATAAGGGCTTGCTAAATCTATTGAGAATTTGTATTTCAGCCCATTAACTGTTTCAAAATTTGTACTTACAAATACTCTCTGAAATGCTAGCTATCTAGATTAATATGATTCTTTGTGCTTCTCAATGTGGTGCCATGTAAATGTGTGTGTGTGTGTGTGTGTGTGTGTGTGTGTGTGTGTGTGTGAGAGAGAGAGAGAGAGAGAGAGAGAGAGAGAGAGAGAGAGATTATACATAACTTTGCATATGTTGTTCAAAATATACAGTTATCACACTACTAGATAACAAAGGGACATAGATAGTGAGACAAACCTCATCTTACAATTAAAATAAATATATAACCAAATTGTGGGAATCATCTCATAACCAAATTGCAAGAAACGTTGGAATTGAAGTCATGAATATAGATTCATTCAAGTTACATTGGCACGATTTGGACTTGGCCAGCTAGTTCTCTACAGACAATCTCTTTTTCTCGTTGTTGCATTACTTTGTGTCCACCAATTAAGAAATAGAACAGTGAGGCTCGTTCTCCAGGCCGCGTCCACGATGTCATCCAAAGTTGCAGAAGGTTGCATTGCTCTCTTATTGTGACAACTGTCACAAGGTTGAGGTCTTTAATTTGTTGAATACCTCCACATCTATGACACCATTGTTCTCTAGGCCTGCTGACTCTTGATCAATAGGATAAACTTAGAGTAGCCTGCAACAATCTGAGAGTGATGGTACCAGAAGGAGATGAGAAGGGACTGTGTGTCGATCATGTACTTGGCCACCAAAGTGTCCAGTGCAACCTCACAATGTATGCCGTCCACCTCTTTAACATACCACCCTCTATCAAGCAGCTTGTCACAGAAGCAAGCATCTAGAGATTTACATACCAACATTGTCTAAATGCAACATGTATGTGGCAGGTGTGAAATAGTTCCACAAATAAACTTATACGACAAAAAATAGCGACCTCTGCACATCCCTAAACAGCTTGCTTCTGAGAGCCTCACACATGGTGGTGTCCAGGACTGGCCAGTCAATACAACTCCAATTGGTAGGGAGAGGGAGTTTAACCAGATTATCTTTTTGATTTTTTTGGTTGAGCTAGTAGAAATGCTCATAGAAGAAAATTCCCTCATCTACGAGACTCTTGCTAGTTCTTCCATCATAATGTAAAACACCAATGTCAGCGTGGGTTACAGAGATGAGACCTATAATACACTCCAGTGGCTCCCATTCCTTGTATGATGAAGGATAAACATCTTCAATTGCAATAACAAAATGTTAGACACTTAGTCTAACTATTGAAACTGATGAAGAACTTATGAGAAATAGGTCTTACTCTATTAATATTATTCTACCTCTTCAAAATTAAAAACAAATAAAGAGAACAACAAGGTCTAAAAGTAAGAATAGAGATGGAAGGCTATGGACACACTCATAGTTGCATCGAGGATGATAAGCCAATGAGACATCTTTGCTATTAGCAATCACATCGGAGTGATTATAGACATATTGTACCAAAACTTCCTTAACAGTTTTCTTGCCCACCTCCACTTTGAAATCTAGCACTTGTGCTTCCCATGCTGAACGAAATAGATTTGCTGTTGAGGATCTTTTCCTCCTTCTTGGTTGCATAAGAACCCAAGAACCTTTACATATATTGTCTGTTGCCATTGACTATCTATATTGATGGAGTTTGAGATAGTGATAGAGCTTATGGTGCTACTTGGCCTGGCGAGGCTTTCTAGGGAGAGAGCACAACAACTCCTAGAGCTATTAGGGCAGGAAGAAGAAGAATAAGGAACCATGGCTCTTTCTGCGTGGTAGAAGAAAGCGTCAACTTGCTTCCAATGGAGGGAAATTTAGTTTTGAACGCTTGGTTATGGAGCAAGAGCTTTTGGCGGGAGAATGATATAGTATCATAGTTGTCTTTCAGTACCATAACTACATACAGACCCTGGGCCCACATATAGATACCTTCAATGCTGTAAAAACAAGGTTTTACCTCATGTTCTTCTCTTTCTTTTTTGCATTATTTGATTTATTTCTTCCTATTTCTACGTTACGTTGGCTTGCTGTTCATTGGATGCGCCTCCTTTTCTCTCTCCTCAATAAGGCCCTGCAAATATCCTCCCAAATTCCTAATGGTCCTTATATGTAACCAATGGAATGTTACCCTTCATATGTGGTAGTGATGTGTGTGAACACACTTAGGACCGTCGGGGCATTTTTTCCCTCACTAGGAGGTTTCCCCCCATGCATTGTATATACGCTCATCACCCTAGGGCTACTTTATTTTTCCATTACACACACTAAGTAATACTACTCTCTATTGTGCACCTTGAGCTTCTTCATCTTCTTCAAGCTATGTGTTTCCTTGCAACCGTATTTTCCAACAATTGGTATCAGAGCAGGTTCCATCCTCCTGGGCATAGTTGCCAGCAACACCAACAAATGCTTGCTCACTTTGTCAGACTTGGGTGAGCTTTGGTGAGCGTCAACAGGTCGACAAATACTTCGGGTAAGCTTGTAGATCTTAGTCTACTCAGAATTTCCATTTGGGTTCATTTTGGCCTCCATTTTTATATAGGCATTATTGCGTAGGCAATTCCATCATTTTATGTAGAATTTTTGTCAGTGCCATTTTCTACATAATAGGTCCCTTACAATCTTCTACGAGTTGTGCTATATAGCAAGTGTTGGTCTGCTTCATTTCTCCTCTTTTTGGGCAGTTTTCACATCATGTGCAAATATTCTCCATGGCTGACAACAACACATATGTATTCAAGATGTTTACTGCTGAGAATAAATTGGATGGGAACAATTACCCAATGTGGGCTTACATGATGCAACATGTTCTTGTGTTGAAGGGAGATTGGAACATTGTACAGGACATTGATGTACGTCTTGGTTCTGTGGATACAAGGGATGTTGAGGATGATGCAAGTTGTTGGTGGTAGGGTTACTGCTACCAGAGCTGTTTTGCCTATGGCTCATGAGCAAGCTCGGGATGTTAGAGATGCGTAGGCTCATGCATTGATTGCATTATCTCTGAAGCGCATTATTACTTCTCACATTTGCTTAGCTAAATCTGCAAAATAGGCTTGGGATATTTTGGCTGGCCTTTATGCAAGTCGCAACAATGAGGCTAAATTGCATTGTTGCATAAAAAGATGGAATCGAAGATTATGCATGAGAAAGATGAAATAGACACTTTCCTTACTGGTATTAAGGATATTAATGAGCAACTTATTTCTGCAGGCAAAGTCATTTTTGACAGCTCCCTTGTGTAGAGTATTCTTGATGCTTTGCCAGATTCTTACCAGACTTTTGTGAGTACTTGGAGACTTATGACCCAGGGAAATCCTAATGTTGTCAAGTTTGATGCATTATGCACATTGTTGTACTTTCAAGAAAAATAGGGCTAAACAATGTGGAGTTGAATAGGCCTTTATTTCTGCTCAAAGAAAAATCGATAACAGCAATGTAGCCACTTCTCATAGTCCTTTAGTGAGTGGCAAACCACCAATTTCCAATGCTTTTGCTAGAAACACCTCGTTTGGGAATTCTGGTGAAAAGGGCAAAAAGAAGATGCATTTCCATTATTGTAAAGCTAATGATCACTTGATCAAGCAGTGTTTTAAGTTGAAGGCAAATGAGGCTAAGAAGAAGAGGCTAGTTCCACTACAAGTGAAACTATTTTAGAGTCTTCTGTGAAAGGAGATTGTGATATTGATGTAGATGCAGAATGGGATTTTAGTGTAGAGTACACTGATGATCCTTCTATCCATGATGCATTTATGTCACTTGCTGCAAATGATCACGTGTGATACTTTGATAGTGGTGCTACAAAGCACATTACCTCTCATCTCGTGACTTGTTTACCTCTCTTGAGGATGTCCCTCATGGGAATACAATCACTTGTGCCAACAATGCCTCTTACCCGTTCATGGGAGTTGGAAAGATTGTGTTGAGTGTTGCGAATGGCAGTTCTTTCACACTTGTTGATGCACTCTATGTACATGGGATCAAGAAGAATCTTGGATGAAGGATGTACAATTCGTGATCTCAATTTTGGTGATGAGATTGTGCATCAAAAATTTTGTGTTGTGAGTTGTATAAACTCACTTTGTATGAAAAGTGTAGGCAGATTCTTGCAAATGCAGTTGTAGATGCAAAGGTTGTTTCATATGCAAAACTTTGTCATGCCCATTTTGAGATCTGAATTTATCGAGTTAGCCACATTTGCAAAAATCTATTATGGTTGCTTCTTTGCCACCTCTTGAAGCATGTTTATGAAGGACCAAAGCTGTATTTTAGGTAACATGAAACATTTAAAGTTTCCAAAGGATAGTTCAGTAAGGGCTACATGCAGATTGCAGCTTGTGCATAGTGATGTTTGTGGGCCCATGCAAACTCCATCCTTGGGAAACTACCTTTACTTTGTGATTTTGATTGATGATTACCCGAGGCATGCATGGGTGTATCCACTTAAAGCTAAGTCAAAGTGTTTATGTGCTTCAAACAATTTTTGGCTATGGTTGAAAATGTCTCTAAATGTACTATAGGCACACTCCGTTCAGATCGAACGGGGAGTATATGTCTCAGGAGTTTAATGTATTTCTAGCTAGCCATGGGATAAAACACCAATGTACAATGCCGTATACACCTCAACAAAGTGGTGTTGCTGAAAGGAAGAGAAAATTGCTTACGGAGATGGCACGATGTATGGTCAAAAGTCAAGCTTTGCAACATCGTTTTGGCTTGAGGCCATCATGTGTGTCACTTATGTACTCAATAGATGTCCTATGAAAGCTTTGTAGTATACAAATCCATATGAAGCATGGTATCAAAGAAATCCATCTATTGATCACATGCGCATTTTTGGTTGTTTAGCTTATGCTTTGGTGCCACAAACATAGAGCAAAAAATTGGATGATAAGGGTGTTAAATGCATTTTTGTTGGTTATAGTATTGAGAGTAAAGGTTACACGTCATATCATCAATAAAAAAAGCATATCTTCGTTTCACGTGATGTTGTGTTTGTGGAAGATTTTGTTCAGCCTTTGTTGTACTAGAGACAGTAATGTAAGCTCACATGATATTTATGACAATTTGTTGCCTTTGTTCATTAGCAAAAATTTAAATGTAAATTGAAATGAGAAAAATGTACAGCCTATGGGGGTTTCTGTTGGAATTAGGGTTGCAGAGAAACACACACAGCTTGGAGAAGATGAAGGAAGCTCAAGGCACACAATAGAGAGTGTGTTACTTAGTGTGCAATGGAAAGATTGATAGCCCTAGAGTGTTGGGCATATATACAATGCTCGGGGGAAAAAAACCTCCTAAAGAGGGAAAAAATGCCCCGGCGGTCCTAGTGTGTTCACACACATCACTACCACATGTATATGGTAACAAATTCCCCCTGAAGTGATGCGGTGACAAGAGCTAGCACATGAGTAAAGGGAAGTGCCATGCCCTGAGGACATGATCAGTCCACAAAGGGGAGTAAGCCCAAAGATTTGCGGAAAGCTTCTAGCTTCTCACGAGACAATGCCTTTGTGAAAAGATCTGCAAGGTTGTCCTGTGTTGGCACATAAGCCAAGCTGATCTCTCCTGCTCAGAGCCTCTCCCTGACATAGTGGTAATGCATCTCAATGTGCTTTGTGCGAGCATGAAAAACTAGGTTCCTCACAACTGCCAATGCGCTCTGACTGTCAGTGTAAATAGTGTTGGCAGTGTCCTGTCCAACACCCAAATCAGCCATAAGGCATCTGAGCCATACACACTCAACCGTAGCTGTGAAGTCTACCCTGTACTCAGCCTCACAACTCAAAGTGGCCATAGTAGGTTGCTTCTTGCTCAACCATGATATACATGAACTTCCAAGCATGAAACAAACACCACTTGTGGACACTCATGTGTCAAAACAACCAGCCCAATCTGAGTCCGAAAAAGCATGTAAGTCTGGCGGCAATGATCCACTTGGGATAAAACAAGCCAAGATGTAAAGTGCCACTAAGGTAGCGAAAAATCCTCTTGATAGCCTGCCAATTCTTAGACCCTGGGCTATGAATAAATCTGCTGACCTGTGACACTACAAACTGAATATCAGGCCTCGTGTTGCATATATAAATGAGGTAGCCAACAGCAATTTGGTAAAGAGTGAAATCAGCAGGATCGCCAGCATCATGTAGACTCAACTTCAAATCTGTTTCCATGGGAGTGGCAATAGGTTTGCAATCCTCAAGTCCAAACTTACATAGCAATCTTATGTAACTTTTCTGACACAAAGCAATACCACCATTACACTGCTTAAACTGTATACCCAAGTAATGATGCAACAACCCCAAATCTTTCATCTTGAAAGTAGCATTCAAATCAGCCTTAAATTCAGCAACATGTCTCTCATTTGGTCCAATGATTAGCAAATCATTGACATAAAGAACCACAATGAGAAGTACATCACCCTCACGCTTTACATACAATGTGCTTTCTACTGGACTGTTACAAAAGCCTTGTTTGACCAAATGAGTGTCAACTTTCTCATACCAAGCACGAGGAGATTGCTTCAACCCATACAAAGCCTTCTTACATCTGGACACTTTGTCCTCTTGTCCTTTTATGACAAAACCGCGAGGCTGCATTACATAAACTTCCTCAAATATGTCTCCATTCAAGAAAGCATTAACAATGTCTGATTGATGTACATCCCAACCAAAATGAGATGCCAATGCACATAGAAAAGGCACAGTAGTCATACGACAAGTGGGAGCAAAAGTCTCTTCATAATCTATGCCTTTTTGCTGTGCATAACCCTTTGCAATAAGTCGAGCCTTATGGAGATCGATCTCACCATCCGGCTTGTGTTTCAACTTGTAAACCCACTTTGTACCAATGGCCTTTTTGCCATGAGGCAAATCACATAAAGTCCATGTGTCATTTTCTATAAGTGCATCATATTCTGATTGCATGGCAGCCATCCAATCTTTTGAATCCTATTCTTCATAAAAAGACAGAGGCTCCTCAACATCATGTAAGCTAGACACAGCCAAAGCATAACAATCTGATGCATAAGATGCATGGCGAGAGCCTGAACGAGTACGGCTAGACAAAGGTGCATCCAATTTATTGTCACGCAAAGTGTGCTTCAGCCATTTTGGCATACCTCTAGCCCTTTCATTTTCATCCCTTTCCTCATCAAGTACATCATGTACATTTGCATCAGTAATAGGTTGATGTATAACATTTTCAGAAACCCCCATAGGCTATACATTTGCGTCATTTGAACTTACATTCATATTTACACCACTGAAAAGAGGAAAGAAAGTGTCAGAAATGTCCTATGAGCTTAGATTACTATCTCTAGTACATGACAGCAAGGGCTGAACAGAATCTTCCACAAACACTACATCCCGTGAAACCAGAATACACTTTGTTTGTGGATGATATAACCTATAACCTTTGCTTTCAGCACTATAACAAAAAAAAAAACATTTGACAGCCTTATCATCCAATTTTTTGCGTTGTGTTTGTGGCACCAAAGCATATGCCAAACAACCAAAAACACGCATGTGCTCAATAGAAGGCTTTCTATCATGCCATGCTTCATATGGAGTAATAGACTGCAAAGATTTTGTAGGACACCTGTTTAGTACATAAGTGGCACACATGATGGCCTCAAGCCAAAAAAAATGCGGCAAAGCTTGACTCTTGACTTTCCGTAAGTGACCTGTTTTTCCTGTCAGCAACACCATTTTTCTGAGGTGTATAAGGCACTGTACATTGGTTTTTTATCCCACGACTAGCCAGAAATGCATTGAATTCATGAGACATATACTCCCCCCCTCGATTGGAACGGAGGGTGCCCATAGTACATTTTGAGACATTTTCAGCCATAGCCATAAATTGTTTGAAGCACATAAAAACTTTGGACTTCGCTTTAAGCAAAAATATCCATGCATGATTGGAGTAATCATCAATGAAAGTCACGAAGGACAGGTGATTGCCCAAGGACGAAGTTTGCATGGGCCCACAAACATCACTATGCACAAGCTGCAACCTGCATGTGGCCCGAACGGAACCATCCTTTGGAAACTTAGAACGCTGCATCTTACCCAAAATACAGCCTTCACAAACATGTTTGACAGGTGCTTCAAGAGGCGGCAAAGAAGCAACCATATCAGATTTTTGCAAAAACAACAAATTGGCAAAATTCAGATGACCAAAACGTGCATGCCAAAGTTTTGCATCTGAAATAGCCCTTGAATCTGCAACAGCATTTGCAAAATTTTGTCCACACTTGTCATACAAAGTGAGCTTATACAGCCCACGGCACAAAAGGCTAGATGCAACAATTTCATCACCAAAACTGAGATCATGGACTGTACATCTATCATCCACAAATTTGACTACAAGTCCAAGTCTAGCAAGTGCAGATACAGACAAGAGATTCTTCTTGATCCCAAGTACATAAAGTGCATCAACAAGTGTGAAGGAACTGCCATTTGCAGTAGTAAGCACAATCTTTCCAACTCCCTGAACCGGATAAGAGGCATTGTTGGCACAAGTGACTGAATGCCCATGAGGGACAAACTCAAGAGAGGTAAACATTTCATGATGTGAGGTAATGTGCTTTGTCGCACCACTGTCGAAATACCACACATGTGAATCTGTAGCAACTAACAAGTATGCATCATGGACAACAGGATTGTAAGTGCACTCTGCGCTAAAAGCATTAGGAGAAATATGAACCTTGCATGGGCCTTGTAAGGAATCCTAATTTTTAGGGATTAAGGCTAATGTTGTGTGGGGTTTAGGGGGCAAGGGCATTGAAGAAGGTAGTTTTGAGTAGGCTTTTCTAGCCTTTTTTTTAGACAAATGTAGGATGTGGACCTAAAGGGTTGCTTTCTCTCTCTAGCTTTTTTTAAAGTGAAGGAAGCATAGGGGTGTGTCCACATCAGCAATTCCGTGGGTCAAAAAGAGTCAAAATTTGACTTTTTTAAAAAAAATTCATTTTTATTTGTTTTTTACTTAAAACTCCCTCCCAACATATATACATATCCAAAAATCATTTTTTGACCCATTTTTTAACCCAGAAGCTTAGAAAGTCCATTTTTTCAAAAATCTTTTCCCCCAAAAAGTAATAAACATTTTGTTCTCTCCTCCTCCTCCCTCCTCCCTCCTCTCTCCCTCTCTGCCCCTACCTTCCTCCTCCTCCCCAATCTCTCCCTCCTTCTCTCCTCCCATCCTGCTCGGCCTCTCTACCCTTCCCCCTCTATCTTTTCATCATTTGCTTCCTCACGCAATAGCTTCCATGGTGCTCACAGACATCACAAACGGTTTGCTTCCACCACCACGTACTCTGCACACCAAAAGCATACATATTCGCTTACCCACGGCATTTGCACCAAAGACCACTATTGAGGGTGATCAAAGGTCATCACAAGAATGTCGCACCGCTTGTGAGACCAATGTTGACATTTGGGTGGATGGCCATTTGTACCCTTACGATCCTATAAGCCGCTTCCATCCACCATTTAATAGCCTTTCCACATTTCTTCAATTACTTGGGCGGGGAGAGGCAGGCTTGTTAGGCTATTGCAAGCGGCTGTGTATGGGTGCAGGTGCTTCTTTGCATATGTGGATGCACGAATGTCAAGCTCTTCACCTCAAGATGACGGCATTACAAGAGAGTGTTGCCTCTTCGGAGAGGATAGTTAAAAGTCTTGAACAACAAATGTAAGAAAAGGAGTCCCACATCCAGAAGCTTACCAACACCATCACATACTTGAAAGAAACACCCCTTGGTGCAAGGAAACGCAAACGCCCGTATTCATCCATTGAAACTCTTGCACATTCTGGAGGAGCACGCAAACGACGAGTTATAGCCACAAGGTGATTTGGTCTTTACTTGCATGATGCATTCTTACTTCACACTATTTTCTAACATTTATGTTTATTTGTTGCCAGAAACTTCATCTAGGAGGCATGCGGTGGAACAAGCCAAGATAATCGAGTCAACCTTCTCACTAGTTGTCTCAATACTGAGGATGTGATTTCTATCTTACAATCACCTGGAGGTAAGCACATTAAGGATGCAGTCACCAAGGACCTTATGCGTAAATTAAGAAATGTGGTTAGTGATGATGATGTTCAACAAGCTTGTGATGAGGCTGGAATCAGCACCAAAGCCTATCAGGCTATTTTTCAACTCCTAAAGGATGCCCTCAAAGAACATGGCATTGTGGAAAACCTATTTCCCGTTCCTCACAAGGTCAAGCTCGCAAAGAAGGCCACAAACGAAGATGTGTTCTCCCGCATTGGGACATACCTACACATTGAGGACACAATGCCAACTTCCCTTTATGCTTCGTGCGCAACAAAGACAAGGGAAAAAGGTAAGAAACAATCCATAAGACCTTCGGAGAAGGGCTTTCCTTACACAATGTGGAACAATATTTTCGTGGATCTTAGAAGGCTTCAAGAATCCATGCTTAGATTTTACGAGTTACCTGAAGAAGGTGACACACTTTACTTTTTTCTTTGGTATTATTCTTATCATAGACGCTGAAGTTAAGGTCTTAGCACTATTTATTTTGTAGTGCTTGGCACAAAAGTCGCTTTTGTGCTGAAACTCAATGAGTGTCAAATAGTGAAAGGCCGAAGGTTAGAGAGGCTAAGTGTCACTCTAGTGAACGAGGCCCTTCTTCAAACCAAGCGAAGGGATTCAGTCGAGCCATATCCCACCCTATCTTTTAGCGTGCAATCAGAGAAAGACATTTGGTGGTTGGGTGCTATTGAGGTGCCCAAAGAGACCAATGGAGTACTTTCATGGATTTTTGAGAGAACTCCATGGATCACAGAAGTAATACACTCCCAAATTGCAGTTCAGAAGTTGGAGATTGAGGGCTTTGGTAGTTATGATGTGGAGTGGCACTTAGGTGGGGATTTGAAGACCATAAAGTGTTTGCTTGGATGCAAACAAGGGGCTTCTTCTCTCATGCCTTGTCCATTTTGCACTCGAGGGTACAAACCTAATGGACAAAAATCACATAAGAGCACTGCAAAGGCCGGTTACATGCTTCCATGGCAAGGGCATGGAGAACAAGGGTTAGATTGTCGTGATGTCGGAGATGACTGAGATGTCCCATGCTCAATGCCCCAGACCGTGATCAAAAGGACCACGCTTGGAATCCAATCTTTCATTTTTCTCTATCGAATGTATATTTTTGTACATTACACGCATTCATGCGCATTTTTGATAGGCTATTGAAGCTCCACATTGACTATGCTTTCACAATGAAACCGTTGAAAAGTCCCAGGAAGCGATCGAAAGAGTGGAGGTACTCTTGAATTCCATTAGCTGTCACGGTGGAAATGTGTCTATAGTTGCTGCAAAGAACATAGGGGAGGCCCATGAAATTGCTCAACAAGTGTCAATGAGTGGACAAAAAGCTAGACACTTTTTGAAGAGAGTTTCCCAAGGAAAGCCAAGTCGATATGATGCTCAAAACAGCTCCAACCAGCAGGCCGGTAACCTTTGGGAGCTTTGGAAGGAGTTATGCAAAGCTACTACTGACAATGATTCAAATGGCGAGCTTGCAAACAAGCGCAAGCAAGTTTGGGCCCATTTTGATTAAATGGTCAAGCTTATGGGCCTTAACAGCACAACAGAAGAACAACGTCAATCATTTCAAGAAGCTTTAGCGGATTTTACCAAGGTCTTCACCCTTTCTTGGGGTGAAAATAACATCACACATTACATGGTAAGTCATTCATGGTGTATTCATTACAAGGGATTGTTTTTATTTAATAATGTGGATCGTTTACTCATGTGCACAACATATCTTGTTTGCGCATGGTGCATTTTTTATGCACAAGTATGGATCGCTTGAAATTTTTAGCACTCAAGGCATGGAGAAGTCCCATTATCGAGCAAGGGGAGTGTACTTCAAAAATACTCGACATAGTGGTGGAATGGTGCAATCCAATTATTTGGAGGAGATTTTCAACTGGTTTTTTCGCAAAACATTTGCCCGTAAGCTCACAATGGAGCGTGCGCGACAATCCAAGATTGCTATTGAAGTGCGCAAATGGAGTCGTCAAGAGCATAGCAACAAGTGGCAAATGTCGCAAGGTCCCACCAAGCATGCTGCATGGCGGCGATGCAGAGTGCGACAAGGATCAAAGTGGATACTGCGCGAGTCACTAAACGTGAACGCAGGGTCCAACTCTTAGCGACATGTTTATTTAAAAAATAATACTTCTTTTAAAAAAATTAGTGTGAACATGGCCCTTTTTAAATGGGCCCTTATAAATATTGCATGCTCTCATAAATCACTCATTTCTTAAGAACAGGTGAGCTCTTACCAATGAAATGGCGCGCACCAAACAAACCGCGAAAGAGCATCCGCCTGCCAACAAAAACACCCTCCAAGGATGTGAGAAGCCGTCATGGCTTAAAGGCACAAGAAAACGGCCACGAACACTTGGCCGTTCCAGGAACTCTTCTGGTAGTGGGCATGGTGGTAGGGCACGAGAGTCATCAAGGACTGTTGAATCTCCACCTCCTCAAGATATAACACCTAGAAAGAGAATGAAGCAACGTGCCCAGCGCTGGAGAGAAGCAGAGGGCCAGCAAACATCAGAGTCCGATAGGGAGCAGCCATCGCGTCCCCAATCACAAGCAGGACCATCCAGGACTCAGGTGGTCCATACAGACACCGAATCAGAGAGTGAGCCACCATAGCTGTGAGAAAAAATACCGCGCACACACCGGGTGGCCGTTGGGGGGAAGACATTGCCTCAAGGCCAGGGAGCTCTCCCCCACACGACAAGATCGGCAACCAAGGGAAGAAGAAGAATCAGAAGAGGCTGCAGAACCAGCCCCTAAGCATGTAAATAGGCGCAAGTCTAAGTTTTTCAAGAAGCCTAAACGCCGCCCGCCAGCAAATGTGCAAGTGCCCCCAAGACAACCGCAGTGGTGCCGAAAAATAGCAAGGGCATTTGAAGAAATCTGCCACTACCAGAAGACGACGGAGCTCTTGATTCGACGCGCCCCCTTTGCTCGCACTGTGAAGGAGGTGCTTCAAAGCTATGGAAATCAGTATAGAATGCAAGCAATAGCGCTAGAGGCTATTCAAGAAGCTGCAGAGGCCCACATCATTTCGGTGTTGGAAGATACCAACCTATGCGCCATTCATGCAAAGCGAGTGACAATACAACCAAAAGATATGCACCTTGCACGTCGGTTGCGACGAGACTTCGAGCATTAGCCGAAGTTATCCCTCTTTTTGTATTGCACACCCTTATCTTTGTAATGATTTGACTTTCCAATGACAATATGATCAACAGTTGTGTCTACTCTGTCTATTATCTTTGTAATTTCAAGTTCTGTATGTAATTGCAGTCAATTTCAGTAAATTTGTGCATTTTAAGTACCCTTGGGGGTAGATAAGCCTATAAGGGGCCAAAAAAAGCATGGCCACAAGGGCGCGCAAATGGCCCATCCAAAACTAATGGATGGGCCATTTGCGCGCCCTTGTGGCCAGGCCTTTTTCTGCCCCTTTTAGGCTTATCTACCCCCACGGGTACTTAAAATGCACAAATTTACTAAAACCTATTGGTTTTGCATCAATATTTTATATGGATCCTTGTGGACACCTTTTTTTGGTCATTTCAAGCTTTGAATTCCTTATAGGATATCAAAAAAAATAACATATTGTGAAACCAAGTGTCTATGCAACATTAATTTGGATTTTTCAAATGTCCAATGTAATTGGACTTTTTGGTGGAGGGGTGTACTAGGTAGATCTAAAGCAGGTGATAGTGTGTTGGAAAATTCATTTCATAATTGATTTCAGCTTTTCTAGTGTCTTTGAGTCTGAACATATGCTGGAATTGCCATATGAAAAGGGTGCATTTAAATGAATGATGCAAAACCAATCCATTGCAGTATATTTGTGCTTTTTAAGTACCCTAGGGTGTAGATTGGCTTATAAGGGGCAAAAAAATGCCTGGCCACAAGGGCGCGCAAATAGCCCATCCAAAACTGATGGATGGGCCATTTGTGCGCCCTTGTGGCCAGGCCTTTTTCTGCCCCTTTTAGGCTTATCTACTCCCAAGGGTACTTAAAATGCACAAATTTACTAAAACCTATTGTTTTGCATCAATATTTTACATGGATCCTTGTGGACACCTTTTTTTGGTCATTTCAAGCTTTGAATTCCTTATAGGATATCAAAACAAATAACATATTGTGAAACCAAGTGTCTATGCAACATTAATTTGGATTTTTCAAATGTCCAATGCAATTGGACTTTTTGGTGGAGGGGTGTACTAGGTAGAGCTAAAGCAGGTGATAGTGTGCTGGAAAATTCATTTCATAATTGATTTCAGCTTTTCTAGTGTCCTCGAGTCTGAACATATGCTGGAATTGCCATAAAAAGGGTGCATTTAAATGAATGATGCAAAACCAATCCATTGCAGTATATTTGTGCTTTTTAAGTACCCTAGGGGGTAGATTGGCTTATAAGGGGCAAAAAAATGCATGGCCACAAGGGTGCGCAAATGGCCCATCCAAAACTGATGGATGGGCCATTTGCGCGCCCTTGTGGCCAGGCATTTTTTTGCCCCTTATATGCTAATCTACCCCCTAGGGTACTTAAAAAGCACAAATATACTGAAATTGACTACAATTACATACAGAACTTGAAATAACAAAGTCACCAATCAAAAAACAATTCATATCACCAATTGAAACAATTTTCAAGATTGACAAATCAGATTCAAAAGAATTTGCAATATAGAGAGACAATTTCAAATATTTTTTATTCCTTCCAGCACGATGATTTTACATCATGTATCTGAGGAGTTCATAATTTTTTTGACCATTTCCTGGCGCCTATTTTGCGCGTAAGGCAACTCCCCAGTCAAGAGGGACTGCGCTATGGCATTTGGGTCAGTTGATCCAATGGAAGCATGTATCCCTATCTGGGCAAGCACTTTACCACGAAAGCCAGTGCCAAACGCTGTGCATACAAGGGATCTACGCACTAGGAACACTTGATGTGCAGTTTGAGCAATGGTGCTTAAACACAAAAACTTGCTCAAAGCTTTTAACGACCAAGTCATAAAATGGGCTTGGGGAGTAAATTCATTATGGATAATGGCCACATCGCCAGGGGGGAGTTGTCCTAGGTAATGTGCAAGGGAAGCTTGAGGTCCAAAGCCCGTCCGCTTGCCACCCGTCCTTGCAGCAAAATCATCAACCTCCACAACATCCTGTCATAAACCTATGAAGGTAAAGAAAAAAGACAATGAAGGATAAAATAGTAACATGAAAATTAGGATACAGTTTACCTCCTGCTCCTTGTCGTCCTCCTCCCTGTTGCCCTTTGCATCCAAGTCAATGCTCCCATGCACCACAGATACAAGCTTTGGATCATCAGATGGGAGGTCGCATAATGGCATAGGCATCCTAGCAGCCTCAACCTTGGCTTGGGTGGCTTGGAAATCTTCATCAGCCACGGCAACTGCTCTGCTGCCAGGACCTCCACACATACAACTGCAATAGTGTCAGCAACAGAGTCCCCATCTGGCAAGAGCTTGCTTTCTAGGGCATCTGGCGTATTGTCTAAGGGACATTTTCTGCTGTTGCATAGCACGCTCAAGCATTCATCCATGCGCAGGCCAAATGCTTTTTCAAAATCATGCAGGAACACATATATACTCCTCCCCATCCACTAAAACTGAGGAGAAGCGGCTGATTTCTACCTTTGGGATTGCCACATCCGTCAGTGGTAGTGGCACTGGAGTGTCACTAGGACCAGCGGCAACTATGGATTTCTCAACCACTTCCTCAAGACCCCTAGGGTACTCGAGCCAGTGTGCTTTTCCTTCCGCTGTAGGGTTCATGGGGATAACGTGCTGCTCCTTGGTGTCCTTGATAAAGGACCCAACTTGAAGGTGTGGTAAGCGGAGCTCCTCCAAATCAGGTTCCTCGCTCACCAAGAAGATAAATGTTGCGAGCCGAGAAAGGTACTCCACCCCCAACTTGCGCTTCTTGAGCGCTGACACCCCATGGCTTGCTCGTCCAAGTAATGTCCTGCATCGGTTGCAATTTCTTGGAATCGTTGCAACCGCTTGGAGAATAGGTGATCACCTTTGTGTATATAGCGCAAAAGATCGCAAGGCACCCAGATCCCTGCATGTGGGGGGATACATACAGAATATTTTATGATGTGCTCCTCCATGAACGCAGAAATCTCCTCAAATGCATCCATGTGAAGGGCAACTGTGGCGTCAAGGTCAGGGAGACGAGTAAAAAAGGTGTGGAGGTCCAACTTCCCTTTGTATTTGGTGTCCTCGAGGAAGAGGATGAAGCGTGACAAAGGGGTGGATGTGGGTGCAGATGCAGAGGCTGTGGTAGCATCCATGTCTAACCTGGGGTGTGGATAGAGAGTGGAGGAGCTCAAGAATTGCAAAAGTGAAAATAGTGAATGAGTTAGGTGGCCCCCCTTTTATAATGGACCCTTTTTTTAAGACATAAAAAAAGGCACTTTCATCAAAAAATGATTTCTCATCCCAATGCAAAAAATTATATTCAAAGGCATGATTTGCCGAAGCAAATCATGTTGATTACAGCAGGGATCAATATGAAAATTGCAAGAGTTACAAAGTTATAAGATCGATAGCATAGTTCCATCTATCCCCCAATCCTCCTCGACCTTCAATTTGTCTTCCATTCTCTTCCCAATCTGCGGACATTCATTACAATAAGCATCTAATGATCGACAAACCATGATGTATTGAAAATGTGATGGAAGGATTCTCACCTTGTGACCTTGTAAACGAAATTGTGCTTGTTGAAGGGCCTCAAAACCCATAATAACCAAATGTTCTCGAACATTACTGAGAGTCCAATGCTTGTTCACTTGGACTGCCTCCAAAGCATCGTTGGGCATCTTCACTGCAATGTCAAAGCTTGCAATAGCGCCATCTACACTCTGTAAGGGAGTCCACACTCCAAGCTTGCACATCCAACGATCATAGTGAAATCGTATGTACAAGGAGGTGCGGGATTTCAAATAGCGCATTCCAATACCTGAAGCTCCAACCTTACAACGGTACCGGTCCCCGTTGTGCATGCCCTCCACAAAACCCCAGTCCTCTTCTAAAAGCCTTCCTAATTCCTCGTAATGCGCATCTTTACATACAAGCATTGTGGTAGTCTCCACAAATCTAAACTCTTTAAAAATGTGCACAAAACAATGAATAGGCAAACACCAACTCAAGCCCACAGACCTAGAAGCTTTAGAGTATTTCAAAGAGTTTTGGACATCCATTATCATCTTTTGCTTGAAAGATGCTACCGACCACAAATCTGGGACCGGCCACTCCATACTTAATAAGGAAGTTACTTTGATGGGTTCAAGCGTTCCAAATGCTTGTGTAGAAGTAGGGACAATATAGGAGTGAGAATAGAAGAAAATCCTTCTTTGAACCAGTTTGGTTGGGCAAAGATGTGGGAACATTATTGCTCCAATATCTGCATGTATAGCATTGAATGTGCCGGAGAGACTATGTAGTGGCTGCTCCTCCACCAACATGGATGGAAATATGACTATAAATGCATGAAAAATGTTAAGTATGAATCCATAATAACATTATACTGTGATTTCACGCCTAGCTTTGTATTCTCAAAACATGTACTTACAATGTGTTGGAAATCGAGGTGGTTGTTGCAAGTGCATGGTTGACATTGAGAAAACATGTTGCACAATGGCTACGGTCCCCTTGTCTTTGCGGTTCTTGAAGCCAAGGAGCTTTCCTTTCCAATGAAGATCCAAGTTTGCACGATTTTGCACACGATGAGGGCCAACAGCAGATGGTTGCGTGTATACCCAAGCACCTTTGGTGAACTCTTGTGGCACCCACTCATCATCTACACCTCTAGTGTTGTGGCATGCAAGTGCTGTGACCTCATCCTTTGGCCGCCTTTGCGAAGTAGAGTTGGCCATGGTTGAGCAAAGAAAACTAGCAGGAGGAGAAGAACCTTGCTTGTTGCCACAATGTAGGTGGGATAAAGTGATATGAGAAAGTGGTTAACCCTTGTGGCAATGGGAGGAGAAGGTGGACAACCCTTGCTTGGTGTGGCACTGAGAGGAGAAGGTGGATAACCCTTGCTTGGTGTGGCAATGGAAGGTGGTAGGGGAGGAGAGAGGAGCTTCCTTGCTGCAGCAATGGAGATGGTGTAGAGAGAGAGAGTGTTGGAGTAGAGGATGAGTGTGATGGTTGTAACCAAGGAGGGGTTGGAAAAGGGGTTCTAGAGAGAGAAAATCACTTTTTGCCTAATAACTACTTTTGAGGGAGCTTTGGATAGCAAAAAAATATTTTTTAAAAGTTTTTTAAAAAATTTGAATTTTAGGGTTTTTGGATGCACGTTTTGACTTTTTGAGATCGAAAAATGCTTTTTTGACCATAAAATAGTTTTAGGGGGGTTTTCAGAAGATGAAATTTGAGTTTTGAAATTTTTGAAAATTTTCAAATTTTTGGGATTTTTTCATAACCGGATCAAAAAGGAGGGAAGTTGGAGGTTCCATATGGCCCACCCCCCCCCCACCTTCTCACTAGGTAAGAGCCCATTTAAGAAGTGTAAAACTACTTTGTCCCCCTACATTTTTGAGGGCATAGAGTGTGTCCACCACCCTCTTCTCATTGGCTGGCCTCTAATTAACCTTAATCCCAAAGGGCCCCTAGAGGGTTCATATTTTTCCTAATGAGCCCATTCTGCATCAACATCAGCAACACAGTCTCCTTTCACAGAAGACTCAACAATGGATGCATTTATAGTCGAACCAGCATTTGCAGTGCAACCACCCTCTTTCTTCTTAGCCTCTTTGGCCTTCAACTTAGGACACGACTTGCTCAAGTGATCATTAGCTTTACAATAATGGCAATGCATCTTCTTTTTGCCCTTATCACCAGAATTGCCAGAAGAAGTGATGCCAGCAGAAGCATTAGGAACAAAAGTTTTGCCACTCGCAGTAGAACCATAAGAAGTGGCTGCATTAGTGCTACCACCCTTTTTTTGAGAAGCAATAAAAGCTTGTTCAACTGCACATAGTCTAGTCCTGTTTTTTTCTGGAAAGTGACTCTTGCAATAGCAATGTGCATAATGCATCAAACTTGACAATTTCAGGATTTCCTTGGGTCTTAAGTCTCCAAGTACTAGCAAAAGTCTGGTAAGAATCTGGTAAGGCATCAAGAACAGTCTACACTAGGGAACTGTTTGAAATGACTTCACTACAAGAGGTTGTGTGCTCTTGTGACGCTCTTAGCGACGGAAATACACTGGGTTTTTATAACCCCCGGCGTCGCTATAACCGTCGCTAAAAGCGTCGCTACGAGAGCGTCGCTATCTGCGTCGCTATAGGCGTCACTATATAGCGACGCTCATAGCGACGCCTATAGCGACGCAGATAGCGACGCTCTCACAGAAGAGTATAGCGACGCATATAGCGACGCTACAGAGCCATAAATAGCGACGCTTATAGCGACGCCTGAGAGAATATTTTTTTGGTGGCAGGGCATTGAATGCCCTGCCACCCATCAACCATATTGTACTTGATTCACTTTTTAAAAAAAGTGCAAAGGTAAATAATAGACCCAAAATAGTCACCCACAAGACGCATTGTTTGCAAAATTGACAATTGTACACATCATAGACAAACTGAATTGATTGGCAAATGTAATAATGACAATTGTACAACATCATAGGCATAAAGAATTGATTGGCAAAAGGAATTGCGGTGACAAATGTAATAATATACATGGTTCAAAAAGACATATAAAATCCGTCTCATGATACATAAGCTATGAGAAACCCTAAACTAATGCTATCTAGCTACGGCTAAATTGACGTCGTCTAATCAGACGTCTCATCGCGTCCAAGCGGCGTATCTGTCGGATTCTGCAAAAAAAGACAATAAGACAGTTTTCAGTAAATATAAACATATAACGACATTTATAAAACAATACAAAAAATAAAAAAGAGTAAACCCTAATACTAACCATGCCGCCGCGAGAACTGAGAATGTCCATCAGGGCGTTTAAGCCCTTCCTGTCTGCGTACTCGCGCTCGTACGGTGTGGGATCACGTCCTGTCATCGACCACTGTCAAAACATACAAAGATTTCATTATGTTAGAACTAAAAAACTCATAAACCCTAAACTATCGAACATGCATAAAGAGCAATGTGAAAAGACTTACAAAATCGGCCTCAAATGATGCCCATCCACCGCTCCCCAAGTGGTGCGAGCTCCCTGCCTCTACTCGCGCTTTGGCTGCATCCTTTTGTTGCTTCCACTTGTCGGGATTCTCGCGCGCTGCTTTCTTCGCATTCTTCCAATCTTCTTTGGCCAGCCAATCTGGCCTATTCCACCCATTCTTGATTGCTTTTTGCACTTCGGAACGCTTGTGTTTGCAGTATTCGCGCATTCGAATCTTCATCAGGTCTTCATTGAAGCGCTGATCCCGTGTTGGAACGAGAAACTCATCATGAAGTATGCTGATGACTCCGTTTTTTCAATCACTTGGTACTTCACTCCATTTGTTTAGTATATAGTGTCTAAACAGCTGAGAGCAAAGACCACGCATGCGCGAGATCACCTTCTTGCCGTCATCATCCATGATGATGCCGCCGCTGATGTCGACGGAGTAAGGCAAGCCCTCTGGCCGGTGACGTGTGAACCTGGGTGTCCCGGCAGGGGTCTCTAGCGGCGTGTCGATGGGGGTACGGACGTCAGGTGTCTCCATCGGCGTCTGGGCGCCGAAGCGAGGAGTGTCGAGTGGGGTGGCTCCTGGCGGAGTAGGTAGAGGTGTGTAGCTTCTAGGAACAGTCAGCCGTGCAAAACCTGGCGTAGACGGCGATGCTGTGGCTGGTGTGGGGGCGGGCAAAGAAGGGGAGGGTAAAGAGCCTCGTCGAACACGAGGCGGTGTGGAGGCATCGGTGGCGGAATCCCCACAACAACCGCCACCGCCACCACTAGAGCGCCGGTGTCTAGACGAGTGTGACGCTCGTCTCGTCGACGCCGAAGCTTCGGAGCGCGCCGAATGCTCCGAAAGAGAGGGAGATGCGGATGGTGTAGGAACGCGCGATGATGCGCCAGAGCGATGACGCTCCACGTACCACTGTCTCTGCTGCGGTGACAAAGAAGAAAGAAACTCCTCATCATCCATACCTGCATTAAACACACGAATATTTAAACTTAATATTGAATGAATAGAGTAGACAATGACGCAAAGACCATTAAATACAATGACGTAATGACGCATATAAATACAATGACGCAATGAATCGAGTGATAGAAGAGGCAAGTCGAAAACTCAGAATTTTCAATCAAAAGATGTGAGCGCGAGTAGAAAAGAGCGTTACACACCATGGAAGCTACTTAGAGA
This sequence comes from Adiantum capillus-veneris, assembly GCF_014529385.1. Lineage (NCBI taxonomy): Eukaryota > Viridiplantae > Streptophyta > Polypodiopsida > Polypodiales > Pteridaceae > Adiantum > Adiantum capillus-veneris. The sequence continues at coordinate 70,256,150 of NC_140960.1, read as the reverse complement.
GCTAGAGCTTTTACAGCACGGAGCAAAATTGTTCAAATACAATATTTGTGGCTTTAAGAGATCTCTCTCTCATCCTCGCATAACTCAGCATAACTTCCTATATCTATATAGAGCTCTCCGTTTAAACACATATCCTCTGTTTCATTTTGTAGCTCCTCTGCATGCACCCCATATAGAGTAGTAGCATCTTGATGCTCGTCTGGCACCACCGCAGCGGCTTCTGATTGAGCATCTTCTCTGATCTCCTCCATTGATGTCGTTGTGATTGGCACATGGTAGCCTTCATACGTCCTTGCACTACGAGGGGCTACCTCTATGACGTACCACCAGTTTGATGTAGACTTTGTAGGATGAAATACTACCTGCCAGAGCCACATAACTTACATGAGAGCTTTCAAGCACATAACTTGTAAAAGGGGGATGTTAACTATTTATATACTTACTTGTTCACAATGCTCGGGTAGTACGAAAGTGTCTCTTAGGTCAGTCCATTTCTTAGTAGAATCCACCTCAAGAAAACCAGACTCTCCTCTACGCACAGTAGCGTTTCGACCCTCCATGATTATCTTGAACCATTGCACGTCGAACAAGTCGACAAAAAATCCTCTGTAATCGATCCTCAAAATCTCTTGCAGCGTGCCGAAGTGTCGACCTTTACACCATGCTGCTGTGTATGACTTATACTACAACGAACAAAGATTATGAGTGGCCGTTCAAACGTTTATAAATAAAGTCACTTTCTAGTCGTACATTGCAAACTTACCTTGGTCGCGCAACCCCGAGAGTACTCCCACTCTTCTTCAGTCACTTCGTCACCGCATTGTTGTGCGCTTTTCAATTGGTTGTGCAACCATCTTAAGCTCATGAAGGTTGGTAGGCTCTCCAGAACCGCTGGATAGTGCATCGGTGGTCGTCTTCCCCGTCTCCACTCGATTCGTGCCCTTTGTCGCTCTTGCTTTGCATCCTCATATTGTGAAATCCACTTTTGCATCACTGGATTGTGAAGCATGCAAAATCGGTTGATTTTAGCCTCTAGATCTTCCGTCATCTTCTTCTCAACACCGAGATTGCACATGACAATCCCAGATATGCGCTCATCATCTATGGTTCGCCATAGCGTGTCCCGGGATTTATCAAATCCGTCTAGCCACTCTCCAATGTACACTAGGGACTCTGATACCAACCAACCTTCTGCCATGCTACCCTCCGGACGTGCCTTTTGACGCACATATCCCTTAAGCGTTTTCATGAAACGCTCTAAGAAGAACATCCATCTGGAATGAACTGTGCCAGCTATTTCCACCTCATCAACTATGTGAATAAGAAGATGCACCTGAATGGTTAGTATTGTAGTAGGAAAATGTTTCTCAAACATGCACACAAGCTCCGCAGCATTTAGTTTGGCGAATGGTATGGAGTCTACGTCGATCTCCTTTTGTGAGATCCATTGCACCAGCTTTGCAAGTTTGTAGATTGTGTTACGGATGTCGAGAGACAAACATCCCTCAATGGCAACCGGTAAAATAAACTGTAAAGTATGTGCAGCAATGATATTAAAGTCCACATTTTATGCAATGATATTAAAGTCCACTATGAACGTACCTGACACATTTTATGCCAATCGTGTGACTTCAAACCGGTAAGCTTTCCTTCTTTAGTAAAACACGTTCGGAGCGAGTGCATTACGCCAGTGGGGGTCCGCAAAGATCGAATGGCCTCTTTTACTTTGCGTTCTTGGGCTCCTGTGAAAATCCATGGTGCTTTAGGAAGTTTTATCGATCCATCAGACGCTGTTTGTGGCCAATATTGCTCCATACGATCCACATTTCTAAGGTCAACTCTGGCTCCCAAAGTATCTTTCTTGCCGGTCAAATGGTCCCATAGTAGATTACCCACATTCTTGAATATGTGCATTGGATCGAGCAAGTGATTGATCACGAGTCGGGGCCAGTATGGTAACTCGTACCATAGAGATAGTCTCTTCATCCCTGGAGGCAATCCGTCATCGCACATCTCCTTCTGCTCTAACCATGCTTGTGCAGACATCCTTGGTGGCTCTCTTCCCAAAAAGCCGTCGCGTAACACATGATTCTCCGGAAGATACGCTTGATGACCTTCGTAGATTTGCTTCTTCAGTGAGGGTGCCCTACGTGCATTCAGTCTAGGTCCACATGTGACACATGCTCTGTATCCGCTTGTTTGAAGCCCTGCATGTATACACATGATAATAGATCAACTATGGGGAAAAACAAGATTTACAGTGTCTGAGAGAAGAGTGTCAATAGATCACCTGAGCATTCTGTTAGCCCAGGATAGTCATGCATGGTCCACATTAGAATACCTCTGATCAAAGCATTCCGTCGTCCTGTGTGTCGGCTCATATCCACCACCTCTATGCCAATCCACAATTGTTGTAGCTCTTCCAATAGTGGACGAAGATACACATCCATATTCCCCACTTTATATCGCCCTGGCACAATCAAGCTTAGCCATAGGTGCCCCTTCTTCGTAGTCAACCACGGGGGAATGTTGTAGTTGACGATGACAACGGGCCATACACTGTAAGATGTTGATCTTTGACCAAATGGATTTACGCCATCCATAGCCAGGCCTAAGCGCAAATTTCGAGCTTCCCTGGCAAAATCCGACCATGTTCCATCTATATGTTTCCAGGCTGCGCAATCTGCAGGAATTCGTAGCACACCATCCGAAGATTTATTCTCCTCATGCCATGATGCTAGGGCGGCCATGGACTTACATTCGAAGAAATGCTTGATGCGAGGAAGCAAAGGAAAATGTCGCAAAACCTTTTGTGGAATTTTTGTCCCGTGGAGATCTACTCGATATCTTTCGGAATCACATTTCGGACACTTCTCCATGTCTGTGTATTGCCCTCTGAAAAGAATGCAGTCATTAGGACAAGCGTGGATAGAATTGTAATCCATCCCCAAGTTTCGCAAAATCTTTCTTGCTTCATCTCGGGAATCTGGCATCACATTGTCAGCTGGTAGAATGTGCTCTTTCAGCAATCTACACAACATAAAAATATGATACAGTCGTGTAAAAATCTATCAGATCATTATACATTTAGAGTTCTATTAAAGTAAACTAATTGTAATAGATCACCTGAAAAGCGCTGTGACGCTAGTGTCACTCCATCCAAACTTTGCCTGCATGTTGAGAAGAACCAGGAGTGCTTTCAATCTAGACATACGTGCTCCATTATACAATGATGTATCAGCTTCACTTTTCATATCATCATAGATAAGCCTTTCTGAATCCATGATCGTCTCGATCATTTCATCAATCTCGGGCTCAAACATTGCCTCGTTGGGAATGTGCTCTGCATGATCATCCCCCGAGCTGTCAGAGGCTACATCTTGTGGCCTCACATATGCTGCTTGACCAAAGCGCCTGCGAATACGTCTATTGGGTTGCAAGATTGCTGCTTGTTGGCCAGCGTCAGAGTCCGACGAGTTATAATTGGCAACAACTCGATCTATAATAGATGGATCGAACTCGCCAAATTCGCGAACGTGCTGCAAAGAAACACGTCTTGTCCGTCGCACAGCATGCTTGCATTGATTACAAGGACATAAGACCCTCGTTGAGAGATAGGTGTTTCGGTTGGACGGTCCCACATCCTCGTCGCTACTCATAATGAGGATAAAAAACTTATAACCTGGACAACAAATTTAATATTCTATTGGCATTCTTCGTCTTATCTCTCTCTCTCTCTCTCTCTCTCTCTCTCTCTCTCTCTCTCTCTCTCTCTCTCTCTCTCTCTCTCTCTACCTCACATTCTCTAGTCATGTCCAATCCCCGCACACCTCGGTCTAGAGGTGCACGGAGATCAGAACCACCGGGTTATAATCTCGTCTTTATTGGTCAATACCTATATTTGTGGGTACAAGAAATCTAGACACCCACGTCTACATGATACTGCATGTAGTGGACAAAATCCCTTTGCCTCTTCTCTAGCTGTAGCACTTCACTTCATCTTAACATCTTTTCACAGTAGATCTTTTCACTGTTCGTCTAACTCTAAACCCTAAACCGTAAGTAATTCTTGCGTGGACTCGATCTAACGTAAATAAGCGTAAATCTAAATAAACGTAAATCTAACTAAAAATAAAGCTAAATCTAATTTAACGTAAGTCTAATGACTAGAGGTTGTCTAGATGGTCATTGTGTCGGGGATGTAGTGACTCTTGCCGCCCTGAAGATCCACCTTCTTCCCTATCTTCTGAAGACATTTCACCAGTACTTTTGGATCGACGGAGCCCACCATGAGTGAAGGCAGCAATACCCTATATTCCATTGAGGGCTGTCTTCACCCGCTTCATGCAGGCATCGCAGTCTATGGAGACCCGCATCTAATCTAATATAACGTAAATCTAAATCTAGCTTAAATAAACGTAAATCTAGTTAAAAATAAACCTAAATCTAATTTAATGTAAGTCTACATATAACCTAATCTTTAACGTCTTTTAAGATAGTTTCCTACGACGTTTTAACTCTCTTCTTCCTGTGTGTGTGCGCGTGTGTGGATGTGTGTGCCAATAAAAAGAGATAAATGGTATAACCTTTCTATCACCCATGCCAAGTATGATAGATTGATTATGCCATTTCTCTCTTGAATAATAGGTCTTCAGTTCAACTCCTCGTCGGCTAGATCTTTAGGTCTTTTAATTTTAATTAGTTTCCTACGACGCTCCCTTAGTTTCTCTTTCTTTCTCTCTCAATGTGTGTGCGTTTTTTTGGATCGTATGCATGTTTTCTTTCTCTTTTCCTCTCTCAATGTGTGCGTTTTTTGTTTATGCATGTTCTCTCTCTCTTTTCCTCTCTCAATGCGTGCGTTTTTTGTTTATGCATGCTCTCTCTCTCTTTTTCTCTCTCAATGTGTGTGTGCATTCTTTGTTTATGTATGTGTGTGCGTTTTTGCACTCTCTCTCGCTCTCTCTCTCTCTCTCTCTCTCTCTCTCTCTCTCTCAAAAACACTATGTGTGTGTGTGTATGTGTGTGTGTGAGAGAGAGAGAGAGGGAGAGAGAAAGAGGGGAAGGGAACATGAGAATGAGGAGAGGGAAGGAGCATACCTGGCTCTCCTTCCTCTCCTCGTGTGTGTGTGTGTGTGTGTGTGTGTGTGTGTGTGTGTGTAAAAGAAAAAGAGAGAGAGAGAGAGAGAGAGAGAGAGAGAGAGAGAGTGAGGGAGAGCGTTACCTGCTCTTTGCTTGAGGGCGCCGAAAAACTCAGATCTGAGATCTGAGTTTTTGGGCGCGCTCGGTTATTTTTTTTACCCCAGCTGGCGTCGCTATGAGCGTCGCAAATTTCTTTGTAAATTTGCGACGCTCATAGCGACGCCGGGAATTTTTTTTTTTGAGCGTCGCTAATATGAAGAGCCTCTTGTAGTGCTTCACCTGTAGAAATGAGTTGCTCATTGATATCCTTGACACTAGCAAGGAAAGTGTCCATATCATCTTCCTCATGCATAATCTTCGACTCCAGCTCTTTACGCAGCAAAGCAATTTTAGCCTCATTGCGGCTTGCATAAAGACCAGCCAAAATATCCCAAGCCTGTTTTGTAGATTTTGCTGAACGAATGTGAGGAACAATGGTGCGCTTCACAGACAATGCAATCAATGCATGAGCCTGCGCATCCTTTACATCCCAACGAGCTTGTTATGTCGTAGGCCTGCAACAAGACCTGCAACATCCTTTACATCCTTGCAGCAAGACCTGCAACATCCTTTACATCCTTGCACCAAGACCTGCAACATCCTCAACATCGCCTACATCCTCAGAACCAAGACGTAAATCAATGCCCTGCACAATATTCCATATGCCCTTTGACACAAGAACGTGTTGCATCATATAAGCCCACATAGGGTAATTATCCCCATCCAACCTGTCCTCAACAACAAACATCTTGAATACATCTGTGTTGTTGTTGTTGTCAGCCATGGTAAATGCTGCACTTGATGTGAAAACTGCCCGAAAATAGGAGAAACGGAACGGGAACAACACGTGCTATATAGCACAAACCGTAGAAGACTATAAGACACCTGTTCTGCAGAAAACGACTCTGACAGAATTTCTGCACAAAATGATGAAATTGCCTATGCAGACCTGCCTATAGTGGAAATAGAGGCTGAAATGATCCCGAATCAGAAATCTGAGCAGATCAAGCTCTATGAGCTTTTCTGAAATTTTTGTCGACTTGCGAACACTTGCCAAAGCTCACTGAAATCGGAGAAAGTGAGCAGGCGTGTGCTAGAGCAGCTGGCGACTAAGCCCGGGAGGACGCAACCTGCTCTCATACCAATTGTTGGAAATAGGGTTGCAGAGAAACACACACAGCTTGGAGAAGACGAAGGAAGCTGAAGGCACACAATAGAGAGTGTATTACTTAGTGTGCAATGGAAAGATTGATAGCCCTAGAGTGATGGGCGTATATACAATGCTCGGGGGGAAAAACCTCCTAAAGAGGGAAAAAATGCCCCGGTAGTCCTAGTGTGTTCACACACATCACTACCACATGTATATGGTAACAGTTTCAAAAAATGCTACGGATCAGCTTATTATCGATGCAGATGTACATGATGTACTTGATGTGGAATGAGCAGGTTAGAGGTATGCCAAAATGGATGGTGCTTACTTTGTGTGATAGTAAATTGGATGCACCTTTGTCTATTCATAGTCATTCACGTTCTCACCATGCATCTTATGCATCAGATTACTGTGCTTTGGATGTTTCTAGCTTGTGTGATATAGATGAACCTCTATCTTTTGATGAAGCACATAATGAAGCTGATGCATCTTATGCATCATATTACTGTGCTTTGGATGTTTCTAGCTTGTGTGATATAGAGGAACCTCTGTCTTTCATTGAAGCACACAATTTTGAAAATTGGATGGCTGCCATCCAATCAAAATATGATGCACTTATAGAAAAATGACACATGGACTTTATGTGATTTGCCTCCTAGCAAAAAGGCCATTGGTACAAAGTGGGTTTCCAAGTTGAAATGCAAGCCGGATGGTGAGATTGATTGCTATAAGGCTTGACTTGTTGCAAAAGGTTATGCACAATAGAAAGGCATAGATTATGAAGAGACTTTTGCTCCCACTTGTTGTATGACTACTGTGCATTTTCTATGTGCATTGGCAGCTCATTTTGGATGGGATGTACATCAATCAGATATTGTTACTGCTTTCTTGAATGGTGAAATATTTGAGGAAGTCTATGTAGCGCAGCCTAGCAATTTTGTCATTAAAGGGCAAGAAGATAAAGTGTGCAAATGTAAGAAAGCTTTATATAGGTTGAAGCAATCTCCTGTGCTTGGTATGAGAAATCTAACACTCATTTGGTTAAACGAGGCTTTTGTAATAGTCTAACAGAAAGCACTTTGTATGTAAAGCGTGAGGGTGATGGACTTCTCATTGTTGTTCTATATGTGGATGATTTGCTCATCATTAGACCAAATGAGACACATATTGCTGAATTTAAGACTGATTTGAATGCTACTTTCAAGATGAAAGATTTGGGACTGTTGCATCATTACTTGGGGTAGTTTAAGCAGTGTGATGGTGGTATTGCCTTGTGTCAAACAAGCTACATAGAGACATTGCTATGTAAGTTTGGACTTGAGGATTGCAAACCTATTGCCACTCCCATGGAAATAGGTTCAAAATTGAGTCTTCATGATGCTGGTGATCTTGTGCCGATGTCACTCTTTACCAAACTACTGTTGGATGCCTTATTTATGTATGCATATTTAGTTTGCAATCTCACAGGCCAACAAATTTATGCATAGCCTAGGGTCTAAGCATTGACAGGTTGTCAAGTGGATCTTTTGCAACTTGAGTGGCACTTTACATCTTGGGTTGTTTTATCCCAAGGGGAGAATCATTGCCATCACATTTACATGATTTTTTGGACTCAGGTTAGGATCGTTGTTATGACACGCGATTGTCCACGAGTGGTTTTTGTTTCATGCTCGACAGTTCATGCATATCATGGTTGAGCAAGAAGCAACCTACTATGGCCAATTTCAGTTGTGTGAGGATGAGAATAGCGTAGTCTTCATAGCTCCACTTGAGTGTGTATACATCAAATGCCTTATGGGGTAGATTTGGGTGTTGGACAGGACACTGCCAACATCACCTACATTGACAATCAAAGTTCATTGGCAATTGCAAGGAATCCAATTTTCCATGCTTGGACAAAGCACATTGAGGTGCATTACCACTATGTCAACGAGAGACTCTCAACAAGCTAGAGAGATCGACTTGGCTTAATGTGCCAACATAGGACAACCCTGCAGATCTTTTCACAAAGGAATTGTCTCATGAGAGAAGTTCAAGCTTTCCGCAAAGCTTTGGGCTTACTCCCCTTTGTGGGATGATCATGTCCTTAGGGTATGGCACTTTTCTATACTCTATGTGCCAGCTCTTGTTCACATCATCACGTCCAGGGGGATTTGTTACCATACATATGTGGTGGTGATGTGTGTGAACACACTTAGGACTGTCGGGGCTCTTTTTTCCTCACTAGGAGGTTTTTCCCCCCGTGCATTGTATATATGCCCATCACTCCTATTTTCCAACATAGACTAGAAGTAATTGGGAAAGATACTTGTACCACCCAACCAACTAGTCAAAAATATGCAAGCAAAGCCTTGCTAATGTAACCGATGATGATGCATAGGCATGTTAACTTAAAATGGAGTGAATAGTCAAAGATACTCAATATTTAAGATGGTGAATCGTCCCACATTTAGGAGAGCATTGATATGAGCCAATTGGAGATGTGTCTCGACCAATTGGAAGTCTTGCTATCATCTGAGGTGCTTACTTACAAATCTCATATGCACTTATTAGGAAATTGGTTGCATTGTTGTACTACAATCCACAAATTTGTGTGCAAGTGGATGTTTCCTTTGTCTATAATTTAGTGCTCATCAATAAGCTTGCAAAATATAAATTAATCACACTTAATCAAAGATGGTTCATGTTCATAGGATTTACACTTCGTGTGCACCAATTGAAATGAATTTTCTCCAATCTAGTAAGCATATTGGAATTGGAGAAAACCTTTAGTGCACTTGCAAGAGTTGCAAACGAGAAAGCTAAAATTAGGTAATAAGTCTAAGCGTAAAATATTTCATGCTTTGTTAGCAAACAACTAGAACAAATTGTAGGTAGGAAGGTTCATTTTGTGGATCTCATTTGACTTTTGATCTAGTGTATAGTCATAATATAAAAATAATATCTTGCGATTTTATCTAATTTTCTAAGCTCTTTGATAATTATTTAAGTTTTCATTAGTTCAAAATATCCCTTGTAATGTCTTCCAAAAATGTATAGTGATATAAACGAATGGTAAATAGCCACATTCAATTTCACCCATGCATTCAAAGTGTCTCTAGTTACCTACAAAAAGGTTTATTGGTGTAAACAATGATATTTTTTCTTTTTAATAGCTTAGTTTTTTCTACTTTTTTCTATTTTTTCTATCTTTGGGCAAAAATTTGACAACCAATAAAAACTAAATTATTGAATTATAGTGAGATAGTCCCCCTTAATTCTGTATTTTAGAACTCGAATGTTAGAAATCGATATCATTTACCTATTGTACTATATCGAAGCTTCATCCCTTTAATCTGAAGATTAATCCTAATGATGGATAGTTAGTTTACATAAGTCTTCCATGTTTTATATGCTTAACAATAATGAAAATTGGAGTATTAAGAGAATTTTTATATTAAACATAAGGGAAGGATAGCTTATACTTAAGGGGCAGTTGGAAAATAAAGATAAGCTTAAGTAGCTTATTTATGCACAATATGCAATCATGAATAAATTAATCTTTTTACTAAAGAGTAATTAAGAAAATCTAAATAGGCATTAGAATAAGGAAAAACATTATGAGTACTATCCATTTGTTGGCTATGGAGAATTTATTTCTCATTATGATATCAAGGACCATTGTATTTCTCTTTTATTTTAGTTTTTGGTCTCAAACGGTTTGGTGTAGCCTTCTTTGGGGAGAAATAATCACTTGGGAGTGAAGAAAGTAAGTGTACATGTGCATGCAAAGGAGTGTGGTTAGGTTTGTTTATAGAAAAATGATCCAAAGGAGGTACAAGGGTCTTTAAGAAAGGGAAGATTTTAGGGACATCCTTGCTAAAATATGTCCCAATTGGTAACTAGATTGTTAGCAAGAAGCTAGACAATAACAATTTCCATGCTTGGAAGTCTAAAATGACCAATTTCCTTATGGGTAAAGATTATGGGAGTACATGATGGAGAGCATGTGACAACACCAATGTTACCAAAGGAATGTGCAACTATTGCGTAGATAAAAATGCTTAAAGATTGAAACCACAGAGCTTGACAAGTCATGTATGGGCTTTCTATGCATCTGATGGGCGCTATTATTGGGCACATGCAAGATGCTCACACCCCTAAGGAGGCTTGGGATACTTGACTGTTTGTTGGATGTGACCTACACGAAAGCAAGAAACTTCTATGTTGAAGACTGACTCAAATACAATGGTGCTCCCCCAATCTACGAATTTTTATATGTAGAACAATCAAAGTAAACAATATCATAGCATAAATAAATAATGATTATATCATAGCATAGACTTGAATATTAAGGACTATAAATGACTCATGATACCCAAGAACATGGCCTAGAGGCATGGCATAATAGGTGCATAGGACATGGCCTACATAAAAGGCACAAGGCATGGTCTAGAGGCCTGGCTTACAAATATGGTTCAAGGTCAGGCCCAAAAGTCAAAGAAAGAGTAAGGGAAGGTGAAAAAGAGAGAACAAAGAACAAGGAAACTTGGTTCTTTATTAGGAAACACTTTACAATCACTCCAACTCAAAATATGAGATCAGCTAAAGGAATAGGCGCTAAGAGGGGGATTAATCCTCTTCTATCTTTGATATTATGTGTTAGAGTTAGAGAATATAAGGATTAAGGGGTAAAATCTAATAAACAATTCATCATAGAGATAAAATGATGGAAACCAACTAATCATGAAATGAATTATATTACTGAATGCACAAAAGTTCTCCTTATACAAGAGAGATTTGACAACTAGGGCTTACATTAGAACTTTCCAGATATATGACACGTGTATCCTACATGTAGGGTTTACTCTAGAAAGAGGGGGTACACCTGGCTCTATATGCTTGTTACCATATTATGGTAGTGATGTGTGTGAGAACACTTAGGATTGCTGTCGTGGCACTTCTTTCTCTCATTAATTTATTTATATATTAATAGCAATAGAGAAAGCCTTCTCTTTGTTATGAGATACTCTGTGATACTACTTTCTGTGGTATGCTCTTGAGATTCTCCATCTTCTCCGTCTTTGCATCTTTCTTGTAACTATATTTTTAACATGTTCTTAGATCACTTTCCTAGATTGAGGTGATTTTTGTTGAGTATTTGTCGAGAGACATAAGAGTTCAAAAGAGATTATATGATTTTGACTTGGGATTATTTTTTCTTTTGTTCTCAATATTGGTAGTACTGTGCAAGCAATTTTGTCATTTTGCAGATATTTTTGACATTGCAATTTTTTGAAACACGTGCACTTTGCTACATTTGCAAAATCTGATGTGGTTGCTGCAGTTCCCTCTCTTGAGGCATGATTCAAAATGTGTTTGAAGGTTGTATTTTGGGAAAAATGCAGGTGGAAAGTGTTTAGTTTCTTTTCAAAGGGTTAGTTGCACATCTATTCCCTCCAGTTTCATGTATGTTATGAGTATGAGCTTAGCCATGGGCATAGCCAAGGCAGATATTTTACACATATTTTTTGACGATGCAATATTTTGAACACATGCACTTTGCTACATTTGCAAAAATCTGATATGGTTGCTGCATTTCCCTCTCTTGAGGCATGATTCAAAAATGTATTTGAAGGTTGTATTTTGGGCAAAATACAACCTTCAATATTCTTGCAATATTTTGAACACATGCACTTTGCTACATTTGCAAAAATCTGATATGGTTGCTGCATTTCCCTCTCTTGAGGCATGATTCAAAAATGTATTTGAAGGTTGTATTTTGGGCAAAATGAAGGTGGGAAGTGTTTAGTTTCTTTTCAAAGGGTTAGTTACACATCTATTCCCTCTAGTTTCATGTATGCTATGAGTATGAGCTTAGCCATGGGCATAGCCGAGCACAAAAACACTCCGATAGTGGAAATGTTGGATAAGTTTTTGCCAATGCATGCACACTAAGAGTTATGGGTCTTAGTGTTTAACAAAGGCATATTTGCAATGACATGCAAATTCATTCATTTGGCTATTCATGAAGCATTAAATTAGCCAAAACCACTGAACTATTTGTTGAGGATTATGTACCGTTTTCAACTTAAATCACCAGTAATAGTGGAATTGGCTATAGAAAAAATCAGCAAGTGAAGGACTTTATCCAAAATCACATGGATATGCTCAAGATTTCTCATCAAAATGTTCAACAAGCATGGGATAGATACAAGAAGTATTATGACGTGAAACGTTGGCAAGTTACTTTCACAGAAGGTGAAGTAGAGGTATTTTTATTGTAACCTTCAAAAAGTCTAAAACCTGCTTATACATCTAAGTTATCTCCTAGAGATTGTGGCCCATTCAAAATACTCAAGCGGGTTGGAGATAGGGCTTGCACACTCTAGTATTCATCCGGGTTTTCATGTAAGTGGTTTACATAAACGTTTATATAGGGACAACAATGCAGTCAATCAAATGTTCATGCTGATTCGTTGAGCTTTCCACCAACCGCATGAACCTAAACATATTCTTGACTATCATGGTACAACTTAACTGGGGAAACATTAGTTTTCTTAAGAAGAAATGTCCCACTTTTGTTTTCGAGGATGAAAAGGCTTCTTCAAGGGGGAGTAATGTCAAGGCAAGCTAGGGGGATACGACCCTAGGCTAAGCATGCAAGGTTCAAGAGTCTCCTAAAAATAGGCTAAGAGTCTATAAAAGGAGAAAGGTTGAATTAAGAATGACATGCATAGTTCCCCTGACTCACATGTCACACAAAAATAAGAAGAAGTTGCTCAAAACCATAGGCTCCCTACAACACTAGGATACCGGCCGGTTCAAGAGAGTACATCGACACAAAGCCATTTGAGAGATCCAACAATGAAATGAGTAGACTAGCTAGAGGAAGATAGAGCATGTCTTCTCAAATCCTACTATAATTCTGCATAGACTCTTCACTGCCTAACCACTAGCTATTCATGCCATACTACATCCCTAATTTTGTTATAGAATAAGGGAGTACAACCATGATATGAAGACGAGTAGCTAGCTCCATTCCCCTCATCCCTCATATAAATATATACATACATCCCCATGTCACTCTAATTTGTTTTGTATCAAGTTTGTTTTCAACACTTTTTCCTTTCTCTTGGATACCCAGAGGACACTCACGTGTACACCATTTTGTCTCATAGACCAAATTTGGCCTCTAGAAGATGTTGATAAAACTCTAACACTGTGTGTGTGTGTGTGTGTGCGCGCGCGTGCGCTTTGACTTCATTTCATTCAATTCATCTAGTATGCATATAGCGTTTCCATGCTTGGGACAAGTTATGACTTTCAAAGTATGGAATATATTAGCACTCTAATGCAAATAGGTATGACCATACATTTTTACTTGAATTATTGTCTCAAGCATTGAGTAGTCTGGCCAACTGTTAGTGAATAATGTTTAGTGCGAACTGTGGATCCAACACATATACTCTCTCTCTCTCTCTCTCTCTCTCTCTCTCTCTCTCTCTCTTTGGGCAATATTCACAAACGTGAGTTGTAAGTATATTAAAACCCTCTTCTTAATAAGCTTATAGCCAAGGTCTCCTATGTTGTAAGGGTGGGTGATATCGCCAAATTTGTGAATCAATGGGGCCAACTTACTTTTTTAAGAGACGAAAGATAATTTGACCACTCAAAAATGTGTTCGATCAGTTATCAAAATACAAGTTTGAGGCTTGTCAAAAAATTATCTCCACGCGATTATATATTACTAAAACAAAAAAGAGGAGTCTTTGTAAAGCCAAAATGCTTCTTTGTTATAGCTGATTAATCATGCTTATTAAATATTATTTCACCTCTAGCCTGCCTGTCCGCTTATGGGGGCTTTTACCCTACCGCCCAATCGCTTCCTGTGCATTTGTACTCATAGCCGCTTGCCTGATATTTTTTTAATGGGGGCACGTGGAGGAGAGAAAGAGAAGGGAGAGCGAGAGAGATCTGCTAGCTGTGTTCCTAAAGGCACTAGACGCCGATGTGGAGACGAGCACTGTGGGTGCACCCTTGCACCTCCCGTGTGGGGCTCTCTCTCTCTCTTAGCCAGTATGCGGCAGATTTTTGAGCAGGAGCACACGCCACCAATGTCTGCTAAAGGCTCAAGCGGGTGTAGGTGGACGAGTGGTTTGCAGATGGTTATTGACGCTAGCTGGGGCTCATGTTGATGGGAAAATAGGGTGGCAGGTGCCAACAGGAGACAGATCTTGTTGTGCACCTCTTGAGCAAATCAGGAGTTGATTGATGGTGCAAGACATGAAAGAATCAGAGTGGGGCGATGGCGAGCTGCAGCCACATGCATGAATAGCAATTCGATTTAAGTCGGAGAGCCTGGAGAGTGCCAGTCAAGATGTTGATTCTGGAGCCTCTATAAGGAAGAGGGATTTCTCCTTCCCATGGCTTGTGGGAGTGGGGCGATCGCGAGTTGTAGGTCAGTGGAATCCAGAGGGGGAGAAATAACGTCGCTGCAAGCTAATGGGGCGATGGTGAGCACGGAAGAGAGCTGTAGAGGGCCTGTCGGAGAGAGTTTATGTGCCTACCAGTTCAATTTTACACTATCCTTCTCTACTTTTCCCTGCCCGAAGGGGGCTTGCTTTTGTTTTGGGGGATCTGGCTAGATTCCCCATAATTGATCACATGTTATTTATGTTTATGTTGGGTCAATTTTGAAAAAATGAGATTATAACCGGTATATGCCTTTGATAACATCCCATGGACTTTAAATCACAAAAAAAGTAAATCAAAATTTGTCCCAAAGAGTGGTTTTCTTGCACCCTTCATACTCTTGTTTCCTAAGTATAGCCGACAAGTAATCTAAAGAGACATGGGTAGATAGTGCAAGCTCGCCATGCGACCTGCGATGACCTCCTGTCTTTCCCATGCCTCCATGGTTTCCTTTGGAGGGCGCTCCCGTGCCCATTGTCATCCCCCTTTGTAGAGCTGCCTGTCCTCGTCGCGCGCTCTGCCATCTCCAGGCAAACCTGCCTTGCGCTCCAGATAGCCTCAGGCTTACGCTGCTCTGCAACTAATCTTTCGCACACTGCAGGCCGTAGCCTTATCTTCCACCATGGCTCCGTCACCTGCTGCACTCCATTGCTCGTTTGGCCGCCCATCCTGCACTTCTTTTGAGGTGCGACCCCCTCCCTAGGCTCCAACAACGCCGCTTGCTGCTACCGTTTCAACCTCGCATGCCTTCTCGAGCCGACCTTGTGCTGCCCTGCCATGTTCCAGCATGAGCCACAAAGAGAGAGAGAGAGAGAGAGAGAGAGAGAAGAGCGCCGCCCTGCCATGTTCCAAACCACAAGCGAAGCACCACTTACCGATCCCATCACCACACACCAGCCCTTCCACACATACAAAAAATCACCCAGCCCTAACCGGTAAAAATAAGGGCAAACTTCGGTTTTTAGGTCAAAATTTGAAGCTTTTACCGGTAAAACTTGTGTAAATTGCCCGGTTTCTTAAAAGCAAGCTCAAAATCTAACCGAGATTTTACAAATTCATCCAGTTAAAATACACTCGACCCGGTTTTTTTCTAACACTACTCGGAGTTTCAAAAATCATGTAAGTTGAAACCCCCTTTTGACTTTCCCTTTAAATGCAGTACGTCCAAACAAAAATTAACTTTCCTTTTCTCTTCCATAAAATTCAGCTCAAGGTATCTCCCAAGATTCCACATAATACTAATGGATTCAAAATTAAATAGACCTACTACAAAATTGAGCAGACCTACTACTTGCTTGATAATGGAATTCAAGCTCAAATCTTGGGATTTCTGTTTGCATTTCTTCCTTAGTGTTCTCCGATAAGCTATAGATGAGACTTAATGTGCATGGCACAGTCCCTAGAAGTACAAGGGACTAAAATCATTGATGGCGTCTGAAGTTAATAAATTGAGTGATTTTTTTGTCAATTGTGATTAAAATCAATCAACGCTTAAACATTTTTTTTTGTCAACACGATGACAACTAATCTGAAGTTTCTTGGCTAGCTTTGCACAAAGGAATCTTTTGGGATCTCCTCTGAAGGCTTGGGACCTACTTGCGATAAAAATTGTGACACGTGCACAAAACAATGTGAGCATACCTTGATGGAAAGAAGCCAAAAATTGATTGAGACTATATGAACAAAGTTGAGTTCAATTTGTCGAAATGAAGCCAAATTTGGTGTTTCTTGACTAGCTTTGCACATAGGAAGGCATATCTTGAAGGAAAGAAGCCAACAAGTGCATGAGACCATACAATCAAAGCTGGTTTCAATTTTTGTAGAAGTCTATGAGAGGATTTTGGATTTAAGTAAATTTGTTTATATATTTATTTTGCAATTCCACACAATGACCTGAGTTACAAAATATAAAGAATAACACTAGTCTCATTATTCATAGTAAAAACATTCAGGTTACATTGCTTGGGTGACACAAACGTTCAATAAGATAGAGCTTGTAGTGGTAATTACATGAGCACAAAAAGAGGAAAATTCTCATAAAAAAAGATGAGAAAACTGAGAAGTAAAGCGTTCCCAATCTTCCCAAGTGACATCTTCAATGGGATAACCCTTCCACTGGACCATAACCTCTCGGATTGTTCAGTGTCCTAGCTTCCGATCCTTCATGTCTAAAATTTTCTCTTGCTCCATGTGTAATTCTTCCTGTGTGATAAGAATAGTATCCTCATCATTTAAGATGTGAAGAGGATCTGCAACATATTCTTTTAGCAAGTTAACATGGAAGACATTGTACACATGCAAGTGAGGGATAAAGCGAGTTCATAAGATTGGTCCCCAATTTTTCAAAATGAACCCGAATTTTCTTGCTAGCTTTATGATGGTAAAAGAAACCAACAACTGTCTGAGAGTGTATGATCATGTATAAGCAAAATGCAGATGCATTTCCATTGCTTTCCTACTTATAAACTTTGATTGCAAATATCTTGCAAAAATTGTTGGTATAATTTGACTTTAATCGAATTGTTTGATAGGCTTAAGAATGACGAATCTATATAATATTCCCTCAGCATTGAAAATTTTGTCGAGTTGATGTGAATTTGGATGTCCAAATTGATGCATTGATGATGCTAACAGCCGCACCTATAAATTGCACCAGACGTTTGAAACCACTTTACTAGGAAAAGGGTGGTCATTATTGCATCATGTAGACAAACGTTGAGGTCTCTAAGGCCATTTGAAGCACAATTGATGAAAACCCCTATCCATGCTTAATAGAACGAATTCAACATTGAAATTCAAAACCTTCCATGATCCATGAGTTCACATTAACGTCAATAGACACCAAATTCAATGCCTAAATCCAACGATAAAATCATCGAGTCCCATGAGGCAATTCATTGCGATGTTGTATTTGGCTATGATTTGTAAATTTTCCCACCAAGTCCATTTCCCCACGATAGCGATCAACTTGCTATCTTTCTCTACTACCCTTGCTAGCCTTGGCTAAACCCACCTCTAAGATTGGTTTAACAAAATGCCATGGTATACTTGAAGAAGGTAGGTTTGCATTGTCATGCAATGCATAGTTATTAGTTACTTTTTGAAAGAAGTCTCTTTCGCGGTCACTTGTGCACCAATTATTTGTCTTATATACAACTATGCAAGTCTTCGCCAACTTTGACATGGTTGCACCAGCTATATATTTCTTAGAAGGCAATGGTCACTTGATGCATAGTTGTTACTTACTTTTTGAAATAATTGTGCCTCGTGCATGGTCACATGTGCACCACTGATTTGTCTTATATGCAACTATGCAAGGCCTTTTGTAACTTTGCCGATTTTGGCATAGGTGCGTCACTATCATTTGCTGGCATAACTATGCTTTGCGTGACCACCTCCTAATTAGTGCACGAATGACCATTCCAATATGGTATGTTTGGAAGGTTACGCAATGCATAGTTATTGGTTCCTTCTTGGAATAATTCTCTCTTTCAGAGTCACATGTGTACCGGCTATTTGTCTTGTACGCAACTATGCAAGTCTTCTCGTAACTATGTCGATTTTGAGATAGTTTCACTAGCTTGATGCACGCATGACTGCATCCCAACCAAAATGGAAATTTAGAGAACATTGTAATTCGAAAGTATCTTCATTTTCCCTCAAAAGTGGCATCGCTCTATTTGAGGAAAAAGATGAAATTAAGTAAATGACGTACACATGCGATATTGCAAAAAGTTGCATTGGCTAAGTTTGAGAAAAAACAAAGGTGCGTGGCCCGATTCTCAACATCTTTAAATTTTAATTAACATTTAATTGCATGAAAAAGGGTCTAGATTCCTAGAAGACACCAAAACCACATGGAGTCAAAACTCAAGTCCAAAAATATATTTAATCAAAGTGGGTCTTTAAAATAGATCATCATGGCCAAAAAGAAATATATTAAATATTTGGAAAAAAGAGCGGCTCCTTACATGGCCGGCTATAGAATCCAGAGACTGAGAACCCCAACAACTTTAGAAGAGAAGAGAGAGAGAGAGAGACCACCAACTTGAGAGAGAGAGAGAGAGAGAGAGAGAGAGAGAATCCAAAGTTAGTGGAGGTCAACCTGAGTAAGAATTTTCTAGCGACACATGGTCACACTATTGTCTGTGTCAGAGTGTGGGTGTGTTCGTGTGCGCAGAGAGAGAGAGAGAGAGAGAGAGGACACATGCTGACATGATGTTGAGATACCATAGGTCCATAGTGTGTGAGCACGGTATGAGAGAGAGAGAGAGAGAGTTTGGGGGGGGGGGGGGGGGGGGGCGGTGGTGGCCCAGTGTGGGGAAGGGTGAAACGAGCTCAGTTCCAACTGTGGAGAGAGAGAGAGAGGGACTTGCATTGTCTCCTAGTGAGCTTCTTAATTTATTTTTCATGAAGATGTGTATCATGGTCGAACTGATGGAAGTCATCGTAACCTTCATACACACTTCTTTCTCATAATTAATCAAACAAAGTCAGTACAGAGAGCGAGAGAAGGAACCTCCATATACACAAGAAGATTTAGAAATTATCTCATGTAGCAAAACAGTCTTTTTCAGCATTTTTCATACAATGCATAACATCATGAGCTTCTGCTCGAGAGGCACCGCATACCTAGCTAGGTATGCAATGCCTCCCTCACAAAAGCTCATGATGTTGAGGTAAGTCACAATGTGGGAATTATTGTGATAATTTGTCCAAAACTTCTTATGATAACACTTCTTCCTCGTTCATACAAAATCAGTAGAGAGTTGAGACGAGAGAGAGAGAGAGAGGAGTCTCAGGAATCCAACTATAGAAAAAACCTGGAACCTAGAATTTCAAGTAACTATAAGAAAGATGGTTTAATAGCGGCCTTTAATCACCAACTACATCCCCTGGCATGAGCTCGGTGGACACTCCATTCAGCTTGCATTTGAGAATTTGAGAAAACTCCAATAACCGCACACTAGCAGCCGCCCCATACTCACACTTTTCCTTAGCATTCCAACCAAGACAGAAAATTTGTAAAAACTAGCTGACAGAGAGCAAGCCAAGGCAATTCTCATGCAATATGGCAAATCTTACACCCATACTTCAGTTGAAACAATATTTGGTATCAGAAACTCGGAGTGCTCGCATTCAATGCAATCATATTCATTAATACAGTTACAACGGCCGGGCCATCATCCTCATCTCGCCTCTTGGCTAATCAAGATAATGCTTGTCTTCGATAACTATCATTCATCAGTGTTAGTGAATGCTTATAATTATCACCTTGTGGCAATGGAATTATATCCTTTTCAAAGCCATGCATTACAGAGCCTGCATGCGCCCCATTGCCGTCGAAAACAAATATATCTCATGAGTCATAGCCGTAGAGCAGATTCTGCGTCATTATGGCGCAGTATCTGATCTGATGCAGTTAAAAGTCCTCTGCCTCATCATCATTATCATCGTTGAATTGGGGCTGATTATCATTTTGATTGATGATCATAAACGGGGCTTGTACGCGATTTGCACCTCCATGCCCATGCATGTGCTGACCATGTCGATTCTGCCAATTTACTGCCATAACACAAGCAAACTTGTGCCTCAGCTTCCAATCAAGAGCCTGGCAAGCTCGTGAGCAGTAATTGACAGACCCGCATGCAGAACAGCGCCGGAATTCATGTCGACGAGTTTCAGGGCGGCCACAATTCTCATGCGAGCATAGCCGCAAACCATCAGGCGGCGGGCAAATCGCAAACCATTCGACCAAGAAACGATGCGCAATATGCAGCTTTGGGGGCGGAACATTGCATCCAAAGTCACTGAGCAAAGAGCACCCTCCGCTCTGCAAAAACTTGTAAAGAGGATGCCGATGATGATCATGATGATGGTCGAGCGCAGCCTTTTGCGCATCAGTGAGCTTGTTAAAAGAGGGCTGGTAAAGAAAATGGTGCTGGAAGCAGCCGATGGCGATTTTAGTTGCCGTGATTTGTAGAGCTTGGCCAGTGATGTTCGACAAATTTGATGTCACCGCGGCGGCGGCCTCTCGTGCATTTGCCTCTAGAAGCAGTTTCCGCCCTTCCAAAATGTTGCGGTTGATGCCATAACCATCTTGCAAGCAATGCCCGAGCTCACGCATTGCATCAATGTGACCAAGAGATGCGGCGCGAGCACATAGTGACACTCCTGCCCTCAAATTCTTGTGCTTTCTTGCACCACCGCTGCCATTGAACTGTATTACGGCAAGTGAGTGAAGGGCACATGGATGCAAAACCTTCGCCGCCTTTGACATCAGCAGTATTCCTTGCTCTCTCTCACCCAAGCAATAAAACTTGATCTGCATAATTATCAGAGAAAAACATTACCAATAATAACCGGAATATATAGTCCATTTAAGACAAACATAAGAGGTTATATACTACTAAAATAACCATGAAGATAAATCTCTTTAATTCATAACCTACAGCAATGTCTTACAACGTACCGCTCACGTGGTCCCTACGACACCCCGGTCAATATCTAGCAAAGCTGATAGGAAGAGAGTCATTTGAGCTAACAAAGAGTCGATGAAAATAGGAATCCTCAATGCATCATTAAATGGCATGCAAGTAGGACTATAAGAGGCAAATTTACTTGGTTGATCAGCTGACAATCACTTAATTAGGGCAAGAGCCTTGTCATTAATGTTAATGGGTTACCTCATGACGAGGGGAGTAATGCATCGTTGCTGCCTTCAAAATATAGCTTGAAGAGAGTGACCTTTAAAGCTTTAGGGGATGCAAGGGCAACACCTGATGCAATGATCTTTAAAGCTCTAGTGTATGCAGGCCTAACACCTTTATTACGTTGCCACACCTAGGGAGTGGACCACGATGTGCATAGTTACAAGGGATAATCATTTGCAGGTCTCTGTTCCCCGTTCTCATTCCAACTTCCCATTCCAAATCCCCGTCCCATGTTTCAGACGTGAGTACCCGTAACAGGAATGGCATTTCATGCTCGGTGCGCCATTCCCCATTCAGGGTAAGTATGGAAGCATTCCTTCAGCAAGAAGAGGTGAGTAAAATTCACCACCGTTGCAGCTTCTGCCGTAATTAGATCAAACTTGGGGCTCATGCAACGTATAAACCCATTGAGATAAGCTTAGGAGAGCATGCTCTCACTCCATATATTATGTGGGAACAAGCCCATGATTGAGGCTTGCAATGGTCTCAGGTCAAATGTTCATGGGCTTCAAAGGAAAAAGAGCCACCGTGGGCATGGGAACAAGCCCATGATTGAGGCTTGCACTAGCCAGGGATCAGCTATGGGTGCGCACTGGGAATAAGGTTGTGTTTCCATGAGGCTGAGCCTCGTAAAGTGGGGTCATGTGATAAGGGGTACGATGACCGTGGGAACAAGCCTCTGAATGGGCTAGGCGTTATGACGAAAGGGGGGCAATGGGATAAGGGTGCATTCCTGCGGGCAGTAACAAGGTCGGGACGGGATGAGGACGATACATAGGCGATGGTATGAGGCCCATCAGGGGGGTGAAGAGGACCTATATTGTGTATGTAGGTGTTGGGGCGTTTGTACTGCCTATGTGTGGGTGCGGCACGTAAGTGGGCAGCGATGTCGAGACCAGGCAACACATAGGACAAGGGATGAGGCCCCTAAGGGGTGTGAAGAGGCCCTATGTAGATGTGTATGTGTAGGCAGGGTGGGGGTGGGGGACGTAAGTGGGCAGCAATGTGCATAAAATTTACCATAGCAGCTTTTTGGGTGCTTTTTCTGCAATTGCAAAAATGGAGGAAAAAAATAATTGGGCACGCTATTTAAGAGGCTATGGGGGGTGGTGAGTGGTGACCTCGGCTCTCTCTCTCTCTGTCTCTCTCTGCGGCGCAGAGAACAGAACAGGAGGGCAATGTACTACTACGTCCCCCACCCTCCTTTGAAATCTTATTTATTTTTTATAAAGAGTGGACCGCCTCAGGGCTGACGTCAGCCCTAGCTCAGCCTCCTGCTGCTGGTGCCTTGCACGCACACCCACACCCACACCCACACCCACACACACACTCGCCAGTCTTTTTTTTCATTTGGGTTGTACTCTCTTTGCCTGTAAAAGTTGCCGTTTTGACCATAGCCCCCATTTAAGTTCCCTCCGCCTCATAAATTACGCATCGGCAGCTGCAGTTAAATGGCATTAATAGCTCCATTTGTCAGATCTTGGCAATCCTTAGTTTTAATCTTCTAAATAAATCCTTTGACGCAACTCTGTTAATCATGGTACAATAATCGATAAGGCTAAATTAAGGCTACACTATGGTTCTAATAAGGTTGGTTTCAGGGCTTTAATATATATCTTTTGCATATTAAGGCTGAATTAAGGTTATCCTATGGTTAGATTTGTTGTCAAGGCCTTATTTTGAAGCTTTCTAGTAATCTTTAATCTACCGTTTACTCTTAATAATCATAATACAAACAAGGTTAACGTTGATGTCCCTGCAAAACCGTAATTATTTCCCCCCTATTTTATTGTAGATTGTAGATAACACTCCTGCATGGTTGACCTACTGCTCATAAAGCATAAAATTACAGGCTCTAGCGTTAGGTCATTACAAATCAGAACCATAATTAATAGTGTTAAGGCTCCTTTGTGGTGTTACCACCCTAATCACTGCCCTTGCATAGTATTAAACCGTGCTTTATGATGATATTACCCTAATCACTGCCCTTACATAGTATTAAACCTTGCTTTGTGATGTTATTACCCTAATCACTGCCCATACATGCATTAACAGTGATCTATTCTGTCATGCAACTTCTTGAAGCCGCAGATGTGCCCTTGCAATCAACAGACCCAACTTCTAAACGCGGAATCTGGCGCGTGCACGGTAACGCACCTAGGTCATTCAGTTAAATCTGGGCTTCTTATCATGAGATTAAAGATCTGAGACATTAAGCTCTTCCCATGGCCCCATAATGACAAAATCCAGAGAGGCTACAGTTTAAACAAAGTGAGAGGGGCTGGCTTACCATGCCAAGGGTATAGCAGGCTTCAATGTTTCCCACATCAGCGCATTGCTGCAGGAACTCGGAGGAGCCGTTGCACCATGTCAATGCCTTCACCCTCAAAGCCGGAGCACTGACCTTTGCCAGAACCAAGGGATGGCTTGCTATGGAGTTGAACCTTTTGCAGCTGCAGAAGAGAAAACACAATCAGTGCAATAACATCAGTACATAGTGCAATATTATAAGGATGACTCTGCACAACCCTAATGACATGCAAACAGAGCCCCTATGGTCATGAAATGAGTGGTATGAATTTTGGATAGCAACATCGTCTTGATCTGCGGCTAGATACGGCCGATCAAACTCAATCGCTTCAGGCAGGCGCAAATGCCGCCCTATCTACGACTATGCCATTGCATGTTTTGTAACTTGATCATACAATAGAGATTTAAGGCTATAATGTGAGAAACACAGAAAACTCAAAGCTTGTGACTCTTTGCTATGCACATGTGCTTTCTAAGAATCTTCTTCATCACAGAACACATACAATCCTTCATGATCAAAACCAGGTTAACTCTTCAAGCCTTACGTTCTCTTGCAGCCGATGAGATCCGAGGGAGACGATGCCGAGGCACTTATACACCTGAAGATGCAGATTAGCAGGTCCTCAGGAAGCCCTTCAAATGGGTTGCTTTCAGTGAGGCTGCTCTGATTGGCAGATTCCTCTATGAGGATGAGGTCTCTTCCACCTCCATGATGCTGATCCTTATGTGATAAAGATATCCTCGCCCTCTTCGGCACCGGCTCCAAATTGGCAACACTCGCGCAGACGGAGTAGCTGTGCCCGCGCCGCGTTCGCATCCTGCACCGAGGTGAGGACAGCGGCGGGAGGGAAGACAGAGAGAGAAATGAGCTGTGAGGGCACAGATGAGGGGGTTGTTCCTATTTCTCTCTCTCACTCGCTCTTTCTCTCTCTTCCTGCTTCTATAATGGAAGGAAGATCATCATTCACTTCTGATGTTGCAGGATGACAGTTATCTGTGGGGATAAAGTCTCTCTCCTCTTCTGGAGGCAAGAAAGAGAACAATAATAAGTCTCTCTCTATATGTGCGTGTGAGGTTGATAGAAGCTCTTTCCCTCTGATCTGTGTGTGTGTTTTTGTGTGTGTGTGTGTGAGTCCCTGTGTAGAGAGATGTAGGGGGGAGACAAGGAGAAGGGAGGGATTGCTATAAGGGAGCAGCAGCTGTAGATATCAGAATTTACAGCTGCTGCCGAGCTTAATAGAAGGAAGGGATGATACTCATTATATCAGAGGTCCCTACTGCATGGACAAAATAGCAGGCGAGAGGGAGAGGTATGCATCAAAGCAATGAAAACAAACAGCTAGGTAAGAGAGAGAGAGAGAGAGAGATCAATCATCAAAGGCTCAGTCTAGGCATATATTGCTGTGTGAGAGAGAGAGAGAGATCAAAGGCTCGGGATATATTGCCGGGTGCGAGAGAGAGAGAGAGAGAGAGAGAGAGAGAGAGAGATTATGGACTAGTTACGATGTAAATTGCTGTGTAATTTGTGTGTCTAGCGAGAGAGAGAGAGAGAGAGGGAGAAAGAACAAATGCTAGAAGTCTCAGGTGGATAGGTTGTATCCACCTGTGTGTGTGTGTAGAGAGAGAGAGAGAGAGAGATCAAAGCTGGCTAGGCATTTTATATCGCTGATCAAGGACGCCCGCTGCTGATGGTATGGGGAGAGAGAGAGAGAGAGAGAGAGAGATATGAAGGGCTAGTGATAATATAACGTGACTGTAATTTATCTGTTGTGTGCGCGTAGAGAGAGAGAGAGAGAGAGAGAGAGAGAGGGGGGAGGGGGATGACTCTTAAGGCTTGATAGATAGTGGGCTATGATTGGGGATTTGGGGTCAAGAAGCAACCCAAACCAGCAGCAGCAGCAGGGCGAGCACAACTACCCAACAGTAATCTAGATGATGAAGAAGATGATGAGAGCTAGTAGAGCAGGTGAGTGAAAAAACAGAGTTTCAGACCTATATAGAGAGAGATGACTTTGGTAGAGAGAGGTAAAAAGAGTTTGACAGAGAAAGTAGTGTGAAAACATCACATGTGAGAGAGAGAGAGAGAGAATATACAGAGATAATTGACTAACAGTAAGAGTGAAAAACACACAATAGTTTGAGAGAGGGGAAATTAAACACACGCACTTATAGAGAGAGAAAGTGATTTGTGGGTAGAGAGAGTGGTAAAAGACAAAGGTGGGACTGTGGAGGACGAGAGAGATATCTGTGCTAGGCTAGGTAATGGGTGTAAATGAGAGAGAAAGAGACGGAGAGTGCGGAGAGAGAGAAAGAGACACACTTACGGAAAGAAGAGATAGAGAGAGAGTAGTGTGTGTGTCAGTGTCTATAAAAGCAAGAAAGCCTCTTTAGAGAGAGAAGTTTTAATGGAGTGGACTTTTATGATGAAAATAATTATTGAAAGAAGTTGAGGGAATCCAGGCACTGGTCATGATCGTAGGCAACCAAGCGGGAAAATAAAACAACATGATAATTTTATAAATCTACCACACTTACCCACCCTTTTTCACACCTTTCGGCCGGCCGCTCACACCTACCCTGGACCAAATTGAAGAGCCTCCAAATAAAAAAGCTGGCCATTACAAAATGTAAGCTTGGTGCTATGCTTTGTCCTTGCCATTCAAATAGCCTCCTAGATATTATGGGGTCATCTTTGATAAAAGGACCCTCAATTGTAGTCAAATAGAGGACCTTCAGACTTTAGTGCTTAGAGCTTGGTCACATGTGTTGCCGTCTTGCTCCTCAGTCGGTTATTAACAGTTAACGTAGAGAGAGAAAATACGATCACATCACCTCATAAGCAGTGTTTGGACCTTGAGAGATGCAAGATACGCAATAATCGCCTCAAATGAATTGAGATTCTCACTAAGCAGTCGTGCCGCTCTGGGAACTCCCTCCCTTTGAACACCCTCTGCTTGAGTAGTTGACCTGCTCTTCTCAGGTACTCATTTTGGTAATCATTTGGCGAATGGAAATTGGGTGACTCACGTGACCAAGCTCTTAGTCCCCCCCAATGTGCTTTGTAAAGTAAAGGGTCGTTTATTTATGCAGATGACTTTGACGTTGACACCGATTAATGGTATCTTATGATTAGCGCTTCGTAAACTGATTGTAACCCATTCAAAGGGGGATACGTCAATGTGGGAGGGTGGTTGAAGCACTCCCAAGGAAAAAAGCTACAATTTCTTGCCGGCCATCACGTTGATGTCTTTGTTGCAAGGTATTTGGAGGGCCCTCCACAGTTGCCCTTAAAGGTCCTGTGGGGGACCCCACAAATCAATACTCTTTCTTTATCCAATGGACAAAAAAAGGACAAAGCCAAAATTCTCACAATATTCAAATAAACATAAATGCAAGAAGACTGTATTAAATAACAAAATTTGATAAGAGTCTTATACGTGAACCTTACGAGACATAACAATATGTCACTTATATTGTATACACATAAATGAAACCTATTGAACCATCATTCTCGGACTTTTTTAAAACAATTTTTTTAGATTCTACACTAAATGTGTCAGTTTTTGTAGGTTTTTTATGAAGGTGAGCTAGATATTTTAGGAAAAAATACACTAGAGGTCCATTTTTAGTGAAGCTTACCTAAATTTAAGAAATGTTGCTCGAAGCTCAACTAGTTGACCATGGCCTTCTAAAATGGAGGTTGTGGCTTCAAGATCAAACTTAGTACTCTCAACCATACTAATAACCTTCTCTTTAGCAAACGAGTAGTCAATCAAGGTTCACAAACAAGCATTAGTTTGAAAGTGCATGATTAGCTTTTACAAATAAGAGTCAAAGAGGATATTATCATAGTTCGACATGCATTTCACACTTCCAACACTTGTTGCCCTAAGCCTCCTCCTTGACAATGTGCTCATCAACAAAGGGACACCTTGCATAGAGAAATGGAGAGTCCCAAATACTTAAAATTGGGGTTGTTGGAGGACTTGATTGTTTTAACAAACGTTAAGGTGCAAATGCCCTTATCTCATAATCAAGGGACAAAGTCAACTCTAATTAACAAGAAGTTGCATCAAATAATGAGAACAAAAGGATGCTTTGAAGATTTGAAGACAAACAAGGTTTTTCTAGCAAAACCTTAAAACCCAACATCTTTGATAAGTTTTTGATTTGGCTTTATTAAAATTGCATGATCCAAAGGAAATTTTATACTTAAGCTGAGTCTTCATCACATGAAAGGTTTGAGTTTGGCTTTATAAAACTAAGGAAAGAGGTTCCTAGCACACAATGGCTATAATACTTGCTCAAGTCTAATAGTGGTCTCTAGTCTTGTGAGTAGTTATGTTCATTGTTAAATAAGGAAAGAGGTTCCTATCACACAATGGCTATAATACTTGCTCAAGTCTAATAGTGGTCTCTAGTATTGTGAGTAGTTGTGTTCATTGTTTATTGGAAAGTCTTGTATGCTTATGCATACCCACTTCCTATTATCAATTAAAGCTATTTAAAAGGAAACATATATGTCAAAACCATGTTGTATGTTGTATGCCATTCAAAGCTTGAAATACCATATTCTTTCCTTCACCAACCAACACACCTTGTCTATTGTAAATTCACCTCATAGTGCTTATCCATATGGTCAATACCATTAGAACTTTTAGGTTGGTCCTTAAACTCCTCAATACAATCGTGCAAGTAGGTTGTTGGGATGACTAAAAGCAATAACAATCTCTCCATAATCACCACAATATAATTTTTTCAAAAAATAGGACAACTATAAAATATTATTGAAGGAAAGAATCTCATGCACTTTGTTGATACCAACAGAAATTGTTTGTTTTTGTCAATCAGTTGCATCATCGAGATGTTTTCAAATTCATAGTTTCAAATTAATACGATGAGTAGGTCAACTAGATTCTCATTCAAGATTAGTATTCAAATTTTGAAAACTTCTATTTTTAAAACATGTCCAAGGATTGAACATGTTAGTTCACCAAATTGACTTGCCATAGTATGAACATAGCAAAGCTTTACTAAATTTTGAAAGAGAAACATACACCAGGGCAAAGGATAAACGACAAATATGTGGATAAACTCGATGCAAAGAAAAAAATCATTGAGTGCTTAATACCTCAACATCCTTTCTTAATCAATAACATCTTTTTGGGATGACTAAGATCAACATCATCAGTGAATATGAAAACTAGCCGACAAAGTACCAAAATAGCAAGATGTAAACTCTCAAACCTCTTAGAATTGTAAAGACTAAGACCAACATCATGTGAATATCAAAACTAGGCGACAAAGTACAAAAATAGCAAGATGTAGACTCTCAAACCTCTCAAAATTGTGAATGATCTTTGTGTTAGGTTTAAAGGGAACAATTACCTCTAGATAATACCATCATAATCCTATTATTCCTCTAGATTAATGCTATCCCTATCCTGCTTCTATAAATAGCTCTATCTCCACTCTATTTGTGTATCTTGTATTTCCTAATTGTATCCATTTTTGTAGCATACATGCATTAGTATTCCAATATTTCTTTAAATGTATCTATTTTTATACTTATTTTGTTTTCCATTTGAATCTTGTCTCACATGTTCTTTAAAATCTAATGTGCATGCTATGAGAGAGGATGGAATCCTTATTCTATTTTTTATATTTCCTATCTTTTGCTTTATTGAAATCCTAGAGATTTATTCATAAGTTTTAAAGGGATTTATTACTTTATCCATGGTTGAGAGTTTTTAATAAGATTATATTATGAAAATTTGGTTGCTTTGAGAATCTTTAACTCTTCTAATTCTTCTAGTAGAGTGGCTTTAATGAGTTCTATTGAAACTCTAGCACTCACACACATTCACTCACTTAATCATCTCTCTCGACTCCTTGCTGATAAGTGGCTATACAAGCCAACACCACCACTCTCTATCTCATCTTGTGCTCTCTATTAGGTTCTTGCGTCCTCCAGTGGCCTTGCCTTCTTTGGTTCTCTGCCTTGGTTTTGTATTACTGGTGGTCATCTACTACCATGCACATGTAGAAAGTGCTATGAATAGCTTTCTCAAGCCTCATTGCTATCGATTCAAGTCACAATCTCACCTATAAGCTGCCATCTCTTAGGCATATTTCTTAGAGCTCTACACATAGAGCAAGTAAAAAGATTTTAATGAGCCTTTCAATATTTAAGGGTTTGTCTTTAATGAGACGCTTATCAGATAATCAAAGTGATGATTTAATCAATTTGACTGTCCACTCCACAACTAAAAGAGTGTACTGACGTCAACATCAAGCAAAAGAAGGTAAAGCCTTGACGTGAGCCAAAATCACAAAAGATGTGGGTAGGGACCAAGAAGTTGGAAAAGGCATTGTAGATTCCATATACGTTGGTGTTTACGACCATGGAACTATGAATCTACAATTGTGGCAATATTAGGGCCACAATGACCATGGGACTATGAATCTACAATTGTGGCAAGATTAGGGCCACAATGACCATGGGACTATGAATCTACAATTGTGGCAAGATTAGGGCCACTTTTACCTTCTCAAATGGAATCATATGGTCCAGATGTTTACGACACACCTCCTTCAAGTGAGGATACAAGCTGTCCCAGTTTTAACTAGATCTTGGAAGAGATTGACAGACATGAGCCTAATGTCAGACAAGAGTGTAAAAAGCTGGATTGGACACTATTAAGGTTCTCATCAAAATGGATTTTAGGCTTATAAAAATTTGATAAAAATAATAAATTTTTAATCTTTTATGCATTGCATGAATAACCAGAGGATTTTTTCCGATGTGGTTTTTACCTTTGCCATGTATATAATCATATAGCTTATTATATTCCTAGAGTTTAGCACTGTCCATACTTACTAGTATGAGGTAAGATGGCACTTCCCACCAAGATTCAATAAACCCAAATCAATTTGTCATTAACCTAGTCTATCTTGAGGGGCGATATTTTTGACTTGTAGGTTGATGGGAAATTTACTATGGTTTTCTTTGAAGATCATATGCACTTAATTGTTGATTCATGAACACTTGCCTTTGAGCCATCAAAACATTCCTCTAAGCAATGCAAGTTTTTGATCAGCCTGTGAGCCATGCATGGTGGTTTCCTTTGAGATATGCGTGGTGTTCCCCATTAGCCATGTTGAGGGATTCATCTCTATTTCTACTGCCATTTATCCATCTCTTTTACCTCTTTTTGAGAAATTTATCCATCATCTCATAGGCTAGTCCAATTATGTGATGAAGGGGGTTTGCTAGGTTCAAAAAAGGAATCGTTACCTCTAGATAAGACCATCCTAACCATAAGTTTTATCAGATCCACTATCACTCTATTTGTGTATCTTGAGCATTGAGAGCATGTACTACAACTATGCAACTTGTGTTAGCCTAGTGCTAGTATATCTCATATGTCTATTATGTTCTCTAAAATCTAACAAATATTGGCTTATAACTTCTTACAACTTCTTAGATTTCTTTCTAGCTTGAGTATATCCAAAAATAAAACACATTAAACTTCAAAGTAAATACGGAAATCAAAGGTTAGTGTCATGCCAAGGGCATACCCAGGTGGGAGTCACGGACCCGGGCCACATGGCCTGTTGCCAGTGTGGCCGAATAGGGGATTCGAGGGCCAAGGGCTATATTTGGAGGGTTGGGCGGTGAATCTGGACCTAAGCAATCCTCTATGAATTTCATCGGTAGCAGAGCCCTATTTTGGGAAAGAGGGTAGTGGAGCCCTCCAATCTTGCATGCTCATGCAAAGGGGAGGGCATGCAAGGCCGCCTGCTAAGCGGGGAGGATGAAGTCAAGGGACGCGGCATGTGCAGAGCTGCTTGTGCTGAGGAGGGAGACAAACTCAACCTCCACAACACCATGCGTGGTCTAGCTTGATGGCATCGTGCTGCAGAGGCGGAGTAACTTTCGTCAATGTGGTGACGCTCGTGAAGCTACGTAGGGGTCTTAAACTCTCTCTCTCTCTCTCTCTCTCTCTCTCTCTCTCTCTCTCTCTCTCTCTCTCTCTCTCACGGCACTTTCTGGTCACCATAGCCGACAGCGAGTGCCCTTTTTCACATTCAAAAGCCCTAAGGCCTTTGGCCTTGGGCAATTTACTCAAGCAAGGGAAGGTGCCCACAGGCCAACCCTCCCCTCGTCCCACCAGCATCTGGAAAATCATATGTGCTTTTTTGGCACGGTCGCATCTCGTCAAAGCTGCCGAGTCACAGTAGTTAGGGATGACGCAAAATTGTAGAGATTTGGTAACAGCTAAATTTTGATAGATCGGAGATTTTCAAGCAAGCATATATTAGGACTTTTTACTCCGAGAGATTAAGCCATTCTACTAAGTTTCAAAGTAGACGATAACATCTCAAGTGGTGCAGTTGGACAACTAGGCTTACAGATTGACAAAGTTCTGATTGTAAGACATAATTAGCACGGCTAATTATCGATGTCTGTGGTGCATGCTATGGCTACAAACTCCATTGCACAGTGTCTCCATGGATTCGGATATCAACATGACTTTTAATTTCAAGCACCATACGTCCAATCTTCCCAATGATGGATCACGGCTGGATACTCTCATGGAGGGTACAAATTGCTTGATATTCAAGAATTTTGAGCACTTCAAGCACGTATGTTGGTGATGGAAAAGAATTTTGCATCACTAAATGAAAATGTTAGTAAATTATCTACTTTACTGGTACAGTTTATGCAACAGCAGGCCAAGGGTCCTGTTGACACACACATGCATGTGCACGTACCAATTAGGGGCAGGGTCCTCCTGGTCAGGGACAAGGTCCCCCTCCGGATTCTCTGCACTCTCTCATTGTGAAGGAGGTGGACGAGTTGTTGCCCGGGGAGGTCACCTAATTAAAATGTAACCTATCACGTGAGTTCAACAGAAGGGTATTTAAAGTTCTTGAAACTTACATAAATATATATACAGAAGGGCATTATTTTTTCAAATTTGAAAAAAACTTACAGATTTCAAAAGAAAAGGGTACATTATATTCCTAACAAATTTCACAGATAAGGGGTTTTACAAACATGTCTTGAATGCACGTGATATGATAGTTTGATACATAGTGAACCCCCCGATAGTTGTTGAAACATACAAAACAACCAAATTTTAAGGGAGAGGGAATGAGAGCGCAACGAGGATGCAGTGAATATCTTTCTCAACAAGTGGGAAGGAATTCATGATTTACGGCGTACTCCAGATGCAGTCAGGGTACTACAGACAAGTCTGCTCTGGAAGGCAAGGCCTATAAATGGTGGATGACTCTCAAGGAGAAGAACATCATACCACAGACTTGGGTAGTATTTGAGGTTATATTTAGAAAAGAGTAATTTCTATCCACGAATGAGACAGATAGAGATTGGACGTCTTGGGACACATATTCCATGCACCAACATCCATCATTGCTTGAATATATCTCTCACTATTGGGATGTTATCCTCAAGTTGTACGGGTTAGTCACCTTTTAACAAGTATGTGCGTTTATCCGTGGTTTGACGCCAGAGCTTAAGAAGCACGTCAACACGACTCAGGATCCTAAAACACTTGAGGAGGCCATAGTGCAAGCTCACATTCATGATGATCCAGATGATAAGAAATCACATAGTACTCATGTGCCTGCTAATACACAAGGTAATACAGACACACAACATGGACACAATAAAAGGAAATTTATAGTAGCCAACTCAGAAGCAGCTAAGAAACCCATGGGGTCTCGAGGGCCTCTCTCTACTGAGGAATTTGAGAAGGCTAAAAAAGAGAAGTTATGTTTTCAATGCTTGGGAAGCGGTCATGGAAAAAAGGATTGTCCAAAGGGGAAATCTACTGCTCACAACAAGGAGAAAGCAGTTGACATGGTGCAGCTGTTGCCTCTTGAGTCTTCCTCTCGTTTCTCCAAGGTGGAGGTAACACACACCGAGGTGGTGCATGAATGTAGTATCACAGCTTCCATGTGGCAACAGAACTTTGATCCACATGAGCTAGTGCCTATGCACGGATCTATTTAAGGGCACAAGGTGCGTATCTTGGTAGATGACGGTGCTACTCACAATTTCATTAAGTACGGGTTAGTGAAAAGGCTCAAATTACCCCAAACTCAAGGTAGCGGATGAACAACTACTATGATGTTGAAGTGTGGGATACTCAAGTGAGAGCTGTACGGTTGGAAATTCAAGGATATTCCACATCCTTGGATTTCCAGGAACATGGAGAGAGCAGATGTGGTACTTGATCAAGAATGGTTGCATAGCCTGGGACCATCATTGAAGCGTAGCTACAAGCACAACAGTCTGATGTTTGAATCCCATGGCACACATGTGTTGTTGTTAGGAGAGAAGGATATGCCTTCCTCACCATTGATATGTACAACAGAGCTTATGAAGCTCACATCTGATAATGAAATAGAAGAAGTTTTCTTGTGTTACTCATTGTTTCATTTTCTTTCAAATGTTGAATCTGTTGAACATTCCTCTTGTCGCATGCTTCTCTCTCTTCTCTTCCAGCAATGGCTAATACTCTCTCTTCTCAACAAGCAAACAATCAGTTAAAAGATTTATCAATGGAATTTCAAGATTCTTTTCCTAATGATTTACCATCAAGATTACCATTGATACAATATGTGCAACGTGGCATAGACGTGGTTGCAGGTAGTAAACTAGTTAGTAAACCACCATATAGAATGAGTCATTCTAAGGCTGTTGATGTGGAACGTCATCTTTTTGAATATCTCGATAGAGGGTTTATTCAACTGAGTTTTTGACCATGGGCTTCTCCTATCCTATTGGTGAAGAAAAAGGATGGTAGTATGCGCATGTGCATAGACTACCGTGGTTTAAATGCGGTCATTGTTAAGAACAAGTATCCATTACCATGCGTGGATGAGATGTTCGACAAGCTCACTCATGCTTGTATTTTTGCAAAGATAGACTTGTGGTCGGGATATCACCAAGTACGTATTCGACTTGCTGATATACCCAAAACTGCATTCTGAACAAGGTTTGAACATTACGAGTTTTTGCTTATGCATTTTGGGTTAACCAATGCGCCCCCAACTTTTATGACACTCATGTATAGTGTCTTGAGACCCGATGAGAATCTCGTATATAGTACTTCTGAGGAAGAGCACTTGCACTATCTGAGGCAGGTGTATTAAATTTCTAACAGAAAACAAGTTATATACCAAAGAGTCAAAGTGTGATTTTCTTAAGGAGAAAATAAACTATCTGGAGCATGTTATCTCAGCTAATGGGCTGCACATGAATCGATTCAAAGTGGATGCCATTTGGAGGTGGCCTTCTCCCAAAGAATCTGGAAGAGTTACAAATTTTTGATTTGTAGTTTTTTATCAAAGGTTCATTAAAAAGTATGCTCATATTGATGTGCCAAGGATAGACCAACTAAAAGGCAAAGGGAAAATATTTCGGTGGGGTGCCGCTCAACAACAAAGTTTTGATATGCTCAAGGATGCATTAGCTACAACTCCTACTCTAGCTATTGTGGATCCTTTGAAGCCATTCGTTTTGGAAATGGATGCCACTAACCGTGCTATTGGAGTGGTCCTTCTACAGGAGGGGAGGCCAATTGCCTTTGAAAGCAAGAAACTTGATTCAATGCAACAAAATTATTATGCTTATGAATGCAAACTCTACACAATAGTGTCTACTTTAAAGACATGGCGGCATTATCTGTATGGAGCTCAGTTTGAGATTGTGTATGACCTTGAAAGCATAAAATGGTTTACACAACAAACTGACTTGAAGGGTCAAAAGGCCAGGTGGACTGAGATTCTTTAGGAGTATGACGCAAAGCTCCGGTATCATAAAGGACGATACAATGTGGTGGCTATGCTCTTAGTTGTATGTTTGAGATCAACTCTCTTTTGTTCATGGAACTTCGAAGTGAGTTTTTGGATTCTCTGAAGGACAAATATGAGCATGATGCCGCATACTCCAAAGTGTGGAGCCATGTGCAAATGAGGGATCCTTATCACTCCAATGCTGGTAGTGTTTCGTTAACCTCCATACATAGTTCTCCTGCGTGGAGTGATGTACTACAGAGATGGAAGAATTTTTCCTTAGATGATGGGTGCCTATACTCCACAAGGGGAGAGTTTGTGTACCAATGAGCATGGACATTCAACACCAAATTCTTTATGAATGTCATGACAATCCAAATGCAGGGCACCCATGCATTAAAAAGACTTATGCTCTTGTAAGACAACAATTTTACTGGCCAAGTTTACATGGCTTTGTTCAAGACTATACCTTGCATTGCCAAAAATGTAAAGTTAACAAAGCAAAGCGCATGAAGGCAGGCGGACTCTTATATCCTTTGGAGGTAATTGGAAAATTATCTCTATGGATTTCATCGTGGGTTTACCAACCACTGTACGAGGTCATGACTTGGTATGGGTGGTCCTAGACCGGTTGACTAAACTACGCAAGTTTATTCTGACCAAGTCGACAATAAAGACTCTAGAATCAGCTAAGCTATTTGTGGAAATTTGTACAAGTGGTATGGATTGCCAAGTAACATTTTGAGTGATCGTGATCCCAAGTTTAACAATCATTTTTGGAGGGCTATATTTAAATGATTGGGTTACACAAATATATCAACCTCAGTACAACATTTCATCTAGAAACAGATGGTCAAACATAACGAGTTAACCAAGTGCTAGAGGATATGCTACAAGCATACTTAGCAAGAAACAAACAGACTGGGAAGAGTATCTCCCTCTTCTTGAGTTTGCTTACAACTGTGATAAGCATGCCACGACTGGATTTAGTCCTTTCATGCCAATGTACGGGGGTTTTCAACCTAGGTCAAGTTACGGTGGGTGGCAACCAAAAAACTCTAACTGGTTAATATCCAAAATCATATGGATATGCTAAAACTTGCTTGTCAGAATGTCCGACAAGCGGATGATCCGTATAGAAGTACGCTGACAAGAAACTTCGACAAGTCACACCTTCAAGGAAGGGGAAGAGGTATTTTTGCGTGTGCCAAAGCATTCAGGAAGTCTAAAGACTAGGCCAACACCTAAATTATCTCTGCGATATTGTGGGACTTTCAAGATACTCAAGCGAGTTGGTGATCATGCCGACAAACTCTCGTTACCAGCACACTCTCGTGTCCATCCAAATTTCCATGTAAGCCGTTTACATAAAATCTTGCATGGGGACGACAATGTTGTCAACCAATATATTTTTGTTGATTTCCTTGAACCTCCCACCCCATCGCATGAACCTGAGCGTATCCTCGACTATCATGATTTACGTACGTGTCATCAAGTTTTAGTCAAGTGGAAAGATCAACCTGAAGAAGGTGCCAATTGGGAAAACATTAGTGTTCTTAAGAAGGATTTTCCCGCTTTTGTTTTTGAGGATAAAAACACTTTTCCAAGGGGGGAGTAATGTCATGCCAAGGGCATACCCAGGGGGGCCATGGATCCGGGCTAGGTGGCCGGCTGCTAGTGTGGAATAGGGGAATCGAGGGCCAAGGGATATATATGGGGGGTTGGTAGTGAATCCGGACCAAGGCAATCCTCTCGGCATTTTAGCTAGCTTAAAAATATCTAGAAGCTTCATTGAGAAAACGCTTATAGCTCATTATCCCATTGTGCTAAGTATTATCTTTTTGGTTACACTATGACATTTGGAGCACATTACCGCTTAGATAGATGCACAAAAACAAAGGAAAAGTTCAAGTCAAAAAATCTCGGGAGCAGTAATGTTGGAGTCAATACTCGCGGTAATGGTCCTTCAGTAATGCTCGCGGTAATCGGCCCGGGTACATTTCTGCGTTTATTTCCACCGTATTTATCGCTAGTATTACCGCGACCATTACCGCACACACGAGTATTTGTTTTTAAAAAGCAGATGACCATTTGGATGGTCCTTGGTAGGACCCATTCAAATGGTCATTTGCCTTTTTTTTCCTATACATTTAATAAATAAAAAAACAACAATTTCATTGCATCAAAACTTTGGACCAAAATCAAATGTTTAATTATATTGGAGAAACTGTTCAAAAACAACAATTTCATTGCACCAAAACTTTGGACCAAAATCAAATGTTTAATTATATTGGAGAAACTGTTCATTAAAAAATTGCCCAAATACGCGATGCATGGCGGCTATACAACTGTGGCCAAAAGAAGACTTTGGGCCAAAATCAAGTGTTCAATTATATTGGATATTACAAAATTGCCCAAATAGGCGATACATGGGGGCTATACAAACTGTGGCGAAAAGAAGACGCGCGGGCCCAAAAATACTTGGAGGATTGAGCTACTCGGATCCTGGGACCTCTCGAGGGACTCCTTGACTCTGGAAAAGAAAAAAACAAAAAAACCTTTAATTTAATACAAATGGATACACAAAGCTGCATGCAATGATTTAAAAAAAAAAGTTCACACTTACAGGCTGTAGTGTACGACATGCATTTTCAAATTCTTCGAGATTGATTTTGTTGTTTTCATACTGCCAGCACCATGTCTAATATTTGGAGTGGCTCTCTCTGTATCTCTGGATCTCTCGGCTTGGACGGGTCATAGTAATATTTTGTTGTATATCAATTAAAAAATATCACAAACCTAACCTTATTACCACAAATTAAATCAATTCAAATGAAAATACGCACACTCACAAATTTATCTTTCCATGCTGCTTTTCTGTCCGAGACGTAATGCGTGGGCGTTTGCTACGCCCTCGCCTCCACCTGCCGAGTGTGCGCCCTAGCACCTGCCGCTCTCTCGTCCTCCAGCTCGTCCTGGGCTTTCTCCCACTCCTCGTCGTGAACATTTCCAGGGCGATAGTTGTGACCCTCAGATTCAAATGTTCACTTTGCCGCCCTCCGCACACTGGACTTCTTATTTTTCAAGAAATTTTTGATGTATTCCTTGAGCCACTGCTTGGAGAACTCTTCCGCTTGCGGATTAGGGAACCGCACGAGCAATGTCGTGTGAATGTACGTCAAGTCGGCTGGGTCCTGATCTTTGAAAGATTTAAAGCAATCTTGGTATGTCGAGTGGATCATCTGGTTAAGGTGCCCTCGAAATGTCCTCCCCAAGGAGGAACCTATATCCACCTCTCCCCCTCGATGTATATAATAGTAGTAGCCACGAGCGTCCGGGGCGGGCGCATTGCGGTCCTCATCCTCATGTGGAGCTCCAAGGGGTGAGTGAGGAGGTCGGGGTGTAAGAGGAGGTGAATCTGTAGCACTGCCCCCTCCACCACCAAAGCAGCACGAGCCACTACCTCAACGAGAGCATGAGCCACCACTACGGGAAGAGCGCTGGCCACCCGAAGAGCGTTGGCATGAGCCCGAACCGCTGGGTGGTGTAGGCGACGGATAACTCGACGGTGCGGGCGTGGATCACTGCGAATGCAAGGTGGAGGGAGCTGCGGGTGACGGAAAAGTCGAGGGTAAGGTAGAGGGAGGCCCATTGGGAGGCACACTCTGCACAATCGGAGTGTCGGCGCCCGGTGTCGCAAGCGGTGAGAGCCCATAGGCAGCCAACTGTGCTGGTGTGTACCGTCCTCGAAGACTCTGCTGTGATGATAGCCACTCTGCCTGGGCGCGGTATGCCCTCTCGAGGTCGGGGTGGTGTACTGCATCTCGGAACCATCGAAAACCGAAGGTGGATTGTGACTGGTGGGAGGAAGACTGCGAGTAGTAAGCATCACACATGTCCTCATAAGAGCGGCCCTCGGCGAGAAAGTCCTCTATGGATCGATAGCCGAGCGTGGAAGAGGATGCCATATCCTACAATTTCACAAAAAAAAGGGAACCTAATTAACATTGAATTCTAATCAAAGTGAGATTCTTTATTGCATAGGATTCCTCCTTGCATAGGATTCCTCCCTGCATAGGATTCCTTTTATCTCCTATTTAAGAAATGGTTTATGTGCTTTTTTTTTTTTTGCATCCATTTAGAGTGTGTGTGTGTGCTTCTAATTAATCTATTGTGTGTGTGCGTTAGTGTGTGGCAAAGAAATTAATCTAGTGTGTGTGTGTTGGACCTTAATCTACCGTTGGGCTTCTCAGTGACCATTGGGGTCTCAATCAACTTCATCGCACACCCACATGAAGGTATGTTTTGGTATGTTAATGCTAATGGAGGTATGTTTTGGTATACTAATGCATGCCCAAGCACACACTAATGCTTGCATTAGTGTGTGTGTGTGTGTGTGTGTGTGTGTGTGTATAATGCATGCATTGTGCCTAAAATAGGGTGTGAAAACACACTAATTAGTGCACAAGCACACACTAATGCAAGCATTAGTGTGTGCTAGAGAGGTATGCACACACTAACGCTTGCATTAGTGTGTGCTTGGGCACAAATTAGTGTGTGGAAACACACTAATGCTTGCATTAGTGTGTGTGTGTATAATGCATGCATTGTGCCTAAAATAGTGTGTGAAAACACACTAATTAGTGCACAAGCACACACTAATGCTTGCATTAGTGTGTGTGTGTGTGTGTGTGTGTATAATGCATGCATTGTGCCTAAAATAGTGTGGGAAAACACACTAATTAGTGCACAAGCACACACTAATGCAAGCATTAGTGTGTGCTAGAGAGGTATGCACACACTAACGCTTGCATTAGTGTGTGCTTGGGCACAAATTAGTGTGTGGAAACTAACTAGTGCGGCATTAGTGCTTGGACACAAATTAGTGTGTAGAAACTAACTAGTGTGGCATTACTGTGTGTATAATGCATGCACACACTAATACGAGCATTAGTGTGTAAAAACTAACTAGTGCGGCATTAGTGTGTAATTTGTGCACAAAATAGTGTGTAAAAACTAACTAATGCAATGCGCACACACTAATGCTTGCATTAGTGTGTGTGTATAATGCATGCACACACTAATGCTTGCATTAGCGTGTGCTTGTGCATGCATTAGTGTGTGCTTATGCATTCATTAGTGTGTTTACACACTAATTCATGCACAAGCACACCCTAATGCAAGCATTAGTGTGTACTTGTAACGCATGCACGCACTAATGCGGGCATTAGTGTGTGTATAATGCATTAGTGTGTGTAAACACACTAATAATGCACACACTAATGCTTGCATTAGCGTGTGCTTGTGCATGCATTAGTGTGTTTACACACTAATTCATGCACAAGCACACCCTAATGCAAGTATTAGTGTGTGCTTGTAACGCATGCACGCACTAATGCGGGCATTAGTGTGTGTAAACACACTAATTTGTGCTAAATCACACACTAATGCAAGCATTAGTGTGTGTGCATAATGCATGCACACACTAATGCTTGCATTAGTGTGTGCTTGTGCATGCATTAGTGTGCTTACACACTAATTCATGCACAAGCACACCCTAATGCAAGCAATAGTGTGTGCTTGTAACGCATGCACGCACTAATGCACAAAATTGTGTGTGTGTGCATGTGTGTACAATGTGTGTGCATGTTAGTGCATGTGTGTGTATGCATTGTGTGTGTGTGTGTGTATGTGTTTGTGTGTGTGTGTGTAGAAGAATGAGAAGAAAGAGAGAGAGTTTGAGCACTTACATTCGTGACCTCGATCGTTTGGAAATGGCGGGGATGGAGATGAAGAGAGTAATAGAGGTTGGAGATGGAGAGGGAGAAGGAGAGAGAGCTTGGAGATGGAGAGGGAAATAGGCCCACGCAGAAGAGGAGGTCGTTTTTGAATTTTTGGCATTCAATTTCGCGGGGGCACGCAGGTGTCCCCTTTATATAAAAAAATTTGTAGGGAGTTTTACCACGAGTATTACCGCGCTGGTTACCGCCAGTATTATCGCGAAAATCTCTGATGAGACATTAGGGTTACGCCGACTGCATGACCTCTTGTACCCACCTCCCCTCTATCTTTAATGAGTGTCAGTCATGTCAGTACCAACATTCTTGATTTTTCTGTTTCTTATTTAATTTTTTCTTATTTAGTGTATGGTCGTGTGTGCACGACGATTGGGATGACGTGGGTCCGCCGAGCGTTGGCACAGAACGAACTCGATGGTTGAGCGAGCGATTACCATGTCCATGTACGCGATGTAAGCGTGCAATTGCACGGCTTTGGTGTATATGCTTGGTTCTCGTGGATGATTGTGGCCTATGGGACGATCCCAAAAAACGCGCTCGAATGGAAACTAGCAATCCGAGGGTTTTGGCATCCATTGATGTCGCTCCCCATTGGAGTGTGATCGGGGGCGGAGGCGGAAGGAGGACTGAAGAGCGATTGCGCCAGGAAACAGTCATGGGAGGGGGGTCACACCCGCCGTCTGATGTGGGTGGGTCCACACGAGCGCATGCGCATCCTACATCCACCACATATGAAGATCTCCCCACCACCCCGCCCCACATGGAGGTGGAGGAAGATCATTTGCACAACATG
Source organism: Adiantum capillus-veneris (assembly GCF_014529385.1). Classification (NCBI taxonomy): domain Eukaryota; kingdom Viridiplantae; phylum Streptophyta; class Polypodiopsida; order Polypodiales; family Pteridaceae; genus Adiantum; species Adiantum capillus-veneris. Next base: position 70,213,925 of record NC_140960.1, on the reverse strand, counting down.
GTTGAGGATCTTCTTGCACGTGAGGTGGCGAATGAGTGTGAGCCTGAGTGTGCATGTGAAGAAGCCGCCCAAAAAACCAAAGATTCATTGCTAGAGGCAGCACACACCGCTCTTTACGAGGGATGCTCCTACTCCATATTACGAGCGTCTCTTGAGATCTTGAATATTCAAGCAATGTTTGGATGGAGCAATGCAGGGTTCGATGCACTATTGAGGTACGTTTAAGTGTAATAAGTGTTAGTTGTGAGTTTTTTTCGTGGTTATATGCAATAACGAGTGTTCTTTAATTATGTCATAGTCTATTAGGCAAGATGATGCCTAAAGGCAATCATCTTCTAGAAAATCGAAGGAAGGCACAACATGTGGTGACAGGGCTTGGGATGGACTATGATCGCATACATGCATGTGTCAATGATTGCGTGCTATTCCGCAATGAACATGCAGGGCTTGATGCTTGCCCCGAGTGTGGAGAATCAAGGTACAAAGAGGGAATGCAAGGAACCACAATACCTCGCAAGGTTCTTTGTCATTTCCCCCTCATTCCCCGCATCAAGCACATGTTCAGCACCAAAGGAACAAGCGAGCTTCTTACATGGCATATGAAAAATCGCTCCACCGATGGGGTTATGAGAGTGTCGGCTGACTCACCGGCATGGCAACACATTGAGCAGACATGGCCGGAGTTTAGAGAAGAGCCTCGTCACTTGAGGCTTGGTCTGGCTAGTGATGGGGTAAACCCATTTGGGCATCGGTCTACCTCATGGAGTACTTGGCCAGTGGTTGTTGATAACTACAACATTCCACCGTGGGAGTCAACCAAGAAGGGGAACATTTTGCTCTCTCTTCTAGTCCCAGGAAAACACAAGGTGAAGAACATGGATGTATATTTAGCACCTTTGATTGAAGAGATTCAAGAGCTTTGGAACGACATAGATGTTTTTGATGTATCAAGACCATTTCGTGATCGGCGCACAATGATCAAGTGCATTCTCATGTGGACCATGCATGATTACCCCGGGCTTGGAGAGATTTCTGGTAAGCTTATACTTTGTGACGCTCTTTAATGTCTTTGCATTGGTCACTTATATGCGGTTATGTCTTTTGTTTTTGTAGGACTATCGACATCTGGACATAGGGCATGCCCAACTTGTGGACCCTCACTCGTGACAGAGAGACCCGCTCTACTTCGTAAGGCGATCTACCCCAATAACCATCGCTTCTTGCCGCCCACACATCCATCTTATGCTCCACCGTGAAATGGGATGGAGCCATTCCATTGGACCATGGCCGATTCGGCAAGACATTGGAACGAGCATCCTTAACACATTGCCTCCTCCCAATGATCCACCTAGGGGTATGTCTAGGTACTCTATTTTGTTATCACTATCCTATTGGGCTTCATTAAAAATCCAACACCTATTGGATCCAATGCATGTGTTCAAAAATGTTGGGCAAGCTATATGGGATCACATAGTAGGCAAGAAAGATTCATTGGGGGCTAGAGAGGACATGAGGCTCCCTCCTTCGGTCACACCTCCCATGGGGCCTCGGGGGAAGATGGTTCTTCCAAAGGCACCTTGGATTCTATCAAGGGTGGATCAAGAGCAGATGAAACAAGTCATTGCATCCATCTGTACTTCAACAGGTTATATGAGTTCGCTCAAGGGTGCCTTCACTAAAACTAAGAAAGGAGGATCCACACAACTGTATGGGCTCAAATCCCATGATTGGCACAAGATTCTTCAGGTAATGTGCGTGTGTGTGTATGTGTGTGTATATGTGAGTGTGTGTGTGTATGTGGTTTAGGGTTCTGGATACTAAAAAGTCTTTTTGTTTGTGCAATAGTTTGTGCTTCCAATTAGCATTAGTGGATTTGCGAACATGAAGGTAAAGACTGCAATATTCAATGTGGGAGAAGTTGTCAGGTATAGAACATTTGATCCTCCCTCCTAAACTTTACTTTGAAGACTAACTTTACTATGAAGATTATGAAGGGTTTTTTGGTTACAGGTTTGTGAGTTCCAAAGAAATCGAAGTTTCAGCCATTCCAACAGCTCGACTTCTAGCGATTGAAGCAACTTGTGCTATTGAGGATGCATTCCCACGTTCTATCCTTGTTAGCCAAGTTCACCTATTGCTCCATCTTGTTGAGGAGATAGCCATTTGTGGTGTGGTTCACTCCAGGTGGATGTTCTTTCTTGAGAGGTTCCTAAAGACCTTGAAAGACTTTGTAAGGCTACGATCACATCCAGAGGTATTCATCGATCTTAAGCCTTAAACCTTATTAGGATTGGATTGTATTCACAACGCTTTTTATTGGTTACTTTAATCACTAATGGTTTCATGTACATGTGTTCAGGCAAGCATGGCAGAGGGTTGGATTGCACAAGAGGCTTTTGTGTATGTCTCTCAATATCTTTTCACAATAGGCCCATCATTGCTTCGTTTAAAGACGGAGGAAGAGGATCCAAAAAAACACGCAAACATTTCAAGTGGGAAATGTTCTCTCTTGATTTTAGATAGGGAATTTCAAGCCATAGTCAACAACCATTGTCTACTCAATGCTCCCATCATGGGCAAATGGGTGGATATGTATGTGGAGGTGCGTACAACGAGAGAAAGGGAGAGGGAAGCATGGAAGAGGTCGCATGGCGGTAGGCGAGCACCTCCCTTTCCTAAAGAGCTTTCCAAATACCCTGATCTAATTCCAGTTGGGTGGATACACAATGCCATGACCAAGGCCAAGGCACAAGGAGAACAAATAAACCCTAAAGAATGGGAGTACGCGCGAGGATGTCTACCAAGGGTAATATACTCAATGTGTTTAGTGTGTGTGTGCGAGTGTGTGTGTGTGTGTATGTGTGTCACCTCTCTCTCTCTCTCCCTCATCTATCTTGATTGGTTTTTGCAGGCCTTCACATTCAACTCTATGTGGTCCGAAGGACGTCATTTTCGAACCCGCAAGATAGATGAGTGTCGAACCACTCACGATAGTGGAGTTATGGGCAACTTTGACACAACAACACAAGAGGTGAGGGAATGTGGAACAATAGAGAGGATAATCAAAGTGGATTTCAGAACATTTCACAAATATGTCTTTGACTGCTGATGGTTTGCGGGTGAGGTTAAGAGACATGAGAATGGACTCTATATGGTAGACTCCGGGCAATTTCATCGCGGATCAAAGACCGACAACTTGGTGCAACCTAGTAGTTGTGAGCAGTTAAAGTCCATGTGCAACTCACTAAAACATTATATGATACATACAAAACTACATTCATGTTGTTGTTTGCTCTATGACCTACATGTGTTTTATGTGCCTTGTATGTATCGAAGACGACTATGGTATGTTATTCCAGTCACACCACGGAGCAGATCTATTTTTGCAGATACGAACATAGAGACTTTGGCAGATCCCACCACACTACAAGAGGTTATGTACTCTTGTGACGCCCTTAGCGACGGAAATACACTGGGTTTTTATAACCCCCGGCGTCGCTATAAGCGTCGCTAAAAGCGTCGCTACGAGAGCGTCGCTATATGCGTCGCTATAAGCGTCGCTATAGGCGTCGCTATGATCGTCGCTATATAGCGACGCTCATAGCGACGCCTATAGCGACGCTTATAGCGACGCTCTCACAGAAGAGTATAGCGACGCATATAGCGACGCTACAGAGCCATAAATAGCGACGCATATAGCGACGCCTGAGAGAATATTTTTTTGGTGGCAGGGCATTGAATGCCTGCCACCCATCAACCATATTGTACTTGATTCACTTTTTAAAAAAAGTGCAAAGGTAAATAATAGACCCAAAATAGTCACCCACAAGACGCATTGTTTGCAAAATTGACAATTGTACACATCATAGACAAACTGAATTGATTGGCAAATGTAATAATGACAATTGTACAACATCATAGGCATAAAGAATTGATTGGCAAAAGGAATTGCGGTGACAAATGTAATAATATACATGGTTCAAAAAGACGTATAAAATCCGTCTCATGATACATAAGCTATGAGAAACCCTAAACTAATGCTATCTAGATACGGCTAAACTGACGTCGTCTAATCAGACGTCTCATCGCGTCCAAGCGGCGTATCTGTCGGATTCTGCAAAAAAAGACAATAAGACAGTTTTCAGTAAGTATAAACATATAACGACATTTATAAAACAATACAAAAAATAAAAAAGAGTAAACCCTAATACTAACCATGCCGCTGCGAGAACTGAGAATGTCCATCAGGGCGTTTAAGCCCTTCCTGCCTGCGTACTCGCGCTCGTACGGTGTGGGATCACGTCCTGTCATCGACCACTGTCAAAACATACAAAGATTTCATTATGTTAGAACTAAAAAACTCATAAACCCTAAACTATCGAACATGCATAAAGAGCAATGTGAAAAGACTTACAAAATCGGCCTCAAATGATGCCCATCCACCGCTCCCCAAGTGGTGCGAGCTCCCTGCCTCTACTCGCGCTCTGGCTGCATCCTTTTGTTGCTTCCACTTGTCGGGATTCTCGCGCGCTGCTTTCTTCGCATTCTTCCAATCTTCTTTGGCCAGCCAATCTGGCCTATTCCACCCATTCTTGATTGCTTTTTGCACTTCGGAACGCTTGTGTTTGCAGTATTCGCGCATTCGAATCTTCATCAGGTCTTCATTGAAGCGCTGATCCCGTGTTGGAACGGGAAACTCATCATGAAGTATGCTGATGACTCTGTTTTTTAAATCACTTGGTACTTCACTCCATTTGTTTAGTATATAGTGTCTAAACAGCTGAGAGCAAAGACCACGCATGCGCGAGATCACCTTCTTGCCGTCATCATCCATGATGATGCCGCCGCTGATGTCGACGGAGTAAGGCAAGCCCTCTGGCCGGTGACGCGTGAACCTGGGTGTCCCGGCAGGGGTCTCTAGCGGCGTGTCGATGGGGGTACGGACGTCAGGTGTCTCCACCGGCGTCTGGGCCCCGAAGCGAGGAGTGTCGAGTGGGGTGGCTCCTGGCGGAGTAGGTAGAGGTGTGTAGCTTCTAGGAACAGTCAGCCGTGCAAAACCTGGCGTAGACGGCGATGCTGTGGCTGGTGTGGGGGCGGGCAAAGAAGGGGAGGGTAAAGAGCCTCGTCGAACACGAGGCGGTGTGGAGGCATCGGTGGCGGAATCCCCACAACAACCGCCACCGCCACCACTAGAGCGCCGGTGTCTAGAAGAGTGTGACGCTCGTCTCGTCGACGCCGAAGCTTCGGAGCGCGCCGAATGCTCCGAAAGAGAGGGAGATGCGGATGGTGTAGGAACGCGCGATGATGTGCCAGAGCGATGACGCTCCACGTACCACTGTCTCTGCTGCGGTGACAAAGAAGAAAGAAACTCCTCATCATCCATACCTGCATTAAACACACGAATATTTAAACTTAATATTGAATGAATAGAGTAGACAATGACGCAAAGACCATTAAATACAATGACGTAATGACGCATATAAATACAATGACGCAATGAATCGAGTGGTAGAAGAGGCAAGTCGAAAACTCAGAATTTTCAATCAAAAGATGTGAGCGCGAGTAGAAAAGAGCGTTACACACCATGGAAGCTACTTAGAGAGCTAGAGCTTTTACAGCACGGAGCAAAATTGTTCAAATACAATATTTGTGGCTTTAAGAGATCTCTCTCTCATCCTCGCATAACTCAGCATAACTTCCTATATCTATATAGAGCTCTCCGTTTAAACACATATCCTCTGTTTCATTTTGTAGCTCCTCTGCATGCACCCCATATAGAGCAGTAGCATCTTGATGCTCGTCTGGCACCACCGCAGCAGAGACTATGGGGAAAAACCAGATTTACAGTGTCTGAGAGAGGAGTGTCAATAGATCACCTGAGCATTCTGTTAGCCCGGGATAGTCATGCATGGTCCACATTAGAATACCTCTGATCAAAGCATTCCGTCGTCCTGTGTGTCGGCTCATATCCACCACCTCTATGCCAATCCACAATTGTTGTAGCTCTTCCAATAGTGGACGAAGATACACATCCATATTCCCCACTTTATATCGCCCTGGCACAATCAAGCTTAGCCATAGGTGCCCCTTCTTCGTAGTCAACCACGGGGGAATGTTGTAGTTGACGATGACAACGGGCCATACACTGTAAGATGTTGATCTTTGACCAAATGGATTTACGCCATCCATAGCCAGGCCTAAGCGCAAATTTCGAGCTTCCCTGGCAAAATCCGACCATGTTCCATCTATATGTTTCCAGGCTGCGCAATCTGCAGGAATTCGTAGCACACCATCCGAAGATTTATTCTCCTCATGCCATGATGCTAGGGCGGCCATGGACTTACATTCGAAGAAATGCTTGATGCGAGGAAGCAAAGGAAAATGTCGCAAAACCTTTTGTGGAATTTTTGTCCCGTGGAGATCTACTCGATATCTTTCGGAATCACATTTCGGACACTTCTCCATGTCTGTGTATTCCCCTCTGAAAAGAATGCAGTCATTAGGACAAGCGTGGATAGAATTGTAATCCATCCCCAAGTTTCGCAAAATCTTTCTTGCTTCATCTCGGGAATCTGGCATCACATTGTCAGCTGGTAGAATGTGCTCTTTCAGCAATCTACACAACATAAAAATATGATACAGTCGTGTAAAAATCTATCAGATCATTATACACCATGAGTTCTATTAAAGTAAACTAATTGTAATAGATCACCTGAAAAGCGCTGTGACGCTAGTGTCACTCCATCCAAACTTTGCCTGCATGTTGAGAAGAACTAGGAGTGCTTTCAATCTAGACATACGTGCTCCATTATACAATGATGTATCGGCTTCACTTTTCATATCATCATAGATAAGCCTTTCTGAATCCATGATCGTCTCGATCATTTCATCAATCTCGGGCTCAAACATTGCCTCGTTGGGAATGTGCTCTGCATGATCATCCCCCGAGCTGTCAGAGGCTACATCTTGTGGCCTCACATATGCTGCTTGACCAAAGCGCCTGCGAATACGTCTATTGGGTTGCAAGATTGCTGCTTGTTGGCCAGCGTCAGAGTCCGACGAGTTATAATTGGCAACAACTTGATCTATAATAGATGGATCGAACTCGCCAAATTCACGAACGTGCTGCAAAGAAACACGTCTTGTCCGTCGCACAGCATGCTTGCATTGATTACAAGGACATAAGACCCTCGTTGAGAGATAGGTGTTTCGGTTGGACGGTCCCACATCCTCGTCGCTACTCATAATGAGGATAAAAAACTTATAACCTAGACAACAAATTTAATATTCTATTGGCATTCTTCGTCTTATCTCTCTCTCTCTCTCTCTCTCTCTCTCTCTCTTTACCTCACATTCTCTAGTCATGTCCAATCCCCGCACACCTCGGTCTAGAGGTGCACGGAGATCAGAACCACCGGGTTATAATCTCGTCTTTATTGGTCAATACCTATATTTGTGGGTACAAGAAATCTAGACACCCACGTCTACATGATACTGCATGTAGTGGACAAAATCCCTTTGCCTCTTCTCTAGCTGTAGCACTTCACTTCATCTTAACATCTTTTCACAGTAGATCTTTTCACTGTTCGTCTAACTCTAAACCCTAAACCGTAAGTAATTCTTGCGTGGACTCGATCTAACGTAAATAAGCGTAAATCTAAATAAACGTAAATCTAACTAAAAATAAAGCTAAATCTAATTTAACGTAAGTCTAATGACTAGAGGTTGTCTAGATGGTCATTGTGTCGGGGATGTAGTGACTCTTGCCGCCCTGAAGATCCACCTTCTTCCCTATCTTCTGAAGACATTTCACCAGTACTTTTGGATCGACGGAGCCCACTATGAGAGAAGGCAGCAATACCCTATATTCCATTGAGGGCTTTCTTCACCCGCTTCATGCAGGCATCGCAGTCTATGGAGACCCGCATCTAATCTAATATAACATAAATCTAAATCTAGCTTAAATAAATGTAAATCTAGTTAAAAATAAACCTAAATCTAATTTAATGTAAGTCTACATATAACCTAATCTTTAACGTTTTTTAAAATAGTTTCTTACGACGTTATAACTCTCTTCTTCCTGTGTGTGTGCGCGTGTGTGGATGTGTGTGCCAATAAAAAGAGATAAATGGTATAACCTTTCTATCACCCATGCCAAGTATGATAGATTGATTATGCCATTTCTCTCTTGAATAATAGGTCTTCAGTTCAACTCCTTGTCGGTTAGATCTTTAGGTCTTTTAATTTTAATTAGTTTCCTACGACGCTCCCTTAGTTTCTCTTTCTTTCTCTTTCAATGTGTGTGCGTTTTTTTGGATCGTATGCATGTTTTCTTTCTCTTTTCCTCTCTCAATGTGTGCGTTTTTTGTTTATGCATGTTCTCTCTCTCTTTTCCTCTCTCAATGCGTGCGTTTTTTGTTTATGCATGCTCTCTCTCTCTTTTTCTCTCTCAATGTGTGTGTGCATTCTTTGTTTATGTATGTGTGTGCGTTTTTGCACTCTCTCTCTCTCTCTCTCTCTCTCTCTCTCTCTCTCTCTCTCTCAAAAACACTATATGTGTGTGTGTATGTGTGTGTGTGTGAGAGAGAGAGCGAGGGAGAGAGAAAGAAAGGAAGGGAACATGAGAATGAGGAGAGGGAAGGAGCATACCTGTCTCTCCTTCCTCTCCTCGTGCGTGTGTGTGTGTGTGTGTGTGTGTGTGTGTAAAAGAAAGAGAGAGAGAGAGAGAGAGAGAGTGAGGGAGAGCGTTACCTGCTCTTTGCTTGAGGGCGCCGAAAAACTCAGATCTGAGATCTGAGTTTTTGGGCGCGCTCGGTTATTTTTTTTACCCCAGCTGGCGTCGCTATGAGCGTCGCTATGAGCGTCGCTATAAGCGTCGCAAATTTACAAAGAAATTTGCGACGCTCATAGCGACGCTTATAGCGACGCTCATAGCGACGCCGGGAATTTTTTTTTTGAGCGTCGCTGTGTGAGCGTCGCTAATGTGAAGAGCCTCTTGTAGTGCCATACCATCTCAAGAAGATGCCAATGACAATGATGCAGTTGAGGTCGAGGAGAACCAACCATTCCCAATAACCAACCATAGTGAGGAGGAGGATGAGGATGGAGAGGATGATGATGATTCAATAGGAGAGGCTGTAGAGGATGAATCAATAGATTTATTTGTTGATTTAGCTACCATGGGGCTGGACATGGATGTAAACACTTGTAGAGATCTCTTGGAGGATGAAAATTAATAAATATCTTTTGGATTTTGACTTCTTTCTCTACTTATGCTGTACAAAAGGGCTATTTGTTTACGAACGCAAGACAATACAATTTTGATCATCGTTCGCTTGCCATTTCCATATGAATGCATAGTTGACATAAGATTTTGAGGTGGAAACAAAATATTTTTGTTTATAGAATCTCATGGAGTACAAATGAGTAGAGTAGGAGAATCATACCAATAGACGAGGCAAGCAAAGAGAAGAGAGGTACTAAAAATCCCAATGAGAATGGGATTTCTTACACTGCGTGCAAAAAGGGGGTGACAATACAATTTTGATCATCGTTCGCTTGCCATTTCCATATGAATGCATAGTTGACATAAGATTTTGAGGTGGAAACAAAATATTTTTTGATATAGAATCTCATGGAGTACAAATGAGTAGAGTAGGAGAATCATACCAATAGATGAGGCAAGCAAAGAGAAGAGAGGTACTAAAAATCCCAATGAGAATGGGATTTCTTACACTCCATGCAAAAAGGGGGTACCAATTTCTAAAAAGTAACAAAATAGAATAGGATTTATAGAAAGGGAAAAGTGGGAGAGGAATGGGCCACATGGATTCTCTTTTCCTGCTGCGGTAATATGGGCGGTTGTTATTGCGGTAATGCTCGCGGAAAATTCGGGAAACGCGTAGACGGGTCTGCACCATACAATCTCTCTCTTTCTTGAAGCTCTCTCTCTCTCCTCTTATGCGGTAATGTTGTGCGGTAACAACAACATTCTCCCATAGTGTTAGTTTGTTGCAGTAAAGAATTAAAATCTACATTATAAACATTGAGATGTCTCATTGTCCTTTACATGCTTAGGAATCCAAATCCTGCCAAGAAAAATGCTAGTTGAGGAAAGATCTACGGAATTTTGAATCCCATAGTCTTGCTATTTTAAATGACACCTCACATCCAAATAAGAAAATAAGTTATAATATTAGAAATCGAGTTCCATCTTCAATTATAATTCTCAAATAAATTTTTGGAGGACTTGTACTTGTTTCTTTTATTTTCTAGTCTATGTGTATCGTGTTGTTACGATTGCTAAAGAAGCATCAGCTCCATGCTCTTAGGTTTTGTGCATGCATGCCAAACATTATTTATTTGTCATGGTTGATGCATGTAGGATTCAACACATTTAGTAGGTGAGAATCTCTGTCTAGTATGTGATAATGAGACTTTCCTCATTCTAACCTTCAATACCTAATAAGGTGCTACAAGGATCATATTTATTGGTTGTCTTGTCCATGTTGTTTTCTTCCTTTGTCTCAAAGTGGTTTGATGGCATCTGCCATCCTTTCTTTCTTCCTTGATTCCTTTGATGTTGTTCATATTGTGTCAAAATCCCATTATCCTCATTGATTTTTTCTTTGACGTCGTGCAATATCCTTATTACAATGATGATTGCCTAGATTAATTTGGCTATGACTAGTTACCACAATGTAAACTTGTATGAAATATTTTGTGTAGTACTTTTCATTTTTCAAGAATGATGATGTTGCGTTCATTGCCCTATCCAAGGCCCCTTTATTAACAATTTTTTTAATCCCCTTCATGGGAATATATGTTTTATTCCTCCAAGAACTTTGGTCCTTTGTTTTTTGCGTTTCTTGATCTTGTTCCCTCACTGCGGTAAGCATTGAAAGATTAGACATCATGGTTTAGATTAAAATATGTCTCTCCCATTTATTTGCGATTTGATAAACTGTTAGCACATTATGGATTGGGTGACATGATAATTTTTTGGTCTAATTGCGATGAACATGGGATTCCAATTAAGCTTGGATCTTGTTTTTGAAAGATTAGACATCATGGTTTAGATTAAAATATGTCTCTCCCATTTATTTGCGATCTGATAAACTGTTAGCACATTATGGTTTGGGTGACATGGTGATTTTTTGTTCTAATTGCGATGACCATGGGATTCCAATTAAGCTTGGATCTTGTTTAAAGAATCCACTAATTTTTATTACTTTGTTGTAGCTTTGGATTTGGGTACCTTCGTTGGTGCTTGTTTTCAATAGTGCCACTATGCTACTAATTGTTTGAGGAAGAATCTAAAACAATCTTGCCTCTAAAATACGCTTCTGAATGGAATTAAAATCTCTGTGATGCACCGTTGTTCAGCTCAATAGGATATAAGATGATATCTAATGTTATAAAATCTAATATCTAACCAACCCACATGATTTTCTTATATTAAACTAATCATTTAATGTGGATATTAAACGGGAACAAGGGCTAGAATATAGACATGTGCTTATGGATCTATCTCAACATGGGTCCAAGGTTATAGGGGTCCAAATGAGAGATGGTCTGTTAAAGAGAAATGCTACTTAATGGAGCTTAAAGACCTTAGAGTTAGGTTCATGAAAGACGTCCAAAACTTAGTGCTAAAAAGTCCTTGAATTTAGGCAAGCTAGGGCTGACCTGGAGGTGGGAATCCTACCCAAGCATGAGGTGCTTGTCGTGCTTGCTAACTAAGGTGCTTAAAATGTTTGTGGGAACTTGCCCAAGCTTGAGGTACATGCTTCTCATGCTTAAATGACTAAGGTTCTTGAAGTGTTCAGTTCAAACATGATCTCTGAAGAGGCATAAATGATTTTCATGCTTAATTGACTAAGGTGCTTGAAGTGTTCAATTCAAACATGATATCTTAAGAAGCATAAAAGACACATGTCAAGATCCTCCCCATGTGGCCCTGATGATGTGCTTGAATCCTATTGGATAGGCTTTGAAGAGGTCCAATGAGAATTTAGATGCATAAAAATAAATAATTAAGTTCTTTCTCTCAAAGAGGAAAAAGAGGACAGATGTCCAAATGATATAATTAAATAATGAGAGAGAGAGAGAGAGAGAGAGAGAGAGAGAGAGAGAGAGAGAGAGAGAGAGAGAGAGTGGACCAAGCATGAGAGGGGATATACTCTCCTACACACACACACACACACACACACACACACACACACACACACACACACACATTCGCTCATTGTGTGAAGTGCAAATTGCAAGAGTTTCATCTCCTTCTCCAAGCTTGTTGAGAAGTTGAGAGCCTACACCAACACTCTTGGCTATGGAATGCAAATCCAACCAAGAGCCATGCTTCAATGCTTAAGCTTGCTGTCTTCTTCATCTTCATTATAATGCTATTATGCTATGCTAAGCAAGAAGAGTGATGATAAGTGAGGAACTATTTCTTTCTCCTATGAATGATTCTTCTTCCTCTTCCCTACCCTCATTCCCCGCTAGCTCTCTCCACCTTCGAAGGTGTTTGAGGCCTTGGGACTGAGGCTTGGGATAGTTAATGCTTTTTGCAAAGTTTATGTTATGCTCATGATGCATGAAGCTTTCCATCCTCATTTCATCACCTAGGTCACAAGGAACACAAAGATTGTATTGTACCAAGTCTCTGTTGATGGGAGAAGCTATAATACAAACACATTTTGGACGGGGAACCGGGCTCCAAGTTAATCCGGTCCTCAACTATTGACATGTTCTCTAATACTCTCTCTTGCAAAAATATTGTTCATGCCAAGTATGTTGCTACCATCAATTAAGTTCACCCTCTATGTTCTCAAAGTAATCTCACAAAAAATGCTCACTCTAATTCTTTTAATTACGCTATCCTCAAAGTTCATAGGCCATTTCCATTACATCTAAGATAATATGGTTAACTACTCAAAATTTGAACATGGTGTATTACACCCTTTTTATGGATTGTGAAACAATTCATCTACCCATTTTGTACCTTCAATGACATTTGAGATCCATAGTCATTTCTCTACCTCATGTTCATTGGATTATTCTTAGTATGGTCCATATTCTCATGATGATTCTTTTTTTCATTTCTGTACATCTTTGATAGTTCTAAATACATAAGTTGAGTTTCATGCCATTGGATATTATTTATGTACAAAATCATTGACTCTCTAGGTGTGCCATGAGCAAGCTTTGATACCTTGTGATTACATGGGACCAATTGATCATGTGATTCAATGCACCCAAATCCATGTAATGTACATTCTCATCACAATTAGATACACTTGCAGACATAGTGTTCATCATATGCTACTTGACAAGCAACATCTCTAACTCATTTGTACCCCCACTAGTAAGTTTAATTGTGTTTTGTTGCCTTCTTTATGTACAATCACGCATAAAGTGGTCTTTCCTACCATAATTTCAACATTCTGTGCCATTGATACTTGCATCGTTTCTACAAAATTTTCACCACCTCTTTGACTCCCCATTGCCTCAATAATTTTCGTAACCCCTCGTATTCTTCCTTTGATTATCAAACATGTGATAATTTCCTTGATTCTAGTTGTAAGGGATTATGGTGGATAAAAATCCAAAGCATTCATATTAACATGTGATTAAGAGCTTACTGACACGCTTAAGAGATGATGTGAGTAAGGACTCAACAACGATCCCAAAATAACATTGAATATATTACATAATGGGAGAAGAGTTATTAGTGACATGCATGATGACATGATAGGTAAGGTGGTACAAATATTGTTCTAGGTATCATAGGCTATTAGGCTAGATAGTGTGCCACACAAGCTAATATGACTAAGAGATAGTGCATACACCATAGCTAGGTATGGATCAAGAAATAAACATGCCCATTCAACAAACCTCCCCTTAGGAATGGTCTATAACTAGACAAAGGAGATAATATCCACCATGATGACATATCCACTCAAGGTGACAATACAATTCCAGGACGATAGTACAAAATCCCTTTAAGATGACAAGCCTCCACTTAAGCAAGAGAAGGTTGGATGTCTTCAGAGTATATCTTCCTCATAGTAAATACAATTGTTGTTTCCTTCCTTGAAGAAATCTTCTTCCACTTTTTGCATGCTATGTGTGATCCTTCTCATAGTTGCTTCTTGCCTCTGATGTTTTTTCTGGCCTTATCGTTGTTTTTTAGCTAACGTTGCTCTTTGAATAACATCTAGAAGTGGTATGTCCCTTCTTTCCACATAGACTACAAAGTACGTTCATGTTATAATCTTTTTTAGTGTTCCCCAATCTTCCACAATCAAAAAATTTGTTGACTTTATTGGATGCAGATGTTGCTCCTCCCCTTGAGATAGTCCGGCCTTGCTTTCTCTCCTCTTGTTGCAAAGAACTTAATACATCTATAAGAGACGGTTTCTTTTCCTTTTCTTCTAGTATTTGAGCTAAACTATAACGATATGATCATATGATGCAGGCAAAGCACTTAATGGAACTCTTTGTCTTCTCCTTCCATCATGATTAATTTACGAAGTTGCTTCTTTAAGGAGATTTTTTTTTCTTTGTTTTAGCCCTAAATTTCTTTCCAAAATATCCCAAGCGTGCTTCATAGGCATGTAAACATTTATCAATAAAAGGAACATAGTTATCACAAAGGATTGTGATGATTAGACCAAGTGTCTCCTCATCTTTGGCTTGTGCATGTGCAATTAATGCAGAGGTTGTTACTCTCATTTGAGATCCTTCTTGTTCTCATGGTTGTTCAAGTGATGTTTTCACGACTGCCCAAAGACCCCTCAGTTTTGACTGCCATGTGTGAACCCTTCCCCATTAAACTTCTCCACTCCCTTTTCACTCATATGGTGTGCTTAGAGGGGTCTTAGTGAAATGGAGACTCTCCAAAGTACTAATGTCTAACCTCTTTGCAAGGATTAATTAGATTATATTCACTGTATTAATAGCATACAAATTATAAATACAAAAAGAATGTACACACATGAACTTTAAAAGTTGAGCACTTTGTTAACCAGCTTTGTAGGGACACAAGCCTAATAACTTTGATTGATGTTTCTCTCTCCAACTTCTTTAATGATTTTAAAGCTTGGTGGTGGTTGTACCTCAAGATGCCGGGGATTTAGAGTTTCATGTGTTGATAGATGTGGTGAGCATCGAGCTATAAGCTTGCCTCACCAATATTGTTGGTGTCTTGCGGGCGGTGGATGTGATTGAATATTCAAATCTATTTGTGTTCCATGCGATGTTGATATTGGCCATCCAAAAAAGATCTCAATAATGTACAAAAACAAAAGATTGACTTGATCAATTCAAATGAAACCAATGACCCTTTTGAGGTTGTATTTTTGCCAAAGTATGGAGGCTATGAGGCGTATGCTTCCAGTATATCCAAAATAGGACCCAATACTCTAATGCAAGTCAAACCAAAACATTGTTGTGGGAAGGAGAGTTATATGCCAAGGTGATCCTTGCCTTTTGAAGAATGGTATGGACACAACTATAAAGTTCCATGCTAAGGCTAATGATGTATGGTGACACAGAGAGCACACTCAAGACTGCATACCACATAGAAAAGCCACGGAGTATGAGCACAACGTAGCAAAGTTGACCATAGTGTGGTAGAATCAACGCATGGGAGCAACTTGGGAGGGCTTGTTGGCAACATGTGGATGCTTAAAATATAGCTAGCAGGAAGAGGTGTAGGTGATGACGATGGCAACTTTATGGGCAGTAGGTGGTAGTAGTGTGGGGTGGAATTTAGCCTAGCAAGATGTACCTTTCATAGGCACAAATTGATTATACACTAGTGCGAGCAACCAAGCAATGTTCGGAGTTGTTGTAGCACCTCAAAGGAGTTATCAACTTGTTGATTATGTAGAGCCCTAGAAAAGTGTTGCGCCAACTAAAAAACTTAGTACAAGTAGTATAAGATAATGCTACCTAGGGTTGCAAGGTTGATGGTTGAGGTGAGGTGATTGCTCGGCTGAGAGAAGTATGGACTTAATTTATGAGAGCTTACATAGTTATCATAAGTTTAGCTCACCCAGCTATGGCAGCCAAGGTGGAGAGTAATTTTCTAAAGGTTTCGAAAACAACCTTTACTTAAAAAGTTAACATCTCTTAAATGCTTATTTAAATGCTCGAAAATACTTGTCAAGGATGGAATTCTCACCTTCATACAAAAGGGCCACATAACATAGACTAGAGAATGATACTTATTAAATATAATATATTTACAAAAAAATAGAGAAGAATATTAAGCAAGAAACGATTTAAGATTAATGAATCTACACTTAATACCAGTTGTAAAGGATTACCATGGATAAAAATGCAAACAATCATAACTAACATGCGATTAGGAGCTTAATGACACATTAAAGAGACGATACAAGCAAAAAACCAAAATAGCACTGAATATATTGCATAATGGGAATGTACAAGTGGTGCTCTTATATAGAAGAGCCATCAATGACATGCGGTATGACATCATAGGTAAGGTGATACAAATATCTAAGCTATTATCCTAGGCATCATGCCACACAAGCTACTATCCTAGATAGTATGCCGCACAAGCTAATATGGCTCAGAGGTTGTGCATACACATAGCTAGGGATGGATCGGTCAATAAACATGCCCACTCAACACTAGTTACCTATTCACGGCCACCTACTTGACCAACCTACTAAAGAGGCTTGTAAGAAAGAGGAAATGTGGCTATTGTAGATGCTTCGTTCATGAAAATTTTTCTCTTGTTGTGTAAGGTGCAAAATGGGGGATTTGCAATATGACTCCTCTACTCACGATGGATATTACCTCACAAATGCCATGAATGCATATTATCTAGAGAATTGGCAAAATTGGCCCTATAGATCTACCACTCACATGCTTCCTGAATGCTTTTTATCTAGTTAAGGGAGTTGGTAAGATTGTGCTTTTGAGTGTTAGACCATTCATGCTTGCTAATGCATTGAAAGTACCTAGGATTATAAAGAATCCACCAGTATCTATTTCTACAGCCTTGTTGTAAAAATTGTGGATGACGGATGTAGAGAAAATTGATGATCAAGCTATGATTTTTTTGTTTTTTGTGGAGTGTTGTTCACAAAGCAAGGGCCATAGTTGTTATTATGTACCAAAAAGAGACAACTATTTGCCCACATGATATGTATGATATGCAGTTGCTCTTTCAATCTATCGTGGGCAATCACATGTTGAGCATTTTGAGGCAAAGAATGAGCCTATGCATGCTTCAAATGACGCCACACATCTGTGTAGATCTACATGATGAGGAAAGAGATGAAATGAGACGTAGGCTAGAAATTTGTCAAAATGGACAGTGTAGACCGTGTGTGGAAATAAAGTGGATGCACTTATATATATCTTGCTATAAATTTTTGGGTTCTTAGCACACCTCTTATGCATCAAATTGTTTTGCTTTGAATGTTGCAAGTATATGTGATGAGGAGGAGACCCTTTCATTTGACGTTGCAAGTATGTGGGATGAGGAGGAGATTGATTCACATAATGAGGTGCAAATTTTCAAAATTGGTTGACTGATATGCAAGTTGAATATGATGCTATTATAAAAAAGAGCACTTGGTGTTTATGCGATTTACCTCTTGGTACAAAGACTATTGATACCCCATTGAGTGGATTTACAAGGTAAACCATAAAATAGACGGCATGTCTTGATGCTATAAGGCTAGAATTGTGGAGAAAGCTTAAAAGGCATTGATTTTGATGAAACTTTTGCTTCCACTTGTTGTATGATTATCATTTTGTAGCATTCATGCATTGATAGCTCATGCTTTGACTATACATCATTTGGACATAAAGACTAAATTTTGGAATGGTAGTACAAAAAGTATAGAAATACCAAGTGTGTAAGCTGAAAAAGTCTTTCTATGTTTTGAGAAAGCTCCTCATGCCTGGCATGAGAAAATTAAGCCTACCTGGCTACACATTGCTTTTAGAATACTCCAACTAAGAGCACTTTGTCTACCAAATGTGTGGAGTATATACTTCTAGACATTGTTGTCTATGTTAAGGACATGCTAGTCACTGGATCAAATGAGAAACAAATTATTGAGAAAACTTGAGACTCTTGCATCATGATCCTTAAGCAATGTGATCTTGGGGCATTCACTGAACATAAACCTCTTATATAATTTGTGCTTAAAGGGTATTACCAAGTCCCTTATCTCGAGGGGTATTTTCGGCTTAGGCAGTATACAAATTTCGTCATGGTGTTGGTTTGTTGGTTTAAAAACACCAAGTAGCAATGCAAAAAAACCTAGTGCATATTTGTTGGTTTAGA
Source organism: Adiantum capillus-veneris (assembly GCF_014529385.1). Classification (NCBI taxonomy): domain Eukaryota; kingdom Viridiplantae; phylum Streptophyta; class Polypodiopsida; order Polypodiales; family Pteridaceae; genus Adiantum; species Adiantum capillus-veneris. The sequence continues at coordinate 70,195,588 of NC_140960.1, read as the reverse complement.
TAGCACGACCTTAGTGTACAATTGTTGGTTTAGGTAGCATGCCCAATTGGTGTTGATTTTTTGGTTTAAGCAACAACAATACTTGTTTCCTATTCAACTTGCATAATTTTTTAGGAAGTTCTTGAAGAGATACCTCTCTGTAGAAAAAATGTGACCAGTTTTGGAATTAAAACTATCCTTTTGTGGAACCCACGTGATGGGTACATATATTATAGATGACCTCCTCGACAATGTGATGAAGATATTGCCTTTATTAGACAAATAATATTGACACTCTATTGCATAGATTCAAAACTGACTCTTGTAAGCTTGTTGCTAATCCTATGAAGATAGGTTTAGAGCATGATACAAGAGACTACTAAATAATTTCACTCTCTATCAATAGGCTATTGGATGCCTTATTTATGTATGCATTATGAGGTTGGTCATTCAACATGCACTCTTAGAGGTGACCATGTCGATGCATATCCTTATGTGTAAGCATTTGCAGGTTGTTAATCAGATCTTTTGCTACCTAATTTTTGGTTCGTTTTATCCCAAGAGGGGATCATTGATGCCAGATTTACATTCTTCTTTGGACTCACATTAGACTGATTGCTATGACACTCGTGTGTTCATAAATGGTTTTTGTTCATGCTTGGTAGGGACACTAAGTATAGGCCACTTTCCCATTTGGCTTAGATATCCTATTATTGATTTGGATGCGAGGTTGCAATAGGACACTCCTATACCTCACTGATAGTTAGATCACATTGGCAGAGGAACCCAGTGTTTCATGGTAACATCAAGGACATTGAGATTTTTTAACAATGAGACTCTTTGCTAGAGGGACCAGTCTAACTTTTGTGCCTACACATGAAAACCCCAGGGCCTATCGCTTCCCTATACATGACTTCAAATAAATGCTCAACGAATCACGCTTAACAAGATTTGTTACCATGATAAAGTGGTAATCTACACTTAGGACCATCGAAACACCTCTTTCTCGTCAGTAAGAGGCCTTTTCGCATGTACCTGTATATACAATAAGAATCACATGTTATTGTACTTGCACATTTGTTCGTATGTTGTGTGATCTTCAGATTCTCCTTCTCCAAGCTTCGTGTGCATTCTTGCAATCGTAAATATGACAAGTCTTGAGGGGTCCTCATTAAAATCTGTATCACGTGCATGCATCAAGAGAAGACTCCCCTTGCAAGTTTGAGAGTCTAAGCATCATAGAGCCATCATACTCTACTTGAGCTAATGCTCAACTTTTGGTTACATTTGAGCTTGCTTCCTCACATTCTCAACTTGGACGACTCCCTACATACCTTTCTCTCCTAGCCACTTCCATGGTCGTCAATTGCCAGCCTCAGATCCACATAGCGAGAGTGGTTGGTCAACTCAATATAGAGTGATCCCAGAGGTCATGAGTCAAGGACAATAATATCTCTCTCCCTATCGCTTTTGCATATGCACAAGGCCCTTGATTGGGATAAATTTTTAATAGGATAGTCAAATAAATAAATTTTCAATGTGAAAGAAGTCAACTCATATCTCCTTTTTTGCACTTGAAGTTTTCCTAAAGTGTATGAGACTGGCCTACGTTGCTTAGGTTTGAGGCAAGCCCATTTGCTCAAGCCATTGGATGAAAAATAAGAATAATTTTGGCTGGACTGAAATATTTAAAATCAAGTTATTATGAGGCTGGCTAGCAAGAAGCGTGCACTTTGCAAGTTCGCAATAATATGAGCACGGGCTGACAAGCGAATGATAAAAGAAATAGGGGGGAAATAATTAAAAAGGTTGCCTTTTTATTTCTTTTTTGCATGGCCGGCCTCCTCGGAACGGGAAGCAGCGGAGATTCCGTTGGCCTTTTTGGGGGCTAGATTCCGTTTCAAGTCAACCCCGCGCCTTCTCATGATGAGTGCGTTGACGCCGTCCCCTTTCTCTTTTAGCTCTTACCTTTCTCGCCCTTTCCCACCCCTGGTCATTATTTTGGCATGTATTGTTGTTGTGTGCACTACTATATCTCTCTCTGCGTGGTGCCCATCATACACCCCCTACCAATTGAGAGTCTTGAGCCCCTTTTATGTACTATCCAACGCACACTCACTCACTCGCACCACTTCCCCCACAAAAAGGCATTTTCTTGGCCTTGATTTTTAAGGTCAAATCGCATTTGTGCCAAATTCTAAGGTATTTATGGGGATTTATAATTTGAATGCTTGATTTTTTGTCAAATGAAAAATAGTAGGGTATTTCTCTTAATCAACACTACAAACTAGGATATGGAGCATTCACACACACACACACACACACTCTCTCTCTCTCTCTCTCTCTCTCTCTCTCTCTCTCTCTCTATGTGGGTGTGTGTGTCTCTCTCTAGATCATGTACTAGGTTGTGTGAGCACTGTTTTCTTGCACTCTAGCCCATGTAGATGGCTAACAAAAGGTTAGACATGCCTCATGTCATGCAATTAGCTGACTAGTTAAAGTCTCTATGGAGTATCTATGAACAGATGATAGATCGAATACTAGGTGGCAGTGCCCAACTTTTCATACAAATTTTATGTACTTCTTGATAGTACTGCCAATCGCAAATCTCTCTCTCTCTCTCTCTCTCTCTCTCTCTCTCTCTCTCTTTGAAGAACTTAACGAGGGTCAAATCACAAGGTGTGTCCATTGGATGGGGTTTCTAAGTTATGTGTGATACGACGGTTATTAGGATAATAAAACATTAATAAGCTGAAATGGGCAAAGAAAAGACTTCAATTTTCGTAGTCATGGAGTTCATAGAGGAAGAAGGAACAAGTTGATGCACTCAAAGAGTGATTAAAGGGAGAATGAGGTGGCGATCTGAAGTGCAGTGGTGTGGTCTTAGAGTGGGGGATTTGGAGGAGAGGGAGGGAGGGGGCAAATATATCAACATTTGATTAGTACGAAACCAAAACCTCATTGCTCATAATGTGCTTGATGGGCACACAACCATTATCCCTGCCATATCTTGTCACGGTCCTTTTCATGTTGAAAACGAGATAGAAAACCTCTCTTGATCTCCTAAAGTGTCATCTAAAAATCTCTATTTTCCTTCTTGTGTTCCATCCTTCAAGGAACTTTGAAGAAATCACAACATTTGCCCCTCATGATTCATCTGCGAGTGGTTGGTTATGCATGTGGTTGGTTATGCATGTAACCTTCAATTGCTCTAGGAACATCAACACATCCTTGATGGAGACACCATACCAACTCTATATACACAAATTCCGTCACAACACCAAATTGAAGGTACACACCGCTTCTCAATAGGGGCATCATAACGCTGGGATGAAGAAAAAATAGACCCAGTGCCTTTATTGCTTTTCCCTCACATACTTTGGAAAGAAGTGTCAAGAATGATCTCACCAATCACAATTATCTTCTTATTGAGATCTCTAATCTATGTAAAAGATGCATCTATATCATCCTCCTCGTGTGTAATGTTGGACTCTACCGCCTTACATATGATTTTTCCAAATTTGTGCCTATATACAAAAAAGCTAGGCTATCCCATGCATGCTTTACTATTGAGTTAAGATAATGTGTGTAGTAATGGAACGCTTACCAAAATTACAATCGATGCATGAGCTTACACACCCTTAGCATCCCAATGTGCGTACTTAGAAGTAGGAAAAACAATCCTAACAACACAACTGCTAAAACCTTGTGGGGGGGGGGGGGGGGGGGGCGTCCAACTCAAAGAGTGTAGGTGTAGCACATGAGTTCAATCGAAAGGTTCTTTAAAATTCCAAAGAGTTATAGAATCACATCCATAGTACTGTTAATAGTGAAAATGGAGGTCACACATGAATCAACATTCTAACGCACTACAAGCGCTAACCAAAAATCACCTCAATAAGAGGACTTGGAATGGTGATGGTGATGCTACCTACGTTGAAGCCTACTTTGATACTAATTGTCCGAATGCATGCAAAGTGGATCCTCATTAGGGAGAAGCTCAAGGGCACACATGATAGGAAGTAGTATAATTGAGCATGCTAATACAAAGATAAGTCTTTCCCTAAAGTGATGGGCATATACACAAGTTGGGCAAAAGAAATCTCCTAGCGAGGGTAGTTAAGTAAGAACGAGTCTTTTTATACAAAGCACTTGGAGGTTTCTTCAAACTATACAAAGCCTTCTTAACGCTAGGGCTGTGTGAACATAAGCTAGTTTTGATACTAACTTAACTTTTGTGTAAATTATTGTTCTCATGAACCACATGAAATCTCATCAAATCCTTTCAAGAATTTGTGCTCAAGGCATGAAGGGAGTTGAAAAATAAAATAAAAACAATTTCATATAAAATTAGTATTTTTAAAGGGCCATTTTTAGATACAATTGAATAAAAATTGCTCAAATTTTTTGAAATCCCATGTAGATCCCCTAAAAACCTTCATAGCACGTTGAAACGTTTTTGGAAAATACATAGACATGCATACGATGAGAATTTATGCATAAACTGTTTTTAGGAAAAAAACTTCCAATTTGTTTTGGGCCTCAAAAATGTGTATGTTGTCAAATTTAAAAGCTAATTTTGGGGATTTCAACTATTTTTTACATTTGTCTCATTAGAATCTACATTTGAACTTCCACCATTGAAATGAGGCAAGAAATCGTCATAAATGTCCTGTGAGCTTACATTACCGTGTCTCTAGTACATGACAACGAGGGCTGAACAAAATCTTCCACAAACACAACATTACGCGAGACCAAGATACGTTTTGTTTGCAGATGATACACCTGTAACGTTTGCTTTCAGTACTATAACAAAAAAAAAGCACTTGACAACCTTATCATCCAATTTTCTACATTGTGTTTGTGGCACCAAAGCATAAGCCAAACACCCAAAAATGCGCATGTGATCAATAGATGGCTTTCTATCATGCCATGCTTCATGTGGAGTAATAGACCTGAAAGCTTTTATACGACACCTGTTGAGTACATAAGTGGCACACATGATGGCGTGAAACCAAAATGAATGTGGCAAAGCTTGACTCTTGACCATACATCTTACCATCTCTAGAGGCGACCTGCTCTTCCTTTCAAAAACACCATTTTGCTGAGGTGTATGCAACATTGTACATTGGTGTTTTATCCCACGACTAGCCAAAAATGTACTAAATTCATGAGACATATACTCCCCCCCCCCCCCCAATCTAAATTTGGAGGGTGCCCGTAGTACATTTTAAGACATTTTCAATCATATCCATAAGTTCCTTGGATCACATAAACACTTCGGACTTTGCTTTAAGCGGATACACCCATGCATGCCTAGAGTACTCATCAATGAAAGTCACAAATTAGTAAAGGTATTTGCCCAAGGATGGGGTTTGCATGGATCCACAAACATTACTATACACAAGCTGCAACCTGCATGTAGCCCTAACTGAACCATCCTTTGAAAACTTCAAACACTGCATCTTACCCAAAATACAACCTTCACAAACATGCTTAGCAGGTGCTTCAAGTGGCGACAAAGAAGAAACCATATCAAATTTTTGCAAATGCAGCAAACTGGCAAAATTCATATGCCCAAAACGTGCATGCCAAAGTTTTGCATCTAAAAGAGCCTTAGAATCCACAACGCAATATTGCAAAATTCCACCCACACTTGTCATATAAAGTGAACCTATACAGCCCACGACATAAAATGCATGGTACAACAATCTCATCACCAAACTGAGCTCATGAATTGTACATCTATCATCCACAAATTTCACAACAAGACCAAGTCTAGAAAGTGTAGATACAGACAAAAGATTCTTCTTGATCCCAAGTACATACAATGCATCAACAAGTGTGAAAGAATTGTCATTTGCAGTAGTTAGTACAATCTTTCCAACGTCCTTGACTGGATAAGAAAAATTGTTGGCACAAGTAACTGAATTCCCTTGAGGGACATCCTCAAGAGAGTAGACAAGTCACAATGAGAGGTAATGTGCTTTGTAGCACAACTGTCAAAGGATTCACACACAAGCATCTGCCGTACCTGACAGACATGCACCATGGAGATACGGATCATAAGTGCACTCTACAGTAAAAGCCCATTTTACATCAACATCAGCATCACAATATCCTTTCACAGAAGACTCAACAATAGCTGCATTGGTAGTGGAGCCAGCCTCTTTCTTCTTATCCTCTTTAGTCTTTAGCTTAGGACACTCCTTGATCAAGTGATCATTAGCTTTACAATAATGGCAACGCATCTTTATTTTGGCCTTTTCATCAAAATTCCTAGACAAATTGTGGCCAACAGAAGAATTAGGAACATGTGATTTACCACTCGGCAGAAGAACCATGAGAAGTGGCTACATTGCTATTACCACCTTTTCTTTGAGCAACAATAAAGGCCTATTCAACTACACACTGTTTAGTCCTATCTTTTTTGGAAAGTGAATCTTGCAATAGCAATGTGCATAATGCATCAAACTTGACATCTTCTAGATTTCCTTGGGTCATAAGTCTCCAAGTACTAGCAAAAATCTGGTAAGAATTTGGCAAAGCATTAAGAACAGTATGCATAAGGGAACTATCAGAAATGACTTCACGTATAGAATTAAATTTCTCGTTGATATCCTTGACACCAACAAGGAAAGTGTCCATCTCATCTTGTTCATGCATAATCTTCGACTCTAGGTCTTTACACAACAATGCAATTTTAGCCTCATTACGACTTGCATAAAGACCAGCCTGAATATCCCAAGCCTGTTTTGTAGATTTTATTGAATGAATATGAGGAGTAAGAGTGCGCTTCATAGAACACACAATCTATGCAGGAGCCTGCGCATCTCTTACATCCCAACGAGCTTGCTCAACTGTAGGCAAAAAAGCTCTGGAGGTAGCAACCTTGCCACCAAAACCTGCAACATCCTCAACATCGCGTACATCCTCAGAACTAGGACGTACATCAATGCCCTACACAACATTCCAAACACCCTTTGACACAAGGACGTGTTGCATCATGTAAGCTCACATAGGGTAATTATCCCCATCCAATCTATCCTCAACATCAAACATCTTGAACACATCTGTGTCGTTGTCAGCCATGGCAAATGCCTGCACTTGATGTGAAAACTACCCGAAAAGAGGGGAAACGAGGTGGGACCAACACGTGCTATATAGAACAACTTGTAGAAGACGGTAAGGGACCTGTTATGCAAAAAACAATAGTGACAAAAATTTTGCACAAAATGACAAAATAGCATGTGCAGTCCTGCTTGTAGTGGAAACGAAGGCCAAAATGAGCCAAAATACAAAATCCGAGCAGACCTTGCTCTATGAGCTTTCCCAAAGTATTTATTGACCTGCTGACACTTTCCAAAGCTCACAAAAATCGAAGAAAGTGACTAGGCGTGCTGGAGCTGCTAGGGACTAAGCCTGGGAGGATGCAGCCTGCTCTGATACCAATTGTTGGTATTAGGGTTGCAAGGAAACACACACAGCTTAGAGAAGACGAAGGAAGCTCAAGGCACACAACAGAGAGTGTACTATTTAGTGTGCAATGGAAGGATATATATCCCTAGAGTGATGGACATATATACAATGCACGGGGGAAAAAACTTCCTAGTGAGGGAAAAAATGCCCCGATGGTTCTAAGTGTGTTCACACACATCACTACCACATGTATATGGTAACACTTGGCCCCACCTTACTTGAGCACTTGTCAAAACATTTGTAGCAGTCTATTACCTGGCATGCTTGCAACCTTGCAAGTAGTTGTGCACCTACTTATGCCATTGCCTCTACATCCAAAACATCAAAGATCAACACTCAGTGAACGAGTGCACTCACAAGCTATACTACCCCCATGAATTTGGTTGCAACTTAAGCTAACTCACTTCAAGACCACTACCTTGTAACCCACACCCCACTCTCCAAGCTTGCCATGCTTTAGACCTTGCCTTCAGTACTACATGTTAGCTACAATACCTTCAAGCCCTATTCCACCCAAGCCCCACCTCATCAAAAGTCCCTATCCACCCTAAGGGCAAGCTCGGCTCCATCGATCCTAGCAGACAATTCTAGTAGCCAGTTCTCTACACTCGCTACCACACCAAGTCCTTCAAGAATTTCATTGTCCTATCAACACTCACAAATGAGCGAAAACCACTTTGTTGTTGTTTCCTCCCCATGATGTCCAGCTTTCCATTATTGCTTTCTTGGAATCAATATCCATACCAATAGTCGACACCTCCATGTCTCTCCCAACCTACCCTTTGTACCCGCCACCATAGGTCCATCAAGCCCAATCTGTTGCTTACCAGTGGTTGATGCCCATGTGCAAGCCAAGTTATTTTTGTGTCTTCACATTATATTTTTACACTGATTCAAAGGGTCTACAAGTGAATCCGGTGGATCTTACGCAATTACATCAAGGAACTTCAAAGAAGAGAGGCCAATGTGAGATCATAGCTAAAAGAAAAGGAAAACCGTAGTTGACTATGCAAAAATCTGTGATGCGAGAAATGTATAGCAAAAAATAGCGATACATAAGGCATGGAGGTGAAAAGGATGTGCCTAGAACAACATACCTCAGAGGCCTGTATTAAAAGGGGTAGAGGGCGATCATAACATAGACAAAGATAAAGAGAGCTCTGTAGAATAATTTCTACATGGCAATGAGAGCACACCATCCCTACATCGCCACCCCCTTCACCTCCCCCCTCCTCAACTCCCTCCAAGGAAAACGACCAAGGTGATGACCAAGGCATAGTCCTTGGCATACTTGGTTGAGAAACAAGTCTTTGTAGGCTTTGTTGACTATGCCCAAAACACAACCGTCTACTAGGACTCAAATGTTTTTGAGAGGTCACCCATCCCAGTAATATTTTAGCAGAAAGCTGACTGCAAGGTAACTAACCATTGAGTTAAATCTCCATGTTGTTTATATCCTCAAAGGAATATGGGGTTAAGCTTGAGTTTTCTATCTACCTAAGCTAAACCCTCGCTAAACCATGTGAAAAACAAGCATATCAAGTAATATCTAGAATTAGTTAACTATGCATGTATGTGGGTGTATTATGGATGCATGCACTAGTAATTAGGAAATAAAATCCCTTGTTTTTGGGTGATTTATTTACCTTGATCACCATCCATGTTTTTATTAATCCTCCCTAATTACCCTTTCTTTTTATCACTTCAAAGTGGAATGTGAAGTATGCTTTCCTTCTTACATATGGTTGTGTATGTAGTAGGATGTGTTCCAAATTAAATAGATGCATATTCGTATAAGAGTCATATTCTTAGGTATTTTCTGAATTTTTAATATCTCCTTGTTGTTGCAAGTAGCATCGACGTGGTTGTAATTGATTCTAATATTACACCCTTTTATCTTTTCTGTGTACTACATCATCAGAGATGATGCCACAAAGAAGATAATGTGAAACTCCAATGTCGTGCTTGAAGCTCTAGCAAACCCTCAACTTGTGGCACCAAAGAATGAAATTTCTCATGGCCATCCTCAACGTACTCCAGGTTGAAGTTGCAACTAGCTCATGTATTGGTAAGTCAAATGGTTAGTTTTGCATTGTCCATGCATAAGTTGACCATAGTATGGGAAGCCTAGGATGTCCCAAAAATGACCAAGAATGTGATTATCATCAAGAGAGATAAGCATGCATTTTTCTATATTAAGTTAAAAGAATTTCTCAACAAAAGAATTGTTTGATTTAAGGAAAATTTGGTTGATCCCTATTGGGAGTTATGCCTTGAAAAGGAAGTTACTGATAGAGCATGTTCACGCTTAGCAAGAAAATATCATGATTAGCAGATAGTAAGTTGTGATTAGTAGCACAAAAGCACCCACATGATTGATTAATGATATTAGCATGCACTCACACACTAATCAAGCATCTAAAAACATCTTTTATGCAATCTTAATGCCAAAAGTTCAGTGTGTATACATTGATTAGTTAATTTATACACTCACTAATCGTCCATATTTCTGACAAAATTTTCATAGCATAATGGCATAAAAAGTTGATACTAGTCAAATGCATCTGTCTTTGTCCCTTTCAAAGGGACCCACTATAATCAATTATAGGATCAAATACAACCGTATGCAAACACAAAAAGATGCTTCCATGATGCAACAAATGCACTGAGGATGAGAATTGCCAAAACTAGAAATTCCACAACTAGTTGTGTCTGTGTGCACATGCCTCCAAATCAAAACACTTAAGCTTGCAATTGAAAAATAATTATCAAGAAATCATCTATCAAAAATTTCAAATACACAATACCTATCATTTAAAATATGCGAATATGGCCATGGAAGAACACAAAAGATTTAGTAGATATGTGTGAGAGGCAAGGAGCTATGCAAAAAGCTATGCTAGACAAAGACCAAGTGAAAGCATCCAAGCTTATGAATGTGGATATGCAAGTGAAAATGGTATGTGGTTCCATTTTAATGGATATGCTTGTGAAAGTAGCAGTGGAGTGTGCTATGGTTGTGTACTAGGTGCAAGGTTTTCCTAAGAAGGCTAATATTACATCCATTGTGGAAGAAAATCTTGAAGAGAATGTGAATGAAGGTTACCTACAAGAAGGGAGAATTGAGCAATCTAGCTCAATCTTTGTGGACAACATAAGGGATGTGGTCATCAGAGATGTAATGGTTGCAGAATCAAGAGAAGAGTCCATGTTCATTGAAGAGCCTAAGATTGAAGATTTGTAGGTAGAGCAGGCTTGTTTGGTCTTGCAAGAAGATGAAACACAATTGGTGCTTTTTGTTAGGTCTTTGAAGGAGGTATGTGCTTCATGGTTGTTAGATATGCTCATGAAAGCAGATGTGCAATAATGGGCTATGTATCAAGTACATGTTATTTTTGAGGAGGCTTCTTACATAAAAACCTCTTTGTCACGTGGCTTGATAGGAGGGTCAAATGTCTACGTTCAAAGTGATGATGTACATAGTGATGCTATGGGTGAAATAGGCTGATGGATACAACTTGATATTTAGACAGGTGAAGCGGTGTTTTAGAAATCTTGTTTGCACCATTCGCTCGATGCTTGGATTAAGCATTATAGGAGGTTGTTACATATGGATGGCAATGCCTAAAGTGTTTTGTTTGACCCAAGAGGTGGGTATGATTGCATGAATAATGTTGAAGGAGGTTGGCTATTTGATCCAGTGAAGACAAGTAGGGATGTGAATAAGAGTTAACAGATTTCAAGTTCAATAATTATGCTTGTGGGGCTGAGCATGGATGCTCAACAATGGGGGTGGAAAATGATGGTGCAATCAAAGAGTGTTGATGTTAGAAAGCACGGGAGGCAGTGTCAAGGGTGCTTATAGGTGTATGTCAAAGTGTTCTAGCATATATGAAGACCTAGTGCAGGCAAAGAAGTTTAAATGTGAATGATTTGTGTGATTATGCAAGCGAAGTGTAGGGATTTGATGCTTGAAAAAAAGAGTTTTCATGTGAAAATCCTCTTAAAACATGCAAAGCGAGTTGGGTCGTGGATGCCATGTGGTTAGTGATAAAGAGGCCCAAGTGGGTGAGAGACTAATTGTTCTGCATGAGGGAGGCCAAAAAGTGTCATTTTGTAAATTTTTTGTAAAAACTCTTAAAAAAAAGGACCATGATGAAGTAGAAAAAGGCCATTTTTAATATTTTTGGCATCTCACGCACATAGGCTAATTCCACACCTATTGAGAGATATTTAACTTTTTGTGCTTTGCCATGTTTTGGAGGTTGCATATTGAACAAAGAAGGAGAGAGATCTCCGAGAGATCGTTTGTTATTATGCTCCACTATTGCCAATCCTTTTCAAAAGAAGCAAGCTTTGGTTATATCTTCTTTGGTGTCATCTCCCCATCTTATCTTCTTTTCTCTTCCTTGTGCAATTGTGTCGACGTAGGTAGCTGGCATGTGTGGGTCTCGCAAGCCATCTGGTGTGTGTGCAATGAGAGAGGGAGAGAGAGGTGTTATATGTGTGGTTGAGAACTGGGAAGCAATTAAGCCAATTGGAATGCAATATGGTGTGCTTTCGTGTGTGATCGTATGCTTGGGTGTGTGCACACAAGTATTTTTAGTGAAGTTTTGTTGTTTGATGTATGTTTTTGAGAGGATGGGTTGTTGTGATTCCACTTGAGCTATAAAGAGACGTGTGCATGTGGATTGTCGGCAGTGTTTCCCCTTCCCCCCTTCCGATATGCTTTGATGGAAAGGTCAACCCATGAGGCAAACAACTTGCGTACAACTAGGCACTAGATGGTCAAAATTTACACGGGGTGCAAAAAGCATGTCAAGAATGAGGAACAATTTCTCTCAAAAGTTAAAGCTTGGTGATTGGAAAGTAGTGTGGTAAAGATGGTTAAATAGTTAATGTCCATAAATTTGTGCTACAAAACAAACAAGACAGTGGTGCCAATCTGAATTCATGCATTTAAGCCCAAGAAGAGTGCATAATACTGAGAATCAAAACTTTAAACCTAGGTTTCTAATACCAATTGTAGAGTCCCTAAACCCAGACATTGGGAGGACTTGATTTGGCCTTCCTTTATACTTAAGTTTCATTAACGATAGCTTCTCCAATTCAAAGAAGCAAGAATACAAGCAATAGCAACGAGGGAGGCCTCTATCCTTCATGGTCATGGATGTAAGGGTCTTACACCACAAGTCAAGTTGATAACCCAAAGGTTATGGTGAGAGCTAAATCCTATTTCACTATGAATAAAATTTCAACATACATATAATCTATAAACAATGCCTTTCCCTTGGGTTTAAGAGGCACAAATGCCATCCATAAAATCCTAGATATGGTATAAGACTTATCCTTAAATAACAATTAGAATCATTAAAAGTACTCGACTAATTAGGTCCACCCATCCGTAAACATAGTTCCATTTGGATACTAGTCTTCCACTTTCCACACCACACTCAATCCATTTCTCTTGTTTTCAAGTTACTACCACATTGTTTTACATATGCGACCAAGGTTCCTTCATTAATTTTGGTCATGATTTTTTCATATATCCTTTCAAACTGAAGGGATGCACAAATGCGGTGTGTGTTCACTGGAGAGAGAGAGAGAGAGAGAGAGAGAGAGAGAGAGAGAGAGAGAAGAGAGCAATGTGGGGTGGGACAAAGTGGCCTAAAGGAGCACTCACTCCTTATTCTTCTATGTATATAAAGAATAATTGAGTGGGTTAGTGAGGTCAGTGGTGGACACTGGATGTCTATCATGGGGCAAGGCACATATGGCCTTCACCCAAACAACTTCCTACTTAAAGGCGAATGTACCGATAAGTGGGTCCTACTAGCTAAACTATTAGTATGTATAAGAAAATAGGTGAGACACTCTCCTAAACTATGCCCACTGGCTCACTCACTTGATCTACATGCAGTCATATCGGCTCTAGTGATAGGTGAGCGTGCATATCGATGCTAGAGCCTACATGTAAATCTCATAGACATCTTTGTATGTCCTACATAGCTCCATGAAGCATCATGCTAGCATCGTACGACTATCAATCTGTGCTACAAATTCTCCCACTGTAGTTGCTAAGTCAGGCCTTGACAACATTAATAAGTTGAACATGAGATGTGCAAATGCTAATGAAATCTGTGTAAACTTGCCTTTACGAGCGTTCTTTGTGCTATCTGCATGTACTACATCATCAAGACTACTCATCATGTATGGATGTGTCATCACCAACACTGGGATGGCTATGTTCCTCTCATCCATAGGTGGAACTATGTGTCTTGGAATCAACTCATCACCCTCTAGCATGAGCATATCAAAGAACTCCATGCCTGTCATATTTGCCTACGTCTCTAGGGAGACGATCCTCCCTACTTCTATCTGCATAGACTCTAATGACACCTGTTGTGTCTCAGTTGAGCACTGTCACTAGACCTCTATCTCTACAAATTCTACTGACGTGTCTTGAATAGCTACATGCTCTATCTTGTGAGAATTGTGGAGCTCGCTCGTGAATGAGACACGTCTCGTCTGTTGCTCAATCCATGGCAATCATAAAATTGAGACTATGTGTCATCACCAACACTGGGGTGGCTATGCTCCTCTCATCCACATGTGGAACTATGTATCTTTTCATCAAGGCATCACCCTCTAGCATGAGAATATCAAAGAACTCCATGTTCATCATCTTTGCCTATGTCTCTAGGGAGAAGATCTGCCTTACTTCTGTCTGCATAGACTTTGAGGACACCTGTTGTGTATCACTAGAGCACTGTCGCTTGAGCTCTAACTCTACAAAGTCTACTGACATGTCTTGAATAGCTACATGCTCTATCTTGTGAGCATTGTGGAGCTCGCTCATGAATGAGACACGTCTCGTCTCTCCCTCAATCCATGGAAACAATAAAATTGAGACTATGCCATCTTGTATCTTAGATATATGCATACCAAAGCCACTATGGGATCCTTTGGAAATCTAATCATCCATAATGCATCTGGAAAGATTTATCTCTAAGCAATATATGACACACACAATCTGCTGATTGTCTCACTGAGATCAAACTATTTCTCAACATGGGAACATAGCGCACATGTCGTAGTGTATATGGTGCACCACTAGGTAATGAAAAACAAACATCTCTTGCACCTACAATTTCAAATGCCTAACCATCAACCAAGTGTACATGACCAAAGCTCCCACTAGAGAAAGTGCTAAGACACTCAGAATGTGATGTGACATGGAATCCTCATCAATCGAGGTCACTGGGGGCTCAAATCTTTGAGCATATGGAGAAGAGAATTCCCAACAAGCTAGAATGCTTAGATGCTAGAACCATTTAATGATTTTGCTTAAAGCTTCAAAAGCTCTGGGGAACAACCGTAAAAGGACAAAACAACAAAGACAATAGTACCTAGACAACTTCATTGAGTCAAAAACAGGGGAGAGACCAATTAATCTGGATGGTAGGCCTTCAAGAGAACATGAAAACTAGACAATTGGGGAAACGAGACCAGATGAAGAGGACATGGGAAACAAGCAATAGAATGCACATGCACCTGAGTGCAATAGGGCACCACCTGATTGAGAGGAGACTCAACTAATACAAATAATCCCTACAATGAATATGCAATAATCATATGCACAAAAGAGAAGTTGAATCACTGGCTACACAAAAAAGGGGTGGATCATCGAAGTGGTTATTTCAAGAGATAGAGGAGTGGAACTTAGGTTCATAATCAAATCCTAAGGTAATAATGATCAATAATATAGGGTATACAATTTCTTTTCTTCTAAAGCTAGCATTATTTTATTATAAATGGCTAAAGGGAACTCCAAATTGGGTGAAGTATGATAATTTATGCATCTTAAGCTGAACACAAAACTTTTTAGCTCTAAAATTGGACAAATATGGACCCTTGAAACCTATACTAAAATTTTAATGGAGCCTTAGGCTGAAAAATATGCAATCCTATTGGATAGAATGGATAAGAAATCACATGGGTTGTACACTGTGGAGTCACATAGGGGGTAGTGTGGCTCTCGTATGAAGTATGGAAGTTGTTGTCAAGCTTAGAGGTTCTAGAATTGGACCAACTAGGTAGTGAAGAAGCACTAGGTAGCCTCTAGGATCTAATTGGGCCTAAATTAGCATGCTTGGATGAGCTGCCAAGCTAGGAGCTTACTTATGTAGTAGGGGGAAGCTTCTAAGAGGCCCCCTACTTGACAAAGCTATAAATAGGCACTAAGTTCTCACATATTTACACATTATGTTGAGAATACTCTACTGCACTCAAGACGTTTATTTTTCCCAAGAGAAGGGCATCCACAAGAGACTTTGGGATTTAAAAGAAACTCAAGTAGATTTTTTAGGTATTTAATCGTTATTATGCTATTTGTTTTTAGAGTCTCTATGCAATTATGATAAGTCATTCCCTATGCTAGAATCTCTATTAATTACTCACCTTGTTTGCATAAATAAGAGTGATTCTAGTAATCATGCCTTAATCATGCCTAGTATATTATGCATGATTAAGCTTATTTGAGCAATTAAAATGGTAATTATGCTCTCATTAATTGTGAAGCCTCATTAGTTTATTAATTAAGTATTATATGTACTTATAATTAGAAAAAGTATTGACGAGCTTAATTGGGGTTAGTGAAAATTAGTTAAACCTTAGTTTAATCAGAAAAAGTGACGTTAGAATTGGATTCTCTACTTCATGGTTAAGAGACTTGTATTTCCACTTTGTTTTGTCAAATTTTAGATGCACATCTAGTTTTGGACTATTAAAATAGAGGGAAAAAATATTTTTGTGAAAAATTAAGTTTAATTTAATCTTCTTAAACATTTTGGATATTGGGAAGGGAAATGGCACCGCTATACTATCCAACTTTTCACTTTTTTTATATTTCTACTAAGTGCCTACTATCTTAAAAGAATCAATTCATTTCACAAATAGCAGTAGATGCACCCTCCGATAGAAGAAATGGTTGCCAGCATGTGGTGGGGAGCCAATGATGAGCCGCAAAAGGAGTAGGGATACAAGTGCAAGCAGGGAGCATTGTCTACATTGGTCCGCATTGATAGGGGGAAGCCATGCTGCCATGTAGCTGGACGAGGGGACAAAGGTTGGGGATTTTTTAAAAAGAATATATTGAAGGGACTCTATTGCTGATGTCGAGATCGGTTGGTAAGGTTGGTTAGCAGAGGGGACTAGAAGCGTCAACTTCAGAGTTCAAGTTTGATTTTCAATGATTGGAAAATTTTCTCACTCTATGTCATGTTGGAGAAGAGGGAGCGAACAAATATGTAGAGATTCTATGTAATATAAATGAGAAGAGTCAGTAGAAGAGAGTTAGTTTTAAAATTCCTAGAATATAGAGAATTGCATTAATTATTCATAAATTTAGGAAAAAAACCCTTATAGCTAGAGGACGATCTTAACTTTAGGAAATTTTAATTGTTTTAACAAAAAAATTTAAAGGTAGTTTACTATTAATTTTGGCCAGTTTTAGCTAAAATAATACCAAAATTAGGCTTAAAAATTTTTAAAAAATAGAAAAAATACCAATAATTTGGATCTATTAATTATTTATTTTAATAATCATATATGATTAGGAGAAGCCTAAATCCTAAATTTAATAAGTATTATTAGCAAGATGATCTTTTTTACACATAAATTAGATAGATAAAGTACAAGCTTATACTACTTCATTATGAGATAAATATGGTAGATATCTCTTAGCTATATCTACGTATAGTTACTATTAGAGAGATTATTTAACTCATAAGAATCTATAAAGTAGATTTTTATACTAAATTTAATCACAAAATCAAGGAATTAAATAGACGAAATCACCTAAGGTTTATGAGAATGCAGCTAATAGCTTTAGTGCATTCTTGGCTACCGTTAGAAAACAAAAGAGACTATTGAAGTAATCTAAGTGTAGTAGCTACGGCACCTCACAAAACAGTTCAAGGCCAAGTGGCAAACGACCACGTGGTCTATCCCATCAACTTGGCAGCACCAATGGTGTAGCACAAGGAGGCGATGCCTATTATACATGCCGCAGATGCTACACATGTTAGAAATGGCATTCAAGCTATGTGTAACTTGCATATGTGGCCATATAAAATTAATAAAAAATCCATCTTAAGAAAAGCACTGACCAAAACATAGGGTTTCTCCCTAGAAACACGTCCTTCGATTGTAAACTAGGAAAGAAATGTTTACGATAGGTTGATTAACTATGAAATAATTTTTGTTGGACATTTTGTATGGCTCAATAGAAAAATTGAGCAGATTAGGTAGTCAAGGTTGATTATTTGTTGACGATCTTCAAGGTTGATTTTATTTTCACTTTGCTCGGTATGGACAATAATGCATAAGACTACATGTTTTGATTTATGACATTTTGAAAATCGTTATCGATCAAAATTGATAAGGTGGTATCCATGCAATGTTGTAAACATGCCAAGCAAGGCTCCTTTCAACTTTGGGAAATCTAAGCTACTTTCAACTTTGGGCAATCTAAGGACGTAGTTTTATGATTCTCAATATGACGTACAAATTGACAACAAAAATTGAATTCATAATACTTTTGAATGTTAGTGTGTCGTTTAAATTCAACATTTCACTTTTGATACATTGGGCAAGCACATCACGGTCTTCTTGTGAAGTAAGGAAAGCTTGCCTTAAGCAAGGCTATTATGGCTTGAACCTTGAGATTTTTATAAGGCATGTCCTATCAATGTTTACAAAAGAAACAGATGGCTATGAGCACATAAGCCCCATCATGTTTTATTCTTATGGTTTACTTATGTGCATATTTCATAGAAACTTCATTTGAAAGTCAAAGTTAGGCCCAAAGAAACCCAATTTGAAGATAGCACGGTCACTTTATGAGATGGGATGGGTTTTGTCTAATGACATGGTCATGCTAAAAGACTTGTCTAGATTGGTGTTACTTGGGGTCTATAATGGATTGAAAGATAAGCTATACTATTCCACTCTAATAGAGCCTCTAGTACAACCACCAGTACTTGAGGTGGTTGAAACATCTGGCTCTGAAAATCCTCCACTGGGTTTATTCTTTGTTAGATCTATAGGGATCAAAGTTAATAAGGATACTCAACCAGAGAATGATAGAAATATTTCCAGAGTCGAGTCTCCAATACCAAATAACTAGATGAGATTGGAAGTAAATAATGGTCAATTGCAAGGTATCAACTTGCATATCTTTTTGGGTATCCCACCAATAATCATTTAAAAGAAGAGCCAATGCATGATTGCTGTATCAATAATGGCTGTTGTTTTCCCAAGGTGTGCAAGAGTGAAGCATTCATGGATTAAATTAGAATTCATGTCAGGAGGGTACTCAATCGTGCAACCATTTCTTCACCTCATGTGCCACAAAGTTTGCTGCCATAGAGCCTCCTACTATAACATCTTTGTCTACAACTATTGCATGCATAAACCCTTTGTGCATGATTGATTTCCTTCATTGAAATCATCCAACAAGTTTTTCATTTTGATACTGTCCCTTTTATAGAGTTTAGAGATGGGAAAGCATGGTGTTGTCTGTTCCAAGAGGCGATGCAGGCTATATTAGAAAAAAATCAACACATCAATCATAGAGAGAGGAAGTAGCGTTAAGCAGAAGAACAACCATAGATGTTAGTCTTATATCAAGCCATAGGCAAGTATGTCTTTCATGATAGGGAAGGGGAACTACTCTAGAACTAGGGCATGATAGTCATTTTAGAAGCAAACAAAATTCAAATAGACTTGTCATAGAATAGGTGATAAAAAACTTTGATGTTGACATAGCTATAGTAGTCATCAATGGTCAGAACATGCAATTAACCGTTGTTTCAATTTCCCACATCTTTAGATTACCATTCAACCAAAAATCCCAACCCTACAGTGTTGACACCATCAGGAGTTTTGAACGGGACACCTGAATCCAAAAAGAAGAGAAAGTCGGGTGGATAGGGAATTCCAATATTAGCATTGGAGCAAAAGGCAACATACAGGTTTTTTGCTGAAGCAATAAACCTCAAGAATAAACCGACCTATGATTATAAAAATCTCTTTAGTATATTAGCTAGAGCCATAATAAAAAAAACCCCAATCAATTTGAGCACCATTTTACACCATACTGTTGATGACACAAACAAAAAGGTCAAAACCTAGCATCTTTTCAAAGCCTTGTACATATGGTAGTATTTCTATTAGGCTACTTATGTACCTTAAAAATATAAATGTCAAAAACGTCATGCTCAAACTGAGTGGGGCTGTAGAAGCCTAGAAAGACTAGATAGCGGCTTTGGAACCACCAAAAGAGAAAACTGAAGTAGCCACACAAATGAGCTAAAAGCATGCTCTAGACAAAAGTTAAGTAGGAACATTTGAACTGGCTTCAAAGAAACAAAAAGTGACAAAAGACTTTTGGGATCAACTGAGCTCCAGAGTGAAGAAGCCAATAGGAACATTGGGAGAGAAGAATTTTGAACCAACCACTACACAAACAAGTGGTACTCCTAAAGCTACATCCATTGTACAACCAAGGACAGCCCTAAAGATGGCCATAGATTTACAAAGAAGTTCAAATATAACATTTAAACAAGAAACTACTATCATTAGACAAGGTACAATGGTCACCACTATTGTAGTTCAAAGAGCTATAGACAAGCTTTAGGCCTTACTGAAGAACATGTTAGTGGGTGAGCTGATTATTGACACATCTTGAAACATGGCCATACCATACAATGCCCTAGTTGTCAAATATGAGAGAGGGAGCACTAATGTCGGCACAATCACACATGGTTGTGTCATCACCATTCAAACTGGCTGGAACACTATTGTTAATGCTCTAGGATAGAGGATGGAGGCCCAGAATCCATGCAACATTTAGATATCACTTGCTAACATCTAGAGCAAGAAGTTATCAAGGTTGAACTATAGAAAGCATGTCCTAAATCTTAAAAGAAATCTTAATAGAAGAAGAATATGAAGGGAGCAGCACACCAAAATAATCAAAGAGCTACAACAAATAGTAGAGCAATTGAAGTTGTTAAATTCCAATTTAAATGCCGAGGAATGGTGGCTTACAAAAGAGCTAAATGAACAAAAGTCACTAGTAGATCAAATGTAGGCAGCTCATGAGAGTTTGAAGGAAGTTTACAGTGTACTAAAGCAATCGGTCATTGATAAGTACATTTATCAGTCACTGGTAGACATCACAGATTTAGAGAGAAATTTGACTCTCACTTCAGAAGACTTATAGAGCCTGGTGGACATAATCAAAGAATATCCAAAGGACACCTACAAAAGAGAAAGGCATGTGTGCCTTGAACTATGAACAACCACCATCAAACCATACCTAATGTTATTTGACTGTTATGCCTTGCACTTTCAAACCATCGAAAGTGCAACATAAAAAATTGTTATACAAGTAAGGTATCATGAACTGTATCATCTAAAATGGAAAAGTGGATAGTTTTGGTGATGTCATTTTGCTCTTTGAAGGAGTAGTTCTTTGCAAATATATGACCACAACATCTCAGATGCCATGAATACATTCTTTGAATTGCTGTGATTGTGAATGGGCAACGTAGTTGTGAGTAATCAAGATGCTCAGCTTGGATTTTGAAAATGCAAGAAACTCTCATGTTTCCATTTCCTTATTGAGAGGATATTTCCTATTCCTCATGTTACCTTCCTTGTCCATACTCTTCATAAATGCAAACACCTTTATCATAATGGACAACCCTCCCGTCCTTGTATCAAAAGGACAACAAACCAGTTTTTGACTCCACAATTTTTTCATTGCTCCATCAATAACTTTGTGATATGGAAGGGCTCCTCCTCTCTCTTTGGGCAGACCATGAACTCCTACAACTAGACGACACCACTAAAAGTGTGTCCTATAGAGGACTAGATACTATTGGAACCATATCTAGCACACTTTTGACAATTGCATTGACATTTACCCCTATGGAGGAAAAAGTCTTGGGGGCTTATGTGATTGAGTCCGCCTTTCAAGAAAGACCTCACACAATGAAGAGAGAAAGGATGTAAATGCTCAAAAGCATGCAATTGAGGTATGTACTCTAGATGAAGGGCTTTGAATCCATGAAAAAACTAAACTTTTAGATAATCAACTCAACATAATTTAGATTCCACATATGCCTTACGTTGCCATGTTCCACATGGATGGCTTCAAAGGTCCATGTGAAAGATTCTATTAGCTCCCACTCTACAAAGTCAAATGGAAAAATATTTGCAACGGATATCATGCACACATTAGAAGCAACATATTAGTTGAAAATAAAAAATAAAAAGCTCTAAAAACTTTACAAAGAAGTGGATTTACAATTTGCAAGAAACTTTGGTGGAGTCAATGTTGTCCCTAGCTTCAATTGTGAAGCTATCTACACATGCTGCACCTTCACTAGCTGCTTACCAACTTCGGTTTGCTTGAACTGCATGATTCTTCCCTGCCAATGGAGTGCTTGAGAAGCTATGTGCCTCCTTGAGACCTCAGTGTGCACCTCTTGAGCTTGGATGCATTGTTACCCACATCAATTGTTTGCAGTTGATAGTAACCCTTGTACATTGCTACAAGATATAGGCACAATAACACTCCTAGGTCATTGGGCCCTTGTTGATGCCATGGAAGAAAGTAGTACCACCTACACACAAAAATTTATGATTATTATATGCACAAACTGGTCTCAATTTCATAAAGAGAATGGTAAGAAGGTATACAAAGATAGTCAATGCCACCGCTAGGCCCCTCCACCTACAAGTTGTTTGAATGGGGAAGAAGCTGCAAAGAATGTGTCAAGGAAAGTAGGTACACTCTAGAGAGCTAAATGGGGAAGATGGAGTAGGGAAGCTACTGAGGAAAGTAAATCTATGCATCACTAGGAGTAGGATAGGTTGTAGATCTTCAGCTTTAGGGAGAGGTGTGAAGTAAGGTTCATAGAGCAATGGAGAGATTCAACAGGTGGTAAGCTTAAGGAGTATGCAATAAGCTGGAGAAGAATGCAGCAAGATTGAGGAGGGAATTGAGGTTCAAATCTCTACTACAAGATCTTTTTGGGAGGGAAAAATGGCATTAAGAAAGAGATGCAATTTGCAAGAGGTTAGAGATGGTACAATAGAGAGAGAGGGAGGGAAAAACCAAACTGCTTTTGGAGGAACCCCCTTTCAGGAGAGAGAGAGGAGAAAATAACATCCACCACTAAGAGAGAGAAAAGATTGAATTTTACCCAAATTTTTAGAAAAAGATTTAGTTACTTGATTTTATAAGAGATTTTTTCTTTATATTTAAAAAAAGAGTATCTATTTGTAGGAGTTTGATCAGTCACTTTTAAATGTTGCCATACCCACCATTTCAATCCACATAGCATCCACCCATTTGCTCATTCCATAATCCCATGGCAAATAAAGAGCCCCCCCCTGTAGCACATAAACCTACTCACAGTATCACAAAATTAGGTACATGCTCCAATTACCACACCAAAATTGCACCACACATTTCACTAATCAAGACAATTAGATTTACTTAATACTACATGAAATACTGATGACAAGATAGGAGTAAAAATAAGAGCAAGAAGTGATTAATTCTCCCAAATCTAGAATAATGAAAGTATAAATCTACTCTATGAGTCAATGAAGCATAAGAGAGAAAAGATTAATGAGAATAAGAAGAATTAAATACTATCAAAACAAGACTAAATTTATGTACATGACTTAAAGAGTTGAGCATTTGCCTTCAAAGCATGGGCTTGAAGCTTAAGACTAGGCTACTCAAAGAATGACTACTCAAGAGAATGACCTCCGAAAGAATTTCTACTGAAGAATTCTTATCTCTACACAAGATAATTTCTTTAATACAATATGCATAAATTAGGCCCATCTACCATTGACTATACTCTATGTAACTTCTCGTGAGCCCAGATAGTACAAGATCAAATGTACAAATTATGACACATCCCCCTTGGTTGGTGTACGTGTTAGCTTCCCACTAACAAGATGTACGTAAATTGAGAGCTTGACATGAATGCATTTTATTTGTGAGATTCCCATTTTTGCTCTTGCTACCAGAATGCAAAATTTTGATCATTTTACCATCAAATTTGTTTCATAATATAAACATTATGCTATACAACACATGGTGAGCAGTCATGAAAATCTTGTGTGCATGCGTGACGTGCCCTAGAAAAGCACAAATACCAATGTGAAGTGTGAAGAACAGAAGTATTTTATTAAGTTTGATGTGGAGAGAGGTAGGAATTACCATAGAGGAAAAGTACACATTTGATGCAAGACTTACTTCAATGTAGAAGCGAATCATAGGGAAAGTACACATGTCCATGAGCATTACTTCTTCGAAAAAGTTAGGAAGACCCCTCGAAAAGAATAACAATCTTCCATATCTTCCTTACATGAAGGAAAAAAAAAAGATCCAATCAATACCCAAATTGGTCCAATTTAGATTTCCTCTTGAATTGATTAGTTTGCAAGGTAAGTGAATAGCATAAGCAGTGGTACAAGAGTATTGTTCCCATTTTAAACTAGTATTTTTCTTGGATGCATAGGAGGTAGTGTTGACACATGGTGGCTACATCAAAAAAGTGGACTTGCGTTTCTCACATAACTTGGTGCACTTTCATGCGATCTTTCATGGTTGTCCAAGCACAAAGACAATGTTTGTGGATGTTAGTGCGGACTGATGTATGACCATGTGCTTTTTTTGGCTAGAGACCCAAGAATGTGCACATACACGTAGTACATCTATTTGCAAGCAGAAAAGGAGTTTTGTGCACTTTGTATCTTTTTAAAATCACTATAGGTGTAGCTAGGCTCTTCTTTAATGTGTGCATCATAAAAACTCTTTGTGAGTACCCAAAACACTACATGTTTCTTAGGTACTTTTGTAACCTACTCTTAAAACTTCACAACTATGCTCCTAGCTATGCCACTTCTTTTCTATGCTTCTTTTGAAATCCCATACCACTACTTTTGTTTCTTGGTGTTGCTTGAACAACCAGCACTGCATGCAGTTGGGTCCCAATTTCTGGTCCATACTAGTGCGATGAGGAAGGAACTTTGGAACCTAGCTTCACTTAAACTAAACTCCTCTTCAATTGAGAAATTTTCCCCCTTTGCAATAGGCCAAAATGTAGGTACATCAGGTGTCAATTTTCACTTGATTCTTCATTACATTTATGTGTTTCACATTGTGATTGCAAATTGTGTGATGAACTTGTCCTTGTAGGCCCATTATGACTAGAAACATGTTGTAACTAGACTTGTCTCACAACTCCAAAGTTTGTTATTTTTCCTACGCACCATGCCAAAGTAATTCCTAACACAATGAGCTAACATCAAGTGTAGTTCCCATGAGTCCCATGGGACTTTGATCTCCTCTACACACAAAGATGTCTCCCCTCTAGTTGTAGGAGTCTCTATGACCTCATGTGACACCCTCCACTCATCTAAAATATATTTCTTAGTCAATTTGCCATCATCAAATTGTATGTGTTGTGGATGACCGCTTGCTTTATGTTTTCTTGACTCCATGGTGCATTTTGGTGGCCTATGTGAACTCAAATATTTGGTATTACTTCCATACATGGTTTCCTTATCCTAATGCAAAATTGGCTCCTCATATATGGAGGTACTATCTACCTACAATAACCACTCCTTACATGGCCCTTGAGACAATGGCAATGCTTGATGTTTTCTGCATGCTTGCCTTGGACAATGAATCCATAGATATGTATGTCATGAATCTTAATCACTATCCACATGAATATATGATTTCAAAACATTAGTTACACATGCATGATTATTGGTAGAAGGACTAGATAGGCGCCGTCCTAGTCGACCCCTTCATCATGGGCCACAAATTTTTGATATCTCATCATTATATTTTAAGGAAATATTTGTAATTATATGAGAGTCTCTCCATTTAGCTAAATGATCTCTGAGCCAGTCTATGAAAAATCTAAGTGTAAAGTCTCATTTTGAGTCCGAATCTTGTAAAGCTGGCCATTGGCCAAGAAATCCCTAGGTATAAAGATCAATTTTTGTAAGTGGAAAAAGGGGGTTACATTATTATTATCAAGGTGTTCTGAGTTTTAGGGTGTACTTTTCTTGAGCTTTGGTAATCCAAATGCAATTTTGATTATTGCATTGTGTTCCTTGTCTACTGCTCATTAGTTTAAGTGTAATCATCGTCAATTTTGCTATGGTTTGCAATTATGCATTAGCAAGCCAAGTTGACTGTTTTGAGTGCGTTAATGGTTGTTTTTTGATGTTTTGACCATAGGAGAGTGCTCCTACACCATAGGGTGACCTTTTTTATATGCTCTATTGCAATTTTCAGGACCTTCATCATGATGGATCATGATTTTTTTACCTTGTCGAATTGCAACCAGACTTGGGAGGGTAGTGCCACTAGGTGTCTTAGACCTCTTCTTAAAGTTTCATTGCATTTGGACTTCATTTGAGTGCCAAAATGGCATGACGACCGAGAGCAGTGACATAGGATATATGTAGTTTGCCAAATTTGAGAGTGATAGATTTGCTAGTGCTGGAGATAGCTTCGTTTTGTAGATTCACTTCTTGAGGTTGATACCGTCAAAGAGTCTCCTTTCCCCATGTGAGTCGCTTACCTGATTATTGACATTATAATAGTGCAAGATAGCTATGCTACAGATGTCCGTCGCGGCGACCCGCTAACAATGGCACCGTTGCCGAGGATAGTGACCCTTAGGTGGTGAGTGACCTAGTCATAGCTTTTAGTTTAGAGACCATTAATTTTGATTTCCATTCCATTTACAACTTAGCAGCTAGGCAGCTAAACGCAAGGTTTACTGCTTGGTAGAGACTAGAAGTTGGGGACTTGCTAGATCTACTCTTGAGAGGTATTGGGAGTTGTATGTGAGATACAAAATCATTTCATTCTGCATTTTTTCAATGCTTTGAAAGTACTATTCCATCATCCATTTTTCTTTCAGTTTTATATCGTTTCTTGGTTTTTGTTCATAGGATTCATTTTAGTACTTAGGAGTAGGTTAGTCTTCTAAACCCATCAAATCTGGGCTAGAAAGATTAGGAAAAAACCTGTCAACATCATATTTTAATAGGAAAGATCGTAAGTTGAGAAAAACCCTTCAAAGTCCTTGGAAATTGACAAAAAATTGGTGCTTTTTAAATTTTTGATATCCAAATACAAAAATAAAAGAAGACTCGGCATTTACAGAGTGCAAGCATACAACTAACTGATTTCATGTTTAGAAGTGATCAAACATGGATCGTGATCCACATTCTCTCGATCATCTGGAGCTGAGATTTGAGCAGTGAGTAGCTAACAATATTTGGGATTTTTTTGCAAAGGGCAATATAGCAAAAAACCCCAAAAGGTTGGCCAAATCACCAAAAGACCAATTGCAAGTGTAGAAAAAACGCAAGGCAAATACAATTTTTTTCTTTTGATGGACAAAAAGTTTTTCAAATTCAAAAATAAGTTGTGGAGTGTGCTGCATAGACTGCCAGTAATCACCAAGCCAAATTTTGGATCCAGATCTAATGGAACATGGATCATGATCCATGTCCCCCTTTTGATTTTTTGGACAGAGACTATACAAACTTGTACCAGAGACCAATACAAACAAAATATCCAAGAGAAAGGGTACCATAAAACTTCAAGAAGAGGGTTAAAACATGATAAAATTCATTCAAGGCCCAAAATTGCTAAACTGACGTAGGGTTGGACTTTTGGGTGACCTAAAGTGATCCAAATCACATAAAAACCATATAGCAGGGATTAAGATACTGTGAGAGACCTGTGTGCCAGGGTTCAATGCATTCTGACACAAAGGTACATGGATCGTGATCCATGTCCCTCTGTCATAGATTGAGCCCAGATTCATACCACATGTAGCACTAGTCCCTATAAGCATTGGGGTCTTTCCAGAATTCAATTTGGGTGCAAATTACAAGCAAAAAAAGATTTTGTGTTGAAAGTGCAATAAATTTTGATTCGAGCAGATTTTGACTAATAGAGCGGCTGTAGACTTATAACCACCATGTAATTTTTGTACATGTTGTGGAAATTAGATTTTGCAGATCAGATTGCTACTGATTGGAAGGTTAACTGCACCATAAAAGGTAATAGGTTAGGGTTTTGCAAGTGTAATTTTCTTGATGTATTTGGGATCAAGAAAGTTATATCAGAATAGAAATCCTGCTGTTAGAGACTAACCAAAGTCATATCTTGACAGAAGGGAGTGTTAATCAAGGAATGTTTCCAACCTTAGAACCAATTTTGGAGGAAAGTCTTTCTAATACTTCATCAGAGATACATTATGCCTATATGGCTGAGGGATCCAAAAGTGTGAGTTTCAAAGAGGAAACCAAAATGGGAGTGGGATCATCACAAAGAGCACCAAATATGAAACTTTTGCACCTACAATACTAGTTTGAAAATGAAAAGGGTGATAAAATCTACAAAGATGGTATGGATCGTTACTATGTGAAAATTGAAGAGAGGCCTAGTGAGCTCAAGCTCATAGTGCCCATAGATTATAGTGGAGATCGATAATTTGATGAGAAAGGTAATATGTATTTATCTGTGCGCAGTCCCTTTATTGTGGACAAGTAGGGATTGACGGGCATGAAGGAAAAGGTTGATGTCAAGCCTGAGGAAAAGCCACCAACGTTGGACATTCCTAATGCAAATCTTAGGCGAGTGAATGTGGCTACTCACATCAACATGGATAACATGCATGCGGGTTTGTAACAGTACAATAATGGAGATAAAATTCTCTATTTCATATGTGATGAACCAAATGTGAAAGAGTTAACAGAGCAAAAATGCTTGTATGTGTTCACGTACAAAGTGGAGAGAGATACTGAGCTGATCATGCTAGACAAGTATGGTCAGAGATACTCCACAGTAAGCTACAAAGAGCTTGAGGAATACACGTACTTCGGAGGACCACTCAATCAATACTATGTCACCGCTAGCATGCATAGACCAACTATCTCTAAAATGAGACTATAAACTATGAGACTGAGTTTGTCAAGAACAAGAGTAGAAGATTCTTTCAGTCAACCACATGTGTTCGAGGCAAGACCAATGGGATCTTTGAATTCAAGGGTTCTTGTGACCACGCATCATGGTAGTGATATTTTATACACGATTTTTAGCACAAGGGTGCCTGATACTAGAACCGAAGGGAGAGACATGTGACCCGAGGAGAGAGTAACTGACCGAACTTCCTCGAGAGCCCCTATTAGAGGATATGATGAAAGAGATGCTATAGTAGGAGAGCCTAGAATGATGGTGATGGTAGAAAAAACCCAAATAATGTGACCTTCCTAAGTGGAAAAGTGTGTGTCCAGATTGAGAGATCCATACGCACATGTTTCCATATTTAAGTAGGTCTTAAGAGTGGAAAAAGTCACAAATTTCCATATGCCGTATGAAGGATTTGGGTTGAGATTAGAAGGAATGGCATTGACTTGGTTCCAACCGTTGAACATCAAACATTTCCTAAATATTGATCAACTCTTCTAAGAATTTGCCAAGGAATTCTTTAAGAGAGGAATCAAGCACAAAATGGTTTCCCAAATCTATGCGTTTAAGAAAAAGAAAACAAAAATGTGAAGGAAGCTTTGCTTTGCTTCAAACAATATATTGAGAGATGTCCAATACAAGAGATCGCAAGATGATTGACTGTCAGTTTTCTTCATATAGGGCCTAAGAAATGAAACTCTCCAAGAAAGACTTGCACTTGAAGGCATGCACCACCTTCGAACAAGTCACAAGAGAAGCATTGTATCTAGTCAAAAAATGCAAGAAATATGGAGAGGTAATGAAGGATGTAGACACGAGCACCGATAGTGCCTCTTCTACATCCAGCAAGTCAGCTACAAAACTAAGTGCTCCTACTTCAATCACACAAAACATGGATCAAGTGCTCAAAGAAGTGATCTGTAGAATGAATCAAACATACAAAAAGAATTCTAATATGAGATCGCAGTAAACCACAAGCACCAAATGCTCCAAGAGTATTGAAGTGGCGTGCCATTGAGCAGAAATACACCAATCACTATATGAATGAGTGCTTCTACAACCAAAATTATGTGAGGAAAAGGTTGTATGGACCTCCAACAACAGTGCAACAATTGCCACTATCTCCGAGGTACCAATGTAGCACAAGGAGGAGATAACTACAACCTGTATTGGGCCAACAACCTCCTTTGCCCATGACAATCGAGCTATTGTTTGATACACACAACCATAGAACCACTCATAAGTCAACCAATGATGCCATCACCACTTTATTATGAGGATCCTGTAGAAACCCATGTGAGAGAACCTGAGGGTGTAGCATATGCTGCCAAGCATAGTCCATTTTCAGCAAGCACAGATGAAGCTATGAAACCTTCATATGTGGCTCAAACAACTAGAAACAAATCAATGATGGATGAAAATACGCTCATGTTCATAGGAAATCAAAGTTAAAAACCTAGAGGATATCCTCCTATGACAAGACAACCAATGGAGGCACCACGAGTTGCCAACGTGGAAGGTCCATGCTATGAATGTGGAGGTGACCATTGGGCATGAGATTGTCCAAACAAAGGGTCAACGAACAAAAATCTTTGGATTCTGTGAGGGTTGTGGAAGGGATCACTTACTATAGCACTATGCTAAGAATCCAAACAACAATGGAAAAGAGACTATAAATGTCATTGGTGTTTTACCTTGTTCAAGTGGATCCAAGCCAAATGACATTTCCAGTCAAAATAGTGACTAGAGCTCAAGCTCAGGAAGAAGCCAAAAATAAGCCAGTAGCAGACGAGTTGAAACTTCCAGAAGAAATTATGAAAAGCAAAAATAGACAGAATGAAAGCAAAGAGACTAAAGGAAAAGACAGCCTTAGAGATGAAATTAAACCAAATGAAGGAACAACTCAGACATGAGCAAGAGAACAAAGAAAAAAACAAGGGAGCAGAAGAGTCAAAGATTGTATCAGGCGAATTAGTCTTGGTTGAAAAGGTGAACGAGTATCTAGATGCTATGTTACAAGCCTATGAGGTTAAAGAGAAATCAAACATTGGAACAAAGGCTGTTGACCTGTCCACATATTGAAATAGAAACCAAAAAAATGGAAATGTACAAAAGTCTCATAGAGACGACTCAAGCTCTAATGCATCCAGAAACATTAAAAATCCCTGAGCAGGTAGTACATGTGCTAGAAAAGGAAAACACAAGCCCACTCAAGAAAAACAACACGAACAAAATAACCATAGTGGAAAAAAGAGACCATTGGATACGAGGGTTGTTGCAAACACGACGCGGATGAGACCAAGTATCACACGATGCTGCCAATTCTTGAAGTATGAGCCATGGCCACAATCATTATGGGAGACAGTTAGAAACAATAAAGATGGAAGTGCCACACTGCAATCCGCACAAATTCCAGAGGTAAACATGGACCATGATGATTACTATGAAGACGAAGAACAAAAAACCACCTTATTGCTAGAGTACAAGGAAATAAAGATGATAGCAATCCTTGACAATGGGGCCGGAGTAGATGATTGCTACAAAAGGAATTTGGGAGAAATGGGAAAGACCAGCTCTCAAGAAAACGCATGGAGTTGCAACTAACATATGGATATGTTGAGAGACCCTTAGGAATTCTAGAACAAGTTATTGTGTCCTCATGCTAATGGCCATCTCTACTTATGGCATAAGGGTATCACAACCAAGGTCAACACAAAGGACCATAGTTATAGAGATGTAAACCAAACTCCAAAGGAATATTTTGGTGTACCTATGGATTTTGGATCACAATTTCTTGCTTGGTTAATGAAGGACGTGCATGTTGGTATGTATGGAGCATTGGAGTGTGGAAGCCTGAATAAGGAAGAGTACATCCTAGAGCGTCCGATAGAAGACAATGACTATGTGAAAGAGCCATTCCCACAGGAGTTATTTGAATCCTTTGGATGGGAGAAAATACTAGCAACTCTAGATGTTTGTGTATACGAGTTAAACCCCATGATATTTTGTGAAAAAGATGGTTGCGACATAATCCCCTTCCAGATGGTGAATGCCACTTAGAGCCAAAAGAGGAAATTAAAACAACAAAAACTAATGAAACAATCGATTGCAAATGAATAGTGAATGGAGTTTCTATTCAAGAACTTAGTGTTGGTATACTTGCAATGCCCACCTCTCTTAGTTTTTCCACCTCAATATATGCTGCACAGTTTGTAAGGCCCCCATATGAGAAGAAGCCAATGGTGCACATATATTTGGTGAATTCCAGCTTCACACGTTGATGAGATCTCTATTTGTGATCGTGGATGGTACAGAGAAAATTCAAGAGCAAATTCACTAGAATATTCCTTTTCGTCGGAATATCTTGGCCGGACGACGGTCGGAAGACAATCGGAAAATGGCCGTCCTGTGGGCTGGTGGCCCGAGGTCTTTGGCCGGTGGCTGGATTTCCTTGGCCGGTGGCCGATTTCTAGGAGGACTTGTCTACCCAAAAGCGGCTACACATGAGCGCATGGGAGAGTCCTACTTGGACTTGGCTATCTAAGGGCGGTTGCACATGGGCGTTTAGAGGCTCCCTTACATCTATATAAGGGGGCCTTCTCATGAGTAATTAGATAGAATGGTGTGCACACTTGACGCACACAACACATCCTTGTGTAAGGATCATTAGTCCCTTGTATTCCTACTTTCTCTACTTGTCTAAATCACCATCTAAGCTCTACCTTGAGAGTGCATGGGTGGATGACTCCATCACTTTGTAATAGTATGCTAATCTAAATTTTTTGATTTGCCATTGATCTACTTTGCATTGTATCTCTCTCTACTCTCCCTGCTACTAGATCCTTATTGTATTCTGCATTTCTTACATGGTATTAGAGCTCTAGGTGCTCGTAGCTAAGAAAGTACGAGACGTACTTGTATTACTTTGTAAAATCAATTATGTTGGCGTCTTCAAGTGCTGTTTCCTGTGCTACTCCCCTTCGCATTCGTTTACCAGCATTCACCAAAGGAAAGCTTGATGGCACCAACTACACATTGTGGAAATTCAAAATTTTCACAATTTTGGATTCATATGAATTGCTGGATACGATTTTGGGGCCAAATGGTGTAGACCTGGAGCCCATCGTAACAAATGATCCGGCAAATCCAAGCGTTGTAATTCCCCCAGATGCTACTCTTCTACGTGCCTGGAAAAGAAGGAATGCAGATGCATTATGCACCATTGTCATGTGTGTAAGTGATTCTGTCCTCAGTTTGATTCAGCATACCACTAAAGCACATGTAGCTTGGAACATATTGGCTCGCCAATATGAGGCGCACAATCACACGAGAATTCAAAATCTGGAAAATCAGCTTGCTGCTGAGAAGCTTGCTGATGGACAGAAAGTGGAGGCCTTTATCAAGCGGATTAAAGACCTCCAAGAACAATTAGCTATCGTTGGTGTGGCTATTTCTCCAGAAAATTTAGCTTGGCGTTGCATTCGCATACTTCTGACAAGATATAATGGTCTCGTTACGGCACTCAACACTCAGGTTCGTCCAACCCATCTTATGTTTGAAGAACTGAGTGCAATGTTGCTTGAAGAGGAGCTGCGACTCCGAACCAGGGATGGTGGAGGTGATTCTGTCTTCACAGCCAATGCAAAAGGCAAGGGGACTACGTCAAATGCTTCTAAGAAGAGGCCCAAGAAGAGGAAGTTTTTAGGTAGCTGTTTTTACTGTGACAAGAAGGGTCATGCTGTTAAAGACTGCAGAAAGAAGAAAGTAGACGAGAAGAATGGCACCATGAAAGCTTCTTGGAAGGAAAGAGAATCTGCCAACAATGCTGAAACAGACCTTCAACTATGGGCCGTCATAGAAGAGGTATGCTCATCAGCACAAACTCCGCTTGTTGATGGTTCTTGGATTCTAGGTAGTGGTACATCCTGACATATGACTAGTAAGAAAGACTAGTATAGTTCCTGGAAGCCTCTACAGGAACCCATAAGTGTAATTGTTGGGAATAATGCCAAATGTCCAGCGGAAGGGTCTGGGACAATTTCTTTTTTAGCAGCTACAAGTGAAACTAAAGAGCTCTCTAATGTGTTGTACATGCTTCAATCAAGAAGAATTTGGAAAGAAGAAAGTAGACGAGAAGAATGGCACCATGAAAGCTTCTTGGAAGGAAAGAGAATCGGCCAACAATGCTGAAATAGACCTTGAACTATGGGCCGTCATGGAAGAGGTATGCTCATCAGCACAAACTCCGCTTGTTGATGGTTCTTGGATTCTAGATAGTGGTGCATCCCGACATATGACTAGTAAGAAAGACTAGTATAGTTCCTGGAAGCCTCTACAGGAACCCATAAGTGTAATTGTTGGGAATAATGCCAAATGTTCAGCCGAAGGGTCTGGGACAATTTCTCTTTTAGCAGCTACATGTGAAACTAAAGAGCTCTCTAATGTGTTGTACGTGCCTCAAATCAAGAAGAATTTGTTGTCCATTGTTGCAATCACTGATCGTGATGTTGAAGTCGGTTTCAAGAAAAATGGAGCAGAAATCTTGGATTATAAAGGCCACACAGTGGGAAAGGGCGTAAGGTGCAACAACCTCTACGAACTTCTGCACTTACGGTCAATACAGAAAAAGGTACAACTCAATTATGGCATGAGAGATTTGGTCCCTTAAGCATTGCTGTGCTAAAAGAGATGCAAAAATCTGGGATGGTGGCACACATGCCTCAAATCTCAGATATGAATGAATTTTGTGAAGCTTGCATGATGGGCAAGCAGCAAAGAAAGGC
This sequence comes from Adiantum capillus-veneris, assembly GCF_014529385.1. Lineage (NCBI taxonomy): Eukaryota > Viridiplantae > Streptophyta > Polypodiopsida > Polypodiales > Pteridaceae > Adiantum > Adiantum capillus-veneris. Next base: position 70,161,244 of record NC_140960.1, on the reverse strand, counting down.
ATTTCCACAAGAGAGTAGTAATCGAGCTCAATCTCCTCTAGAGTTGGTACACACAGATCTCTATGGAAAAATGTCTACATCCGCTTTGGGTGGATCTTTCTACTTTTTGCTGTTAGTCGACGACTTTAGTAGAAAGATGTGGGTGTATTTCATTCTTGAGAAGTCTGAAGCTTTTGGAAAGTTTAAAATGGGGCAAAAGCTTGTAGAAAATGAAACAGGATAGAAGGTGAAGAAGCTTCGCACAGATCGAGGAGGAGAATTCATCTCAAATGAATTCAACAATTACTGCAAGGCATAAAATGACATCTTACTACAACTTACACACCACAACAACATGGCGTGGTGGAGCGTCGCAATCGGACGGTCGTAGAAATGGCAAGGTGTATGCTCAAAGACAAGGGTATGCCAGATTCCTTTTGGGCCGAAGAAGTAAGTACAGCAGTGTACATTCTCAATCGAAGCTACACAAAGGCTTTGAAAGGGAAAATGCCTCAAGAAGCCTATTCTGGTAAGAAACCTTCAGTATTGCATTTCAAAACATTTGGGCATTTTTGTTCTGCACATATTCCTGATTCACAAAGAACAAAGTTAGAAGCCAAAAGCAAGAAGTGCGTATTTCTCGGATACAGTGAAGAGTCTAAGGCTTATAGACTCTATGATCCAGAGTCAATGAAAATACTCACCAGTCGGGATGTGGTATTTGAAGAAGGGCCACATACGGTGGAGAAACCAGGTTCGTCCACTTTCTCATCAAATGAAGAAATAACTCACCATGTGCCAGACCAAAGTCATGTAAAAAATCAAGAGGAGGAGTTGTCTGATGATGACTCAAATAAATCTAACCAACCTATTGCAACATCACAGGAAAAGCCACTACCAAAGTGGGCTCAACAACTTCTTGACGCTCGAAACCCTCAAGTTCACAACCCTCATGAAGAGGAGGGGGGTTTGCGACGTTCAAAAAGAATAGAGGAGCAAAGGAGAGCCTCCGAACATATTGTCAACATGGCTCTCATGACAGAAATTGTGGGCTCTGTGAAGGAGCCAACCTCCGTCGACGAGGCCATGGCTGATCCAAAGTGGAAGGAAGAGATGCAGAATACGACAGCATCACAAAGAATGACACTTGGGAGTTAGTGGATTGGCCTCCAAAGAAGAAAGTCATCGGCACAAAAAATGGTGTACAAGCTCAAGCATAAAGCTAACGGCTCTTTGCAAAAGTACAAAGCCAAGTTAGTAGCACAAGGATTCTCTCAAGTTGAAGGGTTTGATGTTAGTGACACCTTCGCTCCCACAGCTCGAATGATAACTATTCGTCTTGTGCTTGCTCTTGCTGCTATCTATTTATGGGTTGTTTACCAAATGGATGTTGTGTCTGCATTTTTGAATGGAATTCTCAAGGAGGAGGTGTATATTGAGCAACCACCAGGGTTTGAGACGCCCCATTCAAAACAGAAGGTTTGCAAATTGAAGAAGGCTTTATATGGCCTGAAACAGTCTCCAAGAGCATGGTATGTCAGAATTGATAAGTTTTTTAAAAAACTTGGCTTTAGAAGAAGTGCTTTTGAAGTGAATTTATATGTGCTTAGAGAGAATGGAAAAAAAGTCATTATTATCTTGTATGTCAATGACTTGATAATCATAGGTGACCACAAAGAGCTCATCCAACAAACTCGTGAGAGTTTGAGTTCTGAATTCAAAATGACAGACTTAGGTTTGTTGCATTATTGTTTGGGGATTGAGGTTTGGGAATCCTCAAAAGGCATCTTCATCTCTCAACAAAAGTATGCAACAAAGATCCTAAAAGCTTTTGGCATGATGGATTGCAAACCTGTGAGCACTCCAATGGAGGTAAATGCAAAACTCTCCATGGAAGATTCTTCTCCCTTAGTCGACATTAAAATGTACAGAAAACTTGTGGGAAGCTTAATTTTCTTGTGCAACACTAAGCCGGATACTTATTTTGCAGTAGGTGTTTTAAGCAGGTTTTCCAACCAACCAAGAGAATCTCATTGGAAGGCATGTATGCGAGCTCTTAGTACATCAAAGGTACTTTGGGCCATGGCATTGCCTATGGCATTGACACAAATACTCTTAGTGGGTATTGCGACTCTGATTGGGCAGGAGATTGTGACTCTAGAAAGCCGGTTTCTAGATTTTGTTTCTCACTTGGTTTCGGAGTGTTTTCTTGGATCAACAAGAAACAGCCAACCATCGCTCTTTCTTCAACGGAAGCAGAGTATAAAGCTGCTTGTTTTGCAGCTTGTGAAGCAGTTTGGCTAAGGCGAGTCCTCATGGACTTAGGTGTTTCTCTTCATTCAGCAACAATACTTCAATGCGACAACCAAAGTTGCATGGCGATTGCCAAGAATCCCGTCTTCCAGGCACACACAAAGCATATTGAGGTTCAGTAACATTATGTTTGAGAGCTAATTGAGGATGAAATTGTGGAGCTAGAGTATTGTCTTACTGAAGATAATTGTGCAAATATCTTCACGAAAGCTCTAGGGAAAGACCAACTACTTCTACATCTTCATCAACTTGGAGTTGGCACATGGCCAACATAGAGCATCTTCGGGCGTTCATTGAGGGGGGTTGTTGATATACTTGCAATGCCCACCTCTCTTAGTTTTTCCACCTCAATATATGCCGCACAGTTTGTAAGGCCCCCATATGAGAAGAAGCCAATGGTGCACATATATTTGGTGGATTCCAGCTTTACACGTTGATGAGATCTCTATTTGTGATCGTGGATGGTACAGAGAAAATTCAGGAGCAAATTCACCATAATATTTCTTTTCGCCGGAATATCTTGGCCGGACGACAGTCGGACGACGGTCAGAAAATGGCCTTTCGGTGGCCGGTGGTTCAAGATCTTTGGCCGGTGGTCGATGGCCTGTGGTCTTTGGTCGGTGGCCGGATTTCCTTGGCCGGTGGCCGATTTCTAGGAGGACTTGTCTACCCAAAAGCGACTACACATGGGCGCATGGGAGAGTCCTACTTGGACTTGGCTATCTAAGGGCGGCTGCACATGGGCGTTTAGAGGCTCCCTCACATCTATATAAGGAGGCCTTCTCATGAGTAATTCGATAGATGGTGTGCACACTTGACGCACACAACACATCCTTGTGTAAGGATTGTTAGTCCCTTGTATTCCTACTTGCTTTAGTTGTCTAAATCACCATCTAAGCTATACCTTGAGAGCGCATGGGTGGATGATGCCATCACTTTGTAATAGTGTGCTAATCTAAAGTTTTTGATTTGTCACTAATCTATTTTGCATTGTATCTCTCTCTACTCTCCCTACTACTAGATCCTTATTGTATTCCGCATTTCTTACACTTAGTGACAATGATGAGGATGAACTGCATGATTTGCAGAGAGATGACTTTGGGAACGAAGCTGAAGACAAGCTCTCTAGTGGCTCAGAAAACAAAAATGTGCCAGAACAAGATGATTCAATCTTCTACGAGTTTCCTAACCAAAAATTGAGGAGAAAAAAAGATATCAAAGGAGAAGATCGAGAAAACAACAAAACAAATTTGAGAACCCAATGCTAAGATTGATGAACAAAATGCAGTATCTCATGCTCGTGGGATCCGATGACTGTGTCCGAGACAAGATCACCAGAAAACCATTAAATTGACAACTTTTTGAGCAAATTCAAAGAAACAAAACAAAAAGAAAACCAATGTACAACTGAAGCAACAACAAAGATGTCCAAAACTAAATGCAAAAGTAAATATCAAAAGTTGAAAAGGATGCTAAAAGAGGTTTGGACAACTAAGATGGAAAGTGAAGAGGTTTCCAAAACGAAAAAAATTGATGCACCCTCTCACTACAAAACCCATACATCAACACATAAGTTTATGGAAAGAAAACAAGTGTAATCAACTCACAAAAACAAACCATAAGACATATATGAACCTCGCATCAAACCCGCGACTCCATATGGTACCCCTTCTTGGTAGTACCCCTACTCGTATAGATAAACCTGTACAAAAACCAATCAATAACTCACACATATGGAATGCTATCGATGATATAGATAAATTTATCAGCATGTATAAGCAAGGTCTTGAATTTTCTAATTGGGTTTTCCCATGTGATGAATGCATATAGTGGCTCAGTACGAGTGTGGGGTCCAAAATATTGATCAAGTGCAATGGGCAACAAGATGTATTTTCACCATAATGACTCTCTTAAGGAGAATTTTCACATGACACATAAAACAAAAAACACTCTTGACAATGTGGAAAATCTTTGATTCAAAGGGTTTGGTCTGATTCATAACGGTCCGGGAGATATGGCCATAATAGTGTCCCAAACACCTACATGATGTGAAATCAATGTGTACCTTTATGTATCTACATGATCATAAACACAATATATGCATACATCAACATGCTAAACATGATAATAAAAGTGTGAATCAACCTTGTACACTTTTAGAGATCCCATACATGCCTTTGTACACATAAAACATCAACCCAGAGCATAATTTCCCTACATGTAACAAAACGGATGTAGAGAGAGAAAGAGACGATGTCTATAGAGTTTAGAGATTCTTGTCGTGAACAAGGAGTGATTAGCAGTGACCAAAAGTCTTCTTGATTTTCCACAAGAGAGAGGTGGTGAGAATTATGTTGAGGATTCCGCCACGAAGTTGATGGAGAGCGGATTTATTGTGAAAAGAGAAGAGATTATAGTAAGAGAGCACATAAATATGGTTCTTCTTCTTCTTCCTGCAAATGAGAGAGAGCTTCTTATGGAGATGGTAATGGAGAGCTTGCGCCACCTCCATGTAATACACATGTAGAGTTTCATTGTATTCTATGCATCTATTAGCTCTTGAAATTGAGGTCTACTGCTCCCTATATGCTTGCCCTACAGGTTGGAGTATCCCCCAAGGCAAAAGTGGGCACCTTGTTTTCTACCAAGATTACATCCAACTTTGTTGTTGCAACTTACTTAGTAAAATGATATCTAGATAACTAATGTGATTGTAAGTGAACCAAATCGCAGTATGATGCCCTGACATGATCATGACACTCACTGCACTACCTTGACATATTTACAATGTTGCCTTTTATAAAAATAATTCTTGTTTAATCCCGTTTCTCCACCATATGTCCGTTCTACACTTATATTGTGACTAAAGATCATATTTTTGGATTCAGACAATATTAAAAAGCACATAGCTTTTCGGGAACATCGAAAAGCAAAAAAAACCACGAAAGGCTAAAAAAACCAATTTTTTCTAAAATTGAACCACGGACTCACTTGGCCTACTTCAACTAGGGAACGAACCTATTTTTCACCAAAAAGTGCCAAATACTCAAAAGGAAGGTTAAAAAAACTTAGACTTTAGCTTCTCTAGACCTAGCTGATTAAGGATCGGGCCATGCTTTTCAAGAAAAAACATCGAACAAAAAGCAAGAAAAAGAATTTTTTAAAAAAACTAAACCAAGTGTTCGTTTGACCTAGCAAAACATAAAAACAAGCTTGCTTTCTACTCTAAAACACCACAACATTGCATAGCAACATTTCTAAAAGAGACCCAAAAATCAGGGATCTTACAAAAATGAAGCAGAGATAGATTGACAACTTGATTTTGTAGCCAAAAAACACTAATTTCGCCATAGATTTTGCATCTAATTTTGCAACCCAAGAATCTTTTTAGAGGTTTTGGCATGTCCTAGACAAGCTCGTGCATTTAGTTTTGTCAAATTTTGATTGTAAATTTTTGAAATAGCTTGTCGAGCTGAAAATTATTGAGCTACTACACTATCAAAGAATCTTTGTTGTGGTTTTTCTTGATGAGTATGTGTTTGTTCTCTATGTTGTAATTATGAGAGATGTTGGTAATTAATCTACGTCATTACATCTCTTAATTTATTCCTACTCTCTTGATCTATTTTTTACATACTTATTACTTTAACTACATCTGTGATCTAGATTAAAGCTACGTGAGAGAGGGTGCTTGGATTTGTTTTCAAGTGCATGGGCTGTCACATATGTGTTGATTCAAGGGGACGAGGGTGTTGTAAATGCTATTGAGAGGCATTCGATAGTATTTGGGTTTGGGATGTGTTTTCCTCTTCCATCTTGTGGTGCCCCCATGGAGGATCTCATTGATTGCTCGATCAACATGATGATGCAAAACTATGGTCCAATTTTGAATGGCAAAGAGAAACCTGATGAGTGGCTAGCCAATTTTGAGTTGTACATGTTATTGTTGCACATGACAATTGATGATGCCAAGCTCTAGATGGTCCTATTAGTGGTGCAAGGAAAAGTAAAATCTTGGTTTGACGAGTTGGATATGGCACATCAAAAAACATGACATAAAATTTAAATGAACATCCTACAAGACTTTAAGAAGGGAGTTTCCTCGTAGATATGGAAATAAAGCTCAAATTGTTGACAAAGAATGTAAGTGAAGATCTTTCAGATTTTTTAACAAAATTTAAATCTTGATGGACATAGCTAGTAGAAACTACCCAATTAAAAAATGGAAAATATTAAGCTGGACAACTATGTGGCTTGTCTACATCGAAGAGTTTGTGAAGGTTGAGACAAAGGGATTAGATACATAAGTTGATGTTGTTTTATAGGCTAGGTCATAGAGTAGGAAGATCAAGAACAGACTTGAAGGAGAGACTCTCAATCATGAGTCAATTGTATCAAGACCAACTCCATAACAAAGAGAGGAGAATCAAACGGATGCTCAATCCAACACAACACAGGTGGTAACACTTCAATCAGTAAGAATAGTTGAGATCTTTCTAATAATATGCAAGAGTTGAGATTGAGTGTCTTAGATAGAGGAAAATATAAATTTTGTTACACCTTGGGGTTGATTTGCTTACCATTGTATGCTTTTTAGTCTCATGAACGCTTATGCTACTTTCCAAAAGTGGATGAATAATGTATTTGAACCTTATTTGGGTAATTTTCATAAGGTTTTTTACGGAAGACATAAGATGCTATAGTTCCATATTTGAGCATATGTACATTTTGGAACAACGGTTTGAATGATTGGAAGAAGAAGGAGGTCAAGTCAACCCAAATAAGTGTAAGTTGACTCAACCTCAAACTCATTATTTTGGACATGTTGTTTCCTAAAATGGCATTGAAGTATATTGAAAAAAATGAATGCTTATTCTCCTTAGACATCACAAGCCTTAGTGTCTTTTGTGCACAAGCTACAATATTTTTCACAATTCTTTTGGATGTTATCTAAGTATGTGTATCCACTGCAAAATTTGTGTGAGCAACTGTATGGGTTCAAGTGGTTTAAAGAGTCACATGAAAAGAACATTCAATCTGATTTGGCTTGATTTATGTTAATATTTGTTGTTCCCTATAATTATGTTTGTAATTTGGATTTATCTTTTTATGATATACTCTCAATGCTCGTTTCTTATTGAATAATTTTTAAAACCCTAATTGAGGCGATTGGTATTGGATGGGTGGAGAGGTATTGTAAAGTATCAAACGAGGCAATTGCCTATCACATCTTTGTTCTTTACCACAATGCTTGAAAAATTGTATGGATATCAAGGGAAGAGTTCTTAAATTTCATGGAAGATTGAGTTCTTTATCTTGGAGTACAAGCAAAAGGATGGTTGGGAGATTTCATGTCTTACATGAAGAGCTTGAGAGACCAAGTAGCCTCAATACAAGCTCCAATTTCAAATAAAGATGCCATTGCCATTCTTCTCAAAGGAGTTGGATAGACCCATTATATATTGGTAACTACACTCAATAATGTAGCTAATCTTACATGAAAAGGAGTCATCCAATCATGTCCATCACTATATTCAAGAATGTAACTAATCTTAGATGAAGAGGACTCATGCAATCATATCTTTTCCTATTTTTGGCCTACTAAGAAAGGCCTTAGAGAACAAGGCATTAATGAGTGCATTCATAGAAGTTTGATCCCATGATGTGAGATATTGCATTAAGGAGGGCATTCATAAAAGTTTGATCCCACGACGTGAGATATTGCAATATTTTAATTTGTGAATTTTGAAAGAATCTTTTCATTTAAGGACCTCCTAAAATTTCTTATGCTTACTAAGCCTACTTTTTCTTATGAAGGCAACAAAACATTATTTTATTTTACATATTTTTGTTTGAGAATGCCAGTAGGCTCGACCAATTTTGGTTCTCGACCAATTTTGGTTTTGGGTTGCATTAAAGGGCATCTCAATAGATGCTACTGATATGGCTTTGAGGGGAAAAAAGAGGAGGCGCCACACTGAGAGGAGCAGGCGGCACGTGGAGGAGAGAGAGAGGGGGCGCACAAAAGAGAGAGAAGAAGAGATTTTTGAACGCCGTGACTCGTGGGAAAGGTGCATAGAGAGGGGAGATATTTTTTTTGTTGGTCATCGTCTGGACTGGTACTAGGCATTTTCTGTGTCGCGGCAGTCGAGATTGAGGGTGTGCTTCGATGGGAAAGTACGACTGCCTGGCAGCTGCTCTTTGTGTCTGGACTGGGGGGGAGTGGAAGTGGCTCAAACAACAGCGATAACACAGGAGAGGGGAGTTTGGCTCATGACGTCGACAGTAGCTGGAGGCCCCACTTTTGCTTCAAGATTGAAAGTTACGCACCGAATCTGGGTTTGTTCCTTTGGCATTCTCTCTCTCTCTCATGCAGGTCCGAGGGAAATCGCTTTCTGTGTCTCTTGCAACACACCAGTGTCCTCCTGATGCAGAGCAAAACTGCGCAGCAATGGGAGGTGAGAGGAGCGTAGGGCAGGGCCGTCCTTATGCGGCAATGAGGAGCATTTTGGGGGCACAAGGGCTGCACAGAGAATGGAACAGAGAACGCTGCACGTTCTCTCCATCGACTCACCCACAATGAGGGTGCAGAGGCAAGTGAAGCAGAAATACGCAATTGCCAAGGGAAAGGAGGAAGGGGAATCGCAATTGGGAAGGAGGATAGGCCGTTTGTGCACGTGGGAACCGATGCAAAGGCATATGATCTGCTTTGGCGAAAGTGACACAGGGAATCTTTGAATCTAATTAATTAATGGGTAAAGAAAGGACCCAATAGGTGCTTGATTTTTTTGTTTGAGAATGCCAATGTGATCCTTTCACCTTGTTCTTTAAGTGGCCGATTTACAAGGCATTTCTGATTATGTATGTATTGTGGACAATACCATTTTCTCATTCAAACACAACAAAAATAATGTAGCTCCATATATTGCATCGATGAGTTAAGTGTCTTTTCCTTTCTTTTCTTTGAATACATTGATTGAATACATTATTGGTGCTGGCTCATACTGGCTGGAAGTTGCTTTCTTTAATTAATTTGTTTACGAGATTCACGTGGACCTTAGTTGCTAAATGCGAGGGATCCGGTGCACGCGCCAAGTCGACCTCCTTAGACCCCTCCTGCACACGCGCCTCTCCGCAAGGAGCTCCTGCAACATCTCCTCCCTGCGCCCCTTATCTCTCGCTCCCACCTCCTCCAACAATGCTGCCGCACCCCCTGCGTCCCTTTCTCCCTGCGCTACATGTGCCTGACTGCACCCCACGTGCTATGCACGATGACGGAGGGATGGAGCAGGGACAGACGCGTCTCGCCTCGCCATAGCCACACACCGCCCTACTATGGCCTGCATCCCTCCACTTGCACCATCTCTCTCTTGTTGTCTCCCATTCTCGCTCTCTGCCTCTGCACGGCGCGCGTCCTGTCTGCCTCCGATCTGCAATCACACGCAAATGGAACACCTTGCGAAGACAAAAAATTGTCACACTGCCATACGTGATCTGTCTCTCTCCCTCTCTCTTTGCACGTGCCAGGCTCATGGTTTTTCTTCCTCCGAGCCAGAGCGGCATCTCCGCAGATTCCCATTAAAACTAATGCGTTTTAAATTAGGGACACATACTACTACTGGCAACTTTTTTTCATGATTCTCAAGATTATGTCACTTTTTGGCTTTTTAAAAGAATCCTTAATGAAGAAGCCAGTTAGACATACATTTGATATGAAGTATTGACTGATTGAATTTCTCTTTGACAATTTAGTTTTAAGAGGCTCATATGGGTCCAGTATACTGTATTGGGTCGAATCACCCTCTATTAACTAATTAGCCACTAAGATTCCACTCGAATTGGCAAACCTAAAAGGAAAAGACATTTCGAGTAGGTTCACGTGCATGAACGCTTTTGTCATCTCCAATCTTTGCCCCAGTTGTGCACAATTGATCTGCCTACCAGAAGAAGTCATAGTTGTTGCCATGCCTACGAAACACTGAGAGACACAGAGAGCGATAGAGAGAAAGAGATCTGCTGCCCCATTGCGTGCGCAACTGTTCCTTGTGAGACCTGGACGGGCATGGAGCAGGCATAGAGGGCTGTTGCCTCACCACACCGACACACCGTCTGTCTGTGCTGACTTGTCAAGTTTCTATAGCACGAAGCGCCAGCATGGAGTGTGCTACCGGGAGAAGTGTGGGCGAGCAAACACACTCAGTTGAGAGCCGATCGACAGAAGCCATGAGCTGCTGAATCAAGCCAAGCGTGCGTCTGCTGTCCGCCCTCCCACCTCCAGTCACGAACGATTGTCAAGACAAAAAATCACCTCTCCCTATCGATTTTCTTCCTCCCGCGCTTCTGCTAACACCTTCCCTTGCTCACCTGCAGCAATGCTCACGCACGGGCCCCGGTTGGCCATCCCTTGCGCCTCCTCATTCGAGCAGCCCATCCTCAACGATGCTAGAAAGCAGAAAACCCTCTCTCTCTCTCTCTCTCTCTCTCTCTCTCTCTCTCTCTGACGCGCGGCAACTGTCTCCTCCTTGGCTAGATCTTTAAGGTCTCTTGAGATAGTTTCCTACGACGTTAAAACTCCCTCTCCCTCTTGAGTCCTCTCTCTGCCCTCCACGTGCCCCGTTACTTTTCATTTTTTCCTTCAACCACCAAAGCATCCATCGGGATTCTAGTTAATTCAGGTGCTTCCCAAAATTAGAGGGACATACTCCATGTTTTTCAGCCTATTTTTTTGGTTTTGAAATGCGTCCCTTCATTGAAGAGCCTCATGATCTTCCCCCATTCTATTGTTAAAAAAATATATTTTAGTTTGTAGATCTCTCTTTCATGAGGCTTCCTTCTCAATTTTTTGTTTTAATTGCCAAAGTGAATCTTTATCTTGTTTTTTTAAAGTAGTGATTGGGAGTTTTAATCATGTGAGGAAAGATAAGCTATGTATTGCATGTCTACTTCAAGCATGTGACTTGTATTAGATTGATGTAATCTAAAATACGAAGAGCAAAGTAGCCCAAAATTGGATAAGCAATTATCAGCTACCTTGTTGCATGGATGACATTTGCATCTTTCTCTGCATAACAAATATGAGGACTATCTAAATTCATTTTACAAACCATACAAATTTTGGAATAAAGCTCAATTTTATTCAATCTTGCATTTTTATTTTTTATTTTGCTAATTGTGGAGTTTTGAATGAGATTTCTTTTGGTTACGACATTATTTTTTGGCACATCGCATAGTTGGACTATTTATATGACTACATCTTAAGGTTTTGCACGAGCAAGACCGTAGTGCTGCTTGATCAAAGAAATTACCCATGTTTACATTAATCTCGCCTATAAAATTGGATTGCGATTTATCTTGCAAATGGATGTAGAGGTGTTACAAAGACTGAGAGACATTCAAATATATTGGAATGACCTCTGGGGAAGGTTTTGAAAGGTTTTCCAATGCATTACCTGTTTTGTTTTACATAGTAGCTCGAGAGGAAGTGCGGTTATGCAAGTGTTTAGAGAGCAAGTCTATGCTGGCATAAAAAGAAAATCGATGTGTCTCGACTCAAAATAGCACAGCTTGAAGGCTTTAGAGCTTAATGTCGAGAATGTTGTTATTGAATCAAGCACATTTGAAGGTTTTGAAGACTGAATTTCTGTTTGTATTTAGGGTTTTTCCATATTCACCCCAAATTTTAGAAATAAAATTTAAAAATCCTAGGTTTAGTATACAATTTTAAAAATTTATCTCTAAATTTTAAAATAAGTCACGTAAAACACTGCAAAGATAAGATAAATTTTGTATAAAAGCCTCTTACGTTTAGTCAAAGTGTCTATGGAGATTGTCACATGAAAATTTTCCAAGTTTTTTTGTTTTGCAAAACTCACAACTATGAGTGAAGTATTATATCCCTCTAATTTTGGGAAGCACCTGAATTAACTAGAATCCCGGTGGATGCTTTGGTGGCTGAAGGAAAAAATGAAAAGTAACGGGGCACGTGGAGGGCAGAGAGAGGACTCAGGAGGGAGAGGGATACCATACAATAACCCTTATTGAATCCCCTGAGGATGTATGCAGAAAAGATATGTATGGTCGAATTTGTTGATATTCGGAGGTGGCTGTTTCAAGAAAAAGGAAAGTTTAAAAATCTATTCATCACTTTATTGTTTCACAACTTCATCCTGCATGTGATGGATCCTAGCCCTACAATGTTTCAATAAAATGGATTACATCTAAGTCACTGTTAATGTGCTGAGGTGGTGAGCATTTTGAGATATCCTTGTATTTTTTGGGGGTGGATGGGATGTGTCTCATAGTTTTGTGAAGGGCATGTCTAATGGTTGATGGGTCCTGTGTGTGTGTGTGTGTGAGAGAGAGAGAGAGAGAGAGAGAGAGAGAGAGAGAGAGATGTTGAGACATCAAGCTTAACACATGGTACGTTTGGATTGGACGACTTCTTGCCTATATTTATAATTGGCATGAGGTAGTAGACACGAGGATCATTGCCAGTGGCCCTACAACCGGACTTCACCAACATAGTCGCTTATCTTGCCAGCTTATCTATGCAGAGTAATGGTCGCTTATCTTGCTAGCTCATTTACTAGTAGTTTCAGCTCATTTACTAGTGGTTTCACATGGACTATTGTGCATAGTTCTTATTATGCTTGTTACTATGTTGTATTTTTCACTTATTATTTTAAGGTCTTATGATCATCTTGAGTATTGAAGATCGCTTTGAGCAGTCAAGAAGAAGCAACAGATTTAGCTTCCATCTCCATTGTGTGCTCTCTTGGTTGTGCGTGCGTGCATGTGTGTGTGAATGCGTGTGCGCTTGCAAGAGCTCAAGCTCTCTCCTTCCCTATCTCTTTATGTGTGTGTGTGTGTGTGTGTGAGAGAGAGAGAGTTTGGTTAAGAAAAACTGAAGGTGAATTAATCTACAAACTGATATCTACACAAGAATCAAGGTTGTACAGCGGAGTCTAAAACTACGTTACCCCAATTCCGCTCCTCAGTATTAACGGAAAATGAATTTATAACTGGTTTTTTTGAAATTCTCTAGTGGAATTTGCATCGCCAAGAAAGACATGTAAGGCACGCCCTTTATAATGTGCACATGAGTGCATAAACACACCCAACATTGACCTAATGCATACACATACAAACATAGGAAAATGACATGATGTAACAACAAAAGTTAAAGGCCGAGTCTGACAAAGGGGTCCTTGTTCACACTTTTGTCTTCAAGTTCTAGGGGGACCAAAAGCATCCACTGTTTTGATTTTTTTTGCCATGTACATAAGACCATGCACATCAAATAGCAATGCAACAAACCTCTTTACAATACAAAAGCTCAACAATATTTTGGAGTTTAAAGTCTTCAAATAGACGGTCCTTGTCAAGTACTCTTTCTGCATGTTACGTTAGCAACTTAGCATTCTCTTTATCCTGTTCTCTCTCTCTCTCTCTTTCACTCTCTCTCTCTCTCTCTCTCTCACACACACACACACACACACACACGTACATGCTGCATGCTAGCATTGTCTACATTAGGTTCTCTCTCTCTCTCTCTCTCTCTCTCTCTCTCTCTCTCTCTCTCTCTCTCTCTTTGTATATATATCTACACTAAGGATAAAGGGAGAGGGAATTTCGGTTCCCCCTCCCTGCCACGCGTCAGAACCTCCTTCAAGTGGTGGGTGTGGCCTGCAACTCTGCAAGCACACTGACGTAGAGAGAGAGAGAGAGAGAGAGAGAGAGAGAGAGAGAGAGAGGGGGAGGAAGGCGAAGCTCGTCAGCTATACTAATATATATATATATACCTTCTCCAGAACACACAACTTTTCTAGAGAAGCTCATCACACATTCTTGCTGTCTTTTACGAGAAAAACTCCTTATTTTTTTCCAATCAGCCACTTCCCTCATTTACTACAATTTTGACTCTATGCCTACGTTTTGGGGTTTGGGGGGGGGTTTGTTAAACAGTTATGAGGTACCCCCTCCCTCCGCCACTACTAATTGCACCTCAAAAGGGTGCACTTAGAGTTTGGGCATCTTACCCCCTCCCTTCCTCACAAACCCCTCTGCTTTTTTATGAAGAAAACTAAAGTCTCACAATTATTAATGGCACATGACTTAGTACTTTCTCTCTCACTCCCTCTCCCTCTCTAACGTGCACGTGCACGTGCACATGCCACGCACACGCACACATATACATGTTCACACACACGCGTGTGTGTGTGTGTGTACACACACATATAAACAAAGGCTCTCCTTTTTTTTTGTAATACTCACTCGATTAGAATATATTTAAAACAATCATACATCTCCTCCATGCTCAAATTGAGCCATAGTGTCAAATAGAAGTACAAAAGAACCATTACAAGCCATACCAAGCACATCACTATTGAGTTGATATATCAAGACTCTGCCACGGATATCACATGGACTACAACCAGAGAGACATCGCCTTCCAGATGGACCCTTTTAAATAGCCATTATATTAAATCTGCAAAAAATGTACAATGAACGACTCTTCCCTTGAGGGGACACCATTTTCAAAAAGGGTCTCCAAGATTCAATAGTAGGGAGCTTACTAAGAAAGATACAATTGAGGAGGAACTTGGTTCTCGAAGCATTCACATGAAAAGCGAAGGTGAGGGGTACTGAATGGCGTGTAGGAAACCTTGACGCATGATGGGGTTTACTGTGGCGTTTATGGTTATGTAACAGCAGTGCAGCTGAGCCATTGATTTTTGCCAACTCTTTCTCTTAACTCTCTCTCTCATGTGCATCAAACCATTCGAGGTCTGCCTCTTTCTCGTTTTGTTTGAGCCCAGGTGCGCAAGCTTTCAGCCGGCTCTGAGCCTCCTGCCTCGCGAGCTGCTCTTGCTTGAGGATCCAGCAAGGTGGTGCATCCTGCCCCCCCCCCCCCCCCCCCCCACACACACACACACACACACACACTACTGCAGCACGCAATTCTCATCTTTGGCGATTATTAACTATTGCTCTGCTTGTGATTATTATCTTTTTGGTAAGACGATTATTAACACTACCCGCATCGAGATTATTTCCCTTAATAAGCGCAGTTTGAGCCTACATAATAAGAGAATGTGCATATGGAACATTAGCGAGTAAGTTTTGTGCAAGACCGTGAGCTGAGCAACACGCACAGTGTGTTAAGCAATAAGGCGCCCCCCCCCCCCCCCCCCCCCCCCCAACACACTGCAGCACGCGAATATTATCTTTGGTGATTATTATCAGAGATTATTATCTTTTTGTAACCCTTTGTGTAACTTGGTGTCGGTGAGGACTGTCACCGCGCCATGGCGAGCTCCTCTAAGCCGTCCTACGCTGACGCAGAGTCAGGCAAAGAACAACCCGATGCTCTCAAGGCTATCGAGCCGACCGACGACCTTGTGAAATCGGGCGCCGATGATAGCGATCAAAGCTCCCTTACTAATATGAGTAAGGAGGAACTGAAACAAAGAAAGACGCAGGTGGAAAAAGACCTAGCAGCAATCCTGTGTACACTGTCATTGAACAAAAGGTCGCGCAAGGATTCGGCGTCGCAGGAGGATGCTGCTGAAGTGGCCAAAGGGGACAGAGCTTTCCAAGCACTTAAGAAGGCGCTCCCGCAGCATGTTGAGATGGAAGATGCCGTTATAGTGGTTGTTCCCCCTGCCATAGTGAAAAAACAACTGGCGGAGGTAGAAAATTCCACTCTAGTAGTTTTCGGGTTTATGGGGAGAGTTCCAAATAGAATTGAGCTTTGTAATTGGCTTAGCAGTCCACTAGTGTTGAATCAACACGGCTCGATAATATTCACCCAATATATAGCAAAAGGATTCGTGTCAGTTCAGTTCAACGACAGTGCAATGGTTGAGAAGGTTTTGGTGAAAAGCCCGCTGTTCTTCAATCGTGCGCCGGTGTGCATGGTCCCTTGGGACCCTCTGTTTGAACCTAACGAGGCATTCAAGGATCTCTACCTAGTATGGGTGGAGTTTGGAAACCTCCCAGTATGGCTTAGGAAGAACTTGAAGGACCTTGCAGCCTCGCTTGGTGATCCATTGTTTGTCCCATTTGCCAGAGCCTCAGGGTAGCAGCTGTTACCATATACATGTGGTAGTGATGTGTGTGAACACACTAGGACCGCCGGGGCATTTTTTCCCTCTTTAGGAGGTTTTTTCCCCCGTGCATTGTATATACGCCCATCACTCTAGGGCTATCTATCTTTCCATTGCACACTAAGTAACACACTCTCTATTGTGTGCCTTGAGCTCCCTTCGTCTTCTCCAAGCTGTGCGTGTTTCTCTGCAACCCTAATTCCAACAATTGGTATCAGAGCAGGTCACGTCTTCCCGGGCTTAGTCGCCAGCTGCTCCAGCACACGCCTGCTCACTTTCTCCGATTTCAGTGAGCTTTGGCGAGCGTTCGCAGGTCGACAAATATTTTGGGATAGCTCGAAGAGCTTGGTCTGCTCAGAATTTTGATTTGGGCTCATTTCGGCCTCCGTTTCCACTACGGGCAGTACTGCACAGGCTATTTCGTCATTTTGTGCAGATTTTCTGTCAGTGCCGTTTTCTGCATAACAGGTGCCATATAGTCTTCTACGGTTTGTGCTATATAGCACAAGTTGTTCCCGCTCCATTTCTCCTATTTTCGGGCAGTTTTCACATCAGGTGCAGCATTTACCATGGCTGACAACAACAACACAGATGTGTTCAAGATGTTTGCTGCTGAGGACAGGTTGGATGGGGACAACTACCCTATGTGGGCTTATATGATGCAACATGTTCTTGTGTCAAAAGGTGTCTGGAACATTGTGCAGGGCATTGATGTACGTCCTTGTTCTGAAGATGTAGGCGATATTGAGGATGTTGCAGGTCTTGCTGCAAGGATTGCAGCTGTTAGAGTTGTTTTGCCTACGGCAGAACAAGCTCGTTGGGATGTTAAGGATGCGCAGGCTCATGCATTGATTGCGTTGTCTGTGAAGCGCACCATTATTCCTCACATCCGTTCAACAAAATCTGCAAAACAGGCTTGGGATATTCTAGCAGGTCTTTATGCAAGCCGCAATGAGGCTAAAATTGCTTTGCTGCGTAAAGAGCTAGAGTCGAAGATTATGCATGAGGAAGATGATATGGACACTTTCCTTGCTAGTGTCAAGGATATCAATGAGCAACTCATTTCTGCAGGTGAAGTCATTTCTGACAGTTCCCTTGTGCAGACTGTTCTTGATGCCTTACCAGATTCCTACCAGACTTTTGCTAGTACTTGGAGACTGATGACCCAAGGAAATCCTGAAGTTGTCAAGTTTGATGCATTATGCACATTGCTGTTGCAAGAGTCACTTTCTAGAAAAAACAGGACTAGGCAGCGTGCAGTTGAACAGGCTTTTATTGCTTCTCAAAGAAAGGGTGGTAACAGTAATGCAGCCACTTCTTATGGTTCTGCTGCGAGTGGCAAAAATTCTGTTCCTAATGCTTCTGCTGGCAGCACTTCGTCTGGCAATTCTGGTGATAAGGGCAAAAAGAAGATGCGTTGCCATTATTGTAAAGCCAATGATCACTTGATCAAGTCGTGTCCTAAGTTGAAGGCCAAAGAGGCTAAGAAGAAAGAGGGTGGTTCCACTGCAAATGCTGGGTCCACTACAAATGCAGCCATTGTTGAGTCTTCTGTGAAAGGAGATTGTGATGCTGATGTTGATGCAGAATGGGCTTTTAGCGCAGAGTGCACTTACAATCCTGCTGTCCATGATGCATGCTTGTCAGTTGCTGCAGATTCACATGTGTGGTATTTCGACAGTGGTGCTACAAAGCACATTACCTCACATCGTGAATTGTTTACCTCTCTCGAGTCTGTCCCTCATGGGAATTCAGTCACTTGTGCCAACAACGCCTCTTATCCAGTTCAGGGAGTTGGAAAGATTGTGCTCACTGCTGGTAATGGCAGTTCCTTCACACTTGTTGATGCACTTTATGTACCTGGGATCAAGAAGAATCTCTTGTCTGTATCCGCACTTGCTAGACTTGGACTTGTAGTCAAATTTGTGGATGACAGATGTACAGTTCATGATCTCAGTTTTGGTGATGAAATTGTTGCATCTGGGCTTTTGTGCCGTGGGCTGTATAAGCTCACTTTGTATGACAAGTGTGGAAAAAATTTTGCAAATGCTGTTGCAGATTCAAGGGCTATTTCAGATGCAAAACTTTGGCATGCACGTTTTGGTCATCTGAATTTTGCCAGTTTGCTGCGTTTGCAGAAATCTGATATGGTTGCTTCTTTGCCGCCTCTTGAAGCACCTATCAAACATGTTTGTGAAGGCTGTATTCTGGGTAAAATGCAGCGTTCTAAGTTTCCAAAGGATGGTTCAGTTAGGGCCACATGCAGGTTGCAGCTTGTGCATAGTGATGTTTGTGGGCCCATGCAAACTCCGTCCTTGGGCAATTACCTGTACTTCGTGACTTTCATTGATGATTACTCCAGGCATGCGTGGGTATTTCCGCTTAAAGCGAAGTCCGAAATTTTTATGTGCTTCAAACAATTTTTGGCTATGGCTGAAAATGTCTCAAAATGTACTATGGGCACCCTCCGTTCCGATCGAGGGGGGGAGTATATGTCTCATGAATTTAATGCATTTCTGGCTAGTTGTGGGATAAAACACCAATGTACAGTGCCTTATACACCTCAGCAAAATGGTGTTGCTGAGAGGAAAAACAGGTCACTAACGGAAATGGCACGATGTATGGTCAAAAGTCAAGCTTTGCCGCATTCTTTTTGGCTTGAGGCCATCATGTGTGCCACTTATGTACTTAACAGGTGTCCTAC
Source organism: Adiantum capillus-veneris (assembly GCF_014529385.1). Taxonomy (NCBI): domain Eukaryota; kingdom Viridiplantae; phylum Streptophyta; class Polypodiopsida; order Polypodiales; family Pteridaceae; genus Adiantum; species Adiantum capillus-veneris. The sequence continues at coordinate 70,142,140 of NC_140960.1, read as the reverse complement.
GAAAGCTTTGTAGTCTATTACTCCATATGAAGCATGGCATGATAGAAAACCTTCTATTGAGCACATGCATGTTTTTGGTTGTTTGGCATATGCTTTGGTGCCACAAGTGCAGCGCAGAAAATTGGATGATAAGGCTGTCAAATGTATTTTTGTTGGTTATAGTGCTGAAAGCAAAGGTTACAGGTTGTATCATCCGCAAACAAAACGTATTCTGGTTTCACGGGATGTAGTGTTTGTGGAAGATTCTGTTCAACCCTTGCTGTCATGTACTAGAGACAATAATGTAAGCTCACAGGACATTTATGACACTTTGTTGCCTCTTTTCAGTGGTGGAAATACGAATGTAAGTTCCAATGAGGCAAATGTACAGCCTATGGGGGTTTCTGAAAATGTTTTAGAATAGCCTATTACTGATGCAGATGTACATGATGTACTTGATGAGGAAAGGGCTGAAAATGAGCAGGCTAGAGGTATGCCAAAATGGCTGGTGCACACTTTGCGTGACAGTAAATTGGATGCACCTTTATCTAGTCGTACTCGTTCAGGCTCTCGCCATGCATCTTATGCATCAGATTGTTATGCTTTGGCTGTGTCTAGTTTACATGATGTTGAGGAGCCTCTGTCTTTTGATGAAGCACAGAATTCAGAAAATTGGATTGCTGCCATGAAATCAAAATATGATGCACTTATAGAGAATGACACATGGACTTTATGTGATTTGCCTCCTGGCAAAAAGGCCATTGGTACGAAGTGGGTTTACAAGTTGAAACGCAAGCCGGATGGTGAGATCGATCGCCATAAGGCTCGACTTGTTGCAAAGGGTTATGCACAACAAAAAGGCATAGATTATGAAGAGACTTTTGCTCCCACTTGTCGTATGACTACTGTGCGTTTTCTATGTGCATTGGCAGCTCATTTTGGTTGGGATGTACATCAATCAGACATTGTTACTGCTTTCTTGAATGGTGACATATTTCAGGAAGTTTATGTAACGCAGCCTCGCGGTTTTGTCATAAAAGGACAAGAGGACAAAGTGTGCAAATGTAAGAAGGCTTTGTATGGGTTGAAGCAATCTCCTCGTGCTTGGTATGAGAAAGCTGACACTCATTTGGTTAAACGAGGCTTTCGTAACAGTCCAACAGAAAGCACATTGTATGTAAAGCGTGAGGATGATGTATTTCTCATTGTGGTTCTTTATGTTGATGACTTGCTGATCACTGGACCAAATGAGAGACATATTGCTGAATTTAAGGCTGATTTGAATGCTACTTTCAAGATGAAAGATTTGGGGCTGTTGCATCATTACTTGGGTATACAGTTTTAGCAGTGTGATGGTGGTATTGCCTTGTGTCAAAAAAGTTACATAGAGTCATTGCTATGTAAGTTTGGACTTGAGGATTGCAAACCTATTGCCACTCCCATGGAAACAGGTTTGAAGTTGAGTCTACATGATGCTGGCAATCCTGCTGATGTCACTCTTTACCAAACTGCTGTTGGCTGCCTCATTTATGTATGCAACACGAGGCCAGATATTCAGTTTGCAGTCTCGCAGGTCAGCAGATTTATGCATAGCCCAGGGTCTAAGCATTGGCAGGCTGTCAAGAGGATTTTCCGCTACCTTAGTGGCACTTTACATCTTGGCTTGTTTTATCCCAAGGGGGGATCATTGCCGCCAGACTTACATGCTTTTTCGGACTCAGATTGGGCTGGTTGTTTTGACACGCGAGTGTCCACAAGTGGTTTTTGTTTCATGCTTGGCAGTTCATGTATATCATGGTTGAGCAAGAAGCAACCTACTGTGGCCACTTCGAGTTGTGAGGCTGAGTACAGGGCAGTCTTCACAGCTATGGTTGAGTGTGTATGGCTCAGACGCCTTATGGCTGACTTGGGTGTTGGACAGGACACTGCCAACACTATCTACACTGACAGTCAGAGCGCATTGGCAGTTGCGAGGAACCCAGTTTTTCATGCTCGCACAAAGCACATTGAGGTGCATTACCACTATGTCAGGGAGAGGCTCTCAGCAGGAGAGATCAGCTTGGCTTATGTGCCAACACAGGACAACCTTGCAGATCTTTTCACAAAGGCATTGTCTCGTGAGAAGCTTGAAGCTTTCCGCAAAGCTTTGGGCTTACTCTTCTTTGTGGACTGATCCTGTCCTCAGGGCATGGCACTTCCCTTTACTCATGTGCCAGCTCTCGTTCACCGCATCACTCCAGGGGGGATTTGTTACCATATACATGTGGTAGTGATGTGTGTGAACACACTAGGACCGCCGGGGCATTTTTTCCCTCTTTAGGAGGTTTTTTCCCCCGTGCATTGTATATACGCCCATCACTCTAGGGCTATCTATCTTTCCATTGCACACTAAGTAACACACTCTCTATTGTGTGCCTTGAGCTCCCTTCGTCTTCTCCAAGCTGTGTGTGTTTCTCTGCAACCCTAATTCCAACAACAGCAAACAAGGTCTGTATCTGGTGGAATCTGAGGAAGCCATAGCCAAATAACTTGGTGGTGAATGTTGGGGTAGGGCTAAAGATCATTCCTCTTAACTTTAACACCTTCTTCGGGGTCTGCTTCAAATGCAGCAAATTCGGACATTATGCAAGGGCGTGTCGTGCTGAGGTGCTAAAGCCTACAGAGGAGAGAAGCGAATCACAAGCTACCCCACAGGGTGGCACGAATACAGTAGATCCAACAAAAAAGCCTACTAAAGATCTTGGCAAGGCAGAGGGTGGGAAAAATAAAGTCAACTTGAATAAAGATGTGGAGAAACAAGATCATGGCAACCGGGGTAAGGGAAAGACCACCCAGAGCTACCGCTTTTCATCCACCGCTCAGCAAAGAACGGCCACCCCAGTAATGCAGAAGATGGTGATGTCTCCAACTATTAGGTCAAAATATGAGGGCTAGCAACAAGTATCTCGTATTTCATGTAGACGATTCAAAGCAAAGACTAGGGCCTTGGGACAAATCATAGGTCTCCCGCCGGATTTCCCAAAGCCTCCTATCCTGTATGACAATATATTCGAAGTTTTGGGGAAGATGGACATTTTCACTTCCAAGCTGGATACCATGCAGGTTCTAGCAGAAAAAGAGCCAATGGAAGAGGACAACCTGAATGGGAAATCTGGTGAAGAGTTCTTGGAGGCAGAAGAATTTGTCCCCCTTTCCCAATGATGGATACTCTCTCTATTCAATCTTGGAATGTGAAGGGACTACAAACTGGAAGAAGGGCACTCTCTTCTGGGAGGAAGTGAAGACAGAGAAGGCAGTCAATTGTTGGGCCATCCAAGAATACCATTTGGGTGCCCGGTGCTTTTATGGGGAAGGAAGCAAAGGTTTCAGTGGTGTCTTGTCCATTGCTCACAGAGATTTGGAGCCAAAGGTGGTTATTAACCACCCATCTGGAAGAGTCCTTGGTGTTAGAATCAGATGGAACAATCGACCTATCACCATAGTAAATGTTTACGGCCCCTGTAACGCAAAGGATAAAGCTAAACTATGGATGCAGCTCAAGGATACTCCGATCAAAGGGGAGTGGCTGATGGTTGGAGATTTCAATATGGTTGAGAAAAGCAAGGACAGAAAAGGCTCCGCCAGTCTACTGGCTGGCTCAAAAAAGTCTAAATGGCTGAGCTTATGTGAGAAGTGGGCTATGATTGACTTGTGGGAAGTGGGCCCATGGAACAACATGCCTGGATTCACCTACACAAGCCTTTAGTATGCTTGCACTGCCTCCCGTTTGGATAGATGCTACTGCTCTCATCAAGCTGACTGGATCTCATTGACGTTAGAGATGAAGGTAATCTCAACAAAAAGCCTCTCCGATCACATGCCATTACACTTACAACTCAAGAAAGAAAAAGGCCGGGGGGGGGGGGGGGGGGGGGGCAATCCCCGAGAGGGGAGAAAAAGCTTCTTGTTACAGGGACACACCTGTTCAAAGACCCTCTCTTCAGAAGCATCACCAAGAAAGAGTTGGGAAAGCTCAAGAAAGATGTGGGGATGAATAAACCTAGTGCTTGGGATGTATTTGTTTGGAGTGTACAAAAATCTATCAAAACTTTGGGTCGTCGGGTAAAAAAAGCCAATGAGGCACATATCAAACATCTCAACAAGGAGGTAGCACAATTAGCCTCAAGGAAGGCTGCCAGACTGGCTACCAAAGATGAGCACAAGCAATGGCTTGAAGCTAAATCTCACCTGGCCAACGAACAGCTGGAGGAAATCAAGAAGGCAAGATTGCTATCTAGGGAAACTTTCCTGCAACCAGAGCCTTCTAACCAAGCACATTTTTTTAGGGCTATGAAAGTGAGGAAAATTCGAGGCCGCGTGCAAGTGCTCGACGATGAGAAAGGGAATACAATTCAAAACCAAGATGAGATGGCTGCACTTACGCTCAAGTATCTTAGCCAGATTATCGGCTAGCAAGAGACCCAATCTCAGGAAGTGGAAGAAGCCCGGGAATCTTTACTTGGAAGTGATGAAAAGAAGGTTCCCCAAGAGGAAGCCAACCGCATGGAAAAGGCCTTCTCTGAGGAAGAATGCTCAGTGGCACTAAAATCTCTTGGCAATGAAAATTCCCCCAGGATAGACTGACGGCTGAATTCTCCAGGGAATTTGGGACGATCTCAAGGGTCCAGTCACACGGATGACCAATCTAGCTATTTCCGAAGAGTCGTTGGATGCAAGTGTTAAGAGAGGGCTTATCAAGCCCATCCCCAAACAGATTTTGTGCTCTCAACTTAAAAATTGGCATCCCATTATGATGATGTCAGTAGCATACAAAATTATTGCCAAGGCAATAGCTCTCAAACTTGCCCCCCTCCTGAGTCGGATCATCTCTCCCCATCAACATGGGTTCATTAAAGGGAGATCTATATATGAAAATATCTTGGCAGCAATGGTAGGAATAGAGTATGCATCCTTCTCCAAGCAAGAGTGCATCTTGCTGCAGCTGGACCTCGACAAAACCTATGATATGATAGAATGGTCCTATATAGAAGAAGTCATGGGAGCTCTGGGCTTTGGGCCTCGCCTTTGTCGCCTCATACACACACTAGGCGGTGGCAGCCAATCAGAGATCCTATTTAATGACAGAATTGTGGGATCTTTTGAGGTTAAAAGGTCTATTAAGCAAAGATGTCCCCTGCCCCCCTTGCTATTCACCATCGGGTCGAATTTTCTCATTACAATGCTCGAACCCAGTGCTACGTGGGGAGAGATTCAAGGTCTGGCATTGCCGGGCAACGACTAGCTACTGGCCAAAATGTTCGCAGATGATTTTCTCCTATTCTTGAAGGCATACCCTCAAGTTGTCAAAAGAGCTCTGGAGATTGTGAAAACATTTGCCGTGGCCTCGGGATCCAAGTGCAATATAGAGAAGTCAAGACTAATCTCCCTGTCAAAACGACTCTTTTCACCTTGCAGTCTGGACATGAGAGATTATCTCAAAAGGGAGTATATTTAGACACCTGGGAGCCCCGTAGGGGTGGACGTAACCCACAATCAAAGATTTCAATGGGTCATTGAAAAAATAAGTGCCAAAATGAGAAGGTGGGAGTTTGCTCTCCTACCCTTCTAAAGCCGGATTAGAGTGATGAATGCTTTTATGATCTCGTATATTGCTTTCCTCAGCCCCGTGCAAAAGATGGCTGAGTGTAACTGGAAAGAATTCTTAAAACCAGTGAAAAGGTTTCTTTGGAAGAACAACACGAAAACCTCCCGGCCATGGCAGTGGGCTAGATGGGAGGTAGTTTCTCGCCCGGTAGACCAAGGAGGGCTCATCATTCTTAACCCTGTATCTCATGCTGAGGCCCTTTGTGCCATATTTATGGTCTCATTGGCTAAACATGACCAAGCTTGGGCTATCATGACCAAGGAAATGCTTGATGCAGCAAAACTGGGATCGAAAGGGGGAAAGTGGAAGGGGGATGTGATGCACGACAAACTTCTCGCCTCGAAGTGGTCTTATCTTAGATCTGTTGGACTCTCAGGGGAGCTGATGAGGAAGTGAAAAAGTGCTGTTGAGGTTTTGGAATGGGGGGGGGGGGGGGGGGAAGTAACCAGATACTTTAAGAACTCCATATTGCACTGGTCCCCTTGGCTCTCTAAAATATTGGGGCCATCGCAAAGCCCTTACTGGATAGAAATGGCCAGGAAGGTGAATAATAAGGGGCTCATTTGATTAGAGCAATTCTGGGATGGCAACAGGAAGTGCTGGAAAACTGCTGACTCTTTAGCCATCCAATTTCAACTGGATGGCTTGGAGATCTTACTACTCTATAGGGTGATTAAAGAGCTTGATAAGGTGGTGATGCCAATTTGTGAATTCAACTTTGAATGGGACGCTTGGAGATGGTCTGGGACTAGCCTCTTTTGGAAACCACACTCTAAAGGTATTTACCATGCATTAATGCACGAGGCTAATTGGTGTATCCCCCTCAACAAATTATGGAAGAGGCACTGGACGGAAAAACGGTGGGAGGGAGTCATGGAGAACATCAAGATAGCCTCAGTATATGAAGATATTTCTGTGGAAAGTGATGTGGGGTGCTCTGCCAACGGGCGTAAAGATACAAGAAAGAGGCATCGGGTCCGATCGTTGCTCGGGGTGCAGAATAGCCAGTGAAGACCTAGCCCACCTTTTCATGGTATGCCAGCAATCAGGGGCATGGCTGGAAAAATATGCAAGTGGATTCAAAGGACATGGCCAATTAAGTTCTTCAAGAATGATCTGTTCTTTGGTAGTAACAGGATGGGAAGTCCTACTCTTCTCGTCTGCACTCAAATAATCAGGTACTACTTCTTACACCATATTTGGCAAGTAAGAAACTGCCGCATGTTTGAGGGGGATCTAGATGTGCCAAGCTTTTGTGAAATCACACAAGAGAGCAAATTGATGATCCACATGATCGGATGCAAACAAGCCTCAGAGGACTGGTCTAGAACAATACATAACATCTTGTAATAAGTAAAGCCGAGGAGTAGGAGTGGTTTCTCTACCAAGAAGATAACTTGTAATCCTTTGACCCTCAAGGCTCGGTCTGAGCTTGAGGATTGGTGTATATTTCTGTTCTTAATACTATCCACTCAAAATTGTGAGTTTTGCAAAAAAAAAGAAGATATAATTGATGGTTAGATGATACCGGAGCTGATATTCTCCTTGCTCTTGATTCCTCACCTATCTCCTTTTTAAAATGAAACTTCCAATCCCACTTTCAATACTACCTGGAATCTTTGGAGATTATTGATGGAGATTTCTCAGCCCGTACTCATTGTCATGGCCATTGATTATCATTCTGCACTAACCGTCCAACTTGGAGGACCTTGATGTCGACTGTGCATGGCCTTTATTAAGAAAAAGGGCTCCCCCAACCACTACCTTGTGTAGTGGCGACCACACCCACTCCACATGATGACTACTCACAAAGCTTCCTTCTACTCAGGCGCGACCTATCAGGGCCTTGTTAGTTGGTGTATTGTCTTCTAGTGAGTGAGTTCTCTCCCTGCCCACCATTTGCTACCAGTCCATGGCTCGTGCCCCATTTGGCACCTCATTAGGTTTTCCTCTTTAATCAAGGGAGTGTATCTTGCAAGATACCAACTGATGGAACCCACCCACTGCTAGCCCATGGCTCGTGCACCATGTGGAACATCATTAGGTATCTCCTCTTTGATCAAGACGTGGCACCTTGCAAGAAACCTGCTAATTCATCATTTCTACCCTACTCAATTGAAATCCACTTTCTCATTACTTGGAATCTCCTCTAGATTCCAATTAAGACCTTGATGAATCTTCAAGATTTGATAAAGGTATTGCCATAGCAGATGAGTACCAAACTCCTTATCTCAATGTTATAGACAATCCTTCAGCGTAAGCCACTGCATCGTGTGAGGGTAGCTACAAGCTCAATGAGCCCTTATGCTCTAAAAAAAATGATTATCCCTCCCTCAAGCACACCTCTTGGTCTTCCTCTCTTCCCACCATGTCCTTGATGTGCTTGGCACATTGCTCCTCATCTCATTCTATTAGCTATCACTTGACTCCCAACCACCTAGAGCTCACATGGCTGGTGTCATCACCTGCCACATGGCCACCATTTGCATTTTCCCAAATTAGGGATTTTTGCAAATTTTGGCTAGCCGAAGCACATAATTTTTGTTTTGGTCCAAATGGCATTTGATTCCTTGGGCAGCTTTGGAGATGCTTGAGTCAGGTTGGACTTTCTCAATGGTATGGTGCCAACCAATGTTTGCTTCCATTGTTGGTGTGACCCGATCTGAGAATGCTGGTATGATCATTGATGTTGGGGGACATGTGGGGGTGGGGTGGCAGACACCCCCTACATGTGATGGCTCCCCTACAAAAATCTTTTTATATTATGCATATAGCCGTAATCTTATTTTCTCCTTGTGTTTCTAGGTACCCATGGCATGGTGTATGCAGGAGGTTGATGTTGTTATTTTTTGGTTTAATTAAGTAACTCACAGTTTGTAAGTATTGCCAAATAAAAGGAGTACATATACAAAGAGGCTGTTTAATTATTTCCCTCCTTACAAGAACAATATGAAAAATCACAATAGCTTACATAAAAGGATAAGAGAAAGTAGGAAAGAGATTACTGCCATTGGTGAATAGAAAAACTCTGAAGAGTGGTTTAGAGCAATTGGCATTGTAATGTATGATCTACACAAATGATTGTAAGGGTTGAGATACGCCTATGTTGGGGGTCTTGTAACTTTTTATTGGTGCATGTGATCCCTCAAGGCTCATCACGAACTTGAGGTTACTTTGTACATTTCTTGTGGAGTTATATAATTCCCACTAGCAATTGTGAGTTTGGCCAAAAAAAAAGAGAGCCTATGAGGCCCATTTTTCAATGTCTCTCTTTATAGAATTATGAGAACAAATGTCAACTATCTCTCACATGGCCTACATATAGATAAGATAATGCATACGGTTTGAGTGAGGAAGAGTTTGTTGTTGTGTAACTTGTTGAGATATCAAGCTCAATGTGTAGTACTTCTGGATGAGTATCACCAATAATCATCATCATTGGCGTGCCTTGGTGGATACACATATCTTTACCAGTGATACTACACCACCAATTTGGTCTACATACTGGAGTGATACAACGCTTATCCGTCTAGCTCACTCACTAGTCGTTCACACTAGAATGTTGTACTATTTTCCCTTTATGTTGTATTTTCCTTTTATGCTTTGCAGACTTCTTATTTTGAGTTAGTGAAGAAGAAGAAGAACAAAGGTTTTTCCTCCATGTGTGTGTGTGTGTGTGTGTGTGTGCACATGTGCACTTGAAAAAGCTCAAGCTCTCTCCTTCTCTATCTCCTAACATGGTATTAGAGCTTGATTATCTATGAGGAACTTAGAGCAGCAAGCGAGAGTGGCAAAAGAAGCGGTTTTGGAATTGCCAAGAGCCATCGTCAAATGATCTTGGATTGAGGTGCTTCTTTTTGAAGATTGTGGTTCTTGGGTTTGTGTGTAGTCCTTTGGAATGTTACTATACAACAAGTTTTTTATTTCGAACATGTTTTGGTCCTTATTTTGGAGTTAAAGTGCGTTCAGAATGCAGAAATGCTAAGGTTCTCAATTCTATAGATTTACATTTTGGTGGTGCCAAAAGTTCTTTGGTTGCAACATTCATCGATATTCTAAAACATGTATATGTATGCATAGTATTGTTATAGGTGGTAACTAACTATTTTTAGCACGTTGCACAGAGACTTAGTGAAGTGTTAAATCATGTCGTCCAACAATGATGGACATGAGAAGATTATTAGTGAGAAGCTATACAAGAACAACTTTCATGTTTGGAATTTCAAAACGACCAATTTCCTTATATATAAAGGTTATTGGGAGTACATTGATGGAGAGCATGAGACGACACAACATTACCAAGGGAAGGTGCAACTATTGCACAAATGAAGGTGTTTGAATATTAGGACTGGGTGCTTGGAAGGTCATGTATGGGCTTTTTGTCAGTGTGCATGACACTATGATTGGGGATGCAAGATGCTCACACCCCTAAGTAGTCTTGGGATACCTTACTATCATTGGATGTGACCAACACAGAAGCAAGGAACCTCTAGTTGAAAACTAAGCTGAATACAATTGAGAAGAAAGAATTATTTATCAATGACTGTTTTCTGAGGATAAAGAACACATGTGAAGTCCCTTGCATCAATTGGTGTTACGATTGATGATGATGATAAGATGGAAGTATGTCTGCAAGGTTTAGCTTTAGAAGACAAACAGTCTAAGATTGATATCCATCTTTGAGAGAGCACTCCCATGTTTACACATTTGGTGTCCTTACTCATTGTGAAAGAGAAGGAGCTTAAGAAAGACTCCTCTACGTGGAGAAATAAAGTTCTAAGCAGGTTCTCTTTAACAACAGATAAAGAGGAAAGAAAGTTGCACGGGTCATGGAGATGGTTTAGGAAGCGGCAACCACCAAGTACAACAGCAGAATTATGCTCAAAAGACAAAACATAGGTGTTCGAGGAAATTTTTTAAGGTAGGGAGAGTCCTAGTGGTCGTGGTGATGTGCAACATAACAATAAAGGTCAACATGGAAATGTTGTATGTTGGGGTTGGCAATTTTATTGTATGAGAGTTTTATTTTGGTGGTTTTCAAATATAAATTAACTCATTAGGGGCCCCCAATCTTGGAAAAATAAAAATCCTTTCAAAACACCTTAAGTGTATAAGTGAAGGGTGAGTTTAGGAAATGAAAGACTTGACAAACTACTAACTAGAGGAGGTGAGGAAGTCCAAAATATTGTTTAGAGAAACCTACCTTCAATAGGAGGAGGCTAATCAAACTCACTTTTATAGAGTCCTCAAAGTCAACAAAAATCAGGGTATAGTCGACTTCCTCACTAATGGGAAGGAAATGAGGTCAAGTACCCAGATAAAATGGCTCATTTGATGCTTGATCACCTTCAATAGATCATAGGACAGCCTGAGGTCCTATCCCCTGAAGTGGAAAAAGATAGAGCTACTCTCCTTAGAAGTGTTCAAAAAATGATTCCCATGTTGGACTCCAACCTTTTGGAGAAGGAGTTTACTGAAGAGGAATACTCTCTCGCACTTCAACCCTAGGCAAGGAGAGATCCCCTAGGTGGGATGGAATGACAGCTGAATTTTTTAAAGAATTCTGGGATGCGGTGAAGTCCTCAATCACGGTGATTTCCAACCAAGCTCTGGTGGATGGAGTCTTGGGCTGAAGTATCAAGAGGGGCCTCATTAAGCCTATCTCGAAACAAGTATACTGCTCCTAGTTGAAACATTGGTGGCCTATCACCATGATGTTAGTAGCCTACAAAATTATTGCCCTCAGGCTCTCTCCCCTCCTTGATAAAGCTATCAGCCCCCACCAACATGGATTTATCAAGGGACAAATCTATACTTACCCACAGGTCAAGAAAACTTTTCAAGCTTCAAAGGTACAATACCAAAATTCCAGTATTTCTTTGATTTGCTGAACACTTAAAAGAAAAGATTAGTGATGATTTAAAACAATCTAATTGAGAACCGTGGTTGCCTTGATAATTTGAACCCCTTGTTAGATTTTACAAAGAAGCTACTTAAACTAACAAATGGTTGAGACCAACATAGACTACTGTGCTACCAATAGTGATTATAAGCAGCTTGCTAAAGTGAACATAGCTACTATCCCTTGGTAGTTGAGAACTTCTTTCCTTGAAAGTACAAGTATGAAAAGGCCAATCAAGACCATCAACACTTATGGAGTGATTTTTCATTAGTTGGGTCATATCTCTAAAAATACCAATCCTATAAACATAATTAGTCTATAGAATGATAGTTACAATTGAATCTTTTGAAAAGATCATATCTCCCCATTAAAAGAAGAGAATTATCACAAAACCAAAAAGAACAGATCTTACCTCGTCTTAAAGAAGTGTGTGAGTCTAGTGCACATGGATATCACATTGAGTGGAATTTATCGTGACCAATTAGATGAAAAAAGGTGGCCTTGACAAAGTAGCTAGTGTTATAGCTGAAGTGTAAACAGTGATCAAGTGAAATTACTTCCACCTTATTGGCAAATTGTGCATGCAAGTGAAATAAATATATTGATAAGACCTTGGCTACCATGACAGCCTCAATTGTCTTGCACGATCAATATTGGCATGGATACATCACAATTTAATGTTTTCATTCGTTAAATGTGAGCTTATATTCTAGTATTGTCAATTCTCTAAAGTTGTGTGTTTTGTCCTTGATCCCAAGTCAATGAGAAGTACCTTTGAATAGAGTAGAAGCCTTGCTTCATGGAATGGCCATCAAAGCACTTTGCTTTGCACAGTAGGAGCTCCTTCCAAATTAAGGTTTAAAGATGGAAAAACAAGAACAGCTAGAAATTTTATAACTATGGTGTCCATCTGTGGCCAACTGAGAAGAATTTCTAGTCCAGTTTTGCTAGTCCTTGCTTGAATCTAACTCATAGCCATGGTTTTTGATGGATTGAGAGATTTGTATGTACCTTGTAAACCCTCTTGGGTTGGTTCATGCCAACACCCAGTGAAAGACTATTAAAGAATGTTGCAAAGTCCCCCCCCAAGTTCGTATGATGATAGCATATTCCAAACTTTGGAAGCTTCTATGCAATATGTATAAAATTGAAGCCTTGCTTCACAGAAGTACATCGAAAGAATAAAACATGATGGAGCTTTTGTGCTCATAACTAACATATGCTTTTGTTGACACATACATGCCATGGCAAAAAAAAAAATTTGACCTTGTCAACCATTTATAAATAGTCGACCTTGTTGAATTATATGTCATATTGAGAATTATAAAAGTATGTTAATCGATGACGAAGACTCGTGTGATGATCTTTTACAGGTCATGCAGTGGAGTCAGTACCTGGCGAATATGAGGCTAGACGTCGGCCCAATTAACATCCACGGATATCACATTGTTTTGAGTTAGAGACCGAGCTTGTTGCTCCTAGAGGTGATTGGGTGATCGTCGATGAGAGGTGCACCACATATCTCAATTGATAGTAATTTTTACTTTGACCAACCATTATGGACGCCTACATGTGAATGAGCTAAATCCATATAAAAGGGTCAATGTGACCAAAATGCCTCATTCTGAGAGGTGCATGCTAAATAGAGTGCTCTTGCCTTATCTCCATCTCCTTCTCCATTGTGTGCTCACGAATGTATATGTGTGTGTGTGTAAGAAAGAGAGAGAGAGAGAGAGAGAGAGAGAGAGAGAGAGAGAGAGAGAGAGAGAGTGCGATTGAGCATTGCAGCAGTATCACGGGCGGTGAGGTGGTTGAGCAGCGGCGTCGGCGAGCTCCCTCTTCACGATGGCGCCAATTTCTTGCAATGATGAAATTCAGAGGTGAGTGACACACCATTTGCATTCCTGATCTTCCATGCACACGGGTTGCGTGTGTGCAGCCTTAGTGGCTCACACGCAGGTGCACATCAAGTCCCATGTGATACGACTTTTTGGCGCTACTACTGGGGAGGTGCTGTGTGCTTAGCTTGCGATGCAGCTGTTTATTGTCCTTCCTTATGTTTTTTTATTTGATGTTTTTTGTAGATTTGTTGTTTGGGTGAAGAAAGGTTAGGGTTAGGATTAGATTTGTTGTCATTTTGAAGTAATTTTTGCAGTTCTAGAAGTTTTGCATCAAAGTTTTGCGTTTTTTGTAATTTTTTATATTTCACAACAATTTTTTACACTATTTAAATTTCCAACAAAGATCAAAATTTAAAATCCGCTTTTTCTACAATTAATTGCGTGGGTAGCACGCCTTTGCATAAAATCTTCAATTTCCTGCGTTTTTTGCAATTTTTTGAATTTCTAGGGGAGGGGGGGCGGTGTGTGCAAAAACAAAAAAAACAAAACCATGCATTACTCCTTAGCCTTATGATATAGTATATACTCAATACTATATATATAGTCTACTATCCCAAGAGAAAGGAGGGCATGTGGGATATGTCCTCCTCGCTCCCCTTCACACTTGCACCCTTGGACTTTTTCGAGCCTTGTGCCCAAATTGTAAGAGACTGTTTCAAGGATTTTGAGGGCATAATGTAGCCAAATCTAGGGCTGTAAAGCATGTCACGTCCCTCTGATCGCGAAGCTCGTTTTGAGCTATCATATGCTATATTCCATAGCTTGGTCAGAAAAAAAGGACAAAAAATTCAAAAATTTGAGAGTAAAACTAGGTTGCAAAACATCCAAAAAACTAGGTGAGCGGCCTTCATGGACACTCACCAACACTTTTAGGGTGTCAAGGTCATATGCACCTACGCTCTAGTTGTGTGGTAGAGCACATGCATATAGAGAGTGCCTCTGTTTACACAGGCACCCATTATCCCTCCACATTAGGCTCTCAACAGGAACCCAAGGTAATACTACTCCAGACCCCCTCCTAGCAGCTAGTGACTCTTCCTCTGACTCAGAGGCGATGGAGGGATATCCTACAGAAAACCCTGAAATGTCAAGTCAAGACATACATGCCTTTGCCCCACGGCACGGGTCTAGCATGTTTAGCCGCTTAAAAGAGACCTTTAGTCGAGCCACCCGTTCAGAGCCCACAACTAGTGAAGGGAACGAGGGCAATGGGGAGGTAGATTTGTCTTTCACTTGTCATGTAGACCATGTACTCCCTAAGGGTGCCCATGTTGACATCCTAACTACTCCGTTCATTCAAGACCCTACTGAGCCATTACCCCCTGAGGTTCTACTACCCGATGGTGGGAGTCTTTCCAAAGTGCAAGAGATCAAACGATATATGCAAGCAACAAGTGAGAGGGAATTTGAGAACCTACGAACGCTAGAACAAAGCTGAGCCATGAAAGCGAAGACCCCTATGATAACAACCATGCCAGCCAAGCGATCGAGTGCTCCCAAGATAGTAGTCACGGAGAGTCAGGCGATGGGGAGTCATAATGCTTCCACTTCAAGGGGAACCTCCAACACACCAAGCTTAGAGGAGAGATTTCTCATAGAAAATTGGGAGTATGACCTACAAACTGAGACGTTGATCGACCTGGTATGTGCACATGTTGCACATACCATGTGGGGTGGTTAGAGGTGGTACAATCCATGTTTGGGGCCACAAGTTTAGAGGAGCAACAACGGATGATCTATGATGTCATCCATGGTGCCATCCAATTAGCACTACAACATAACCCAAAGTTATCGACGTCCTATATGTCGACGCCCGTGCCTTTCCACGTCCATATCGACGTTCTTACACTCTGTCAATATGTGCGTCGATAACTGCGTCGATATGCCCGTGGATATATGCATAGAAAGGTAAAGTTTTCCACGCACATATCGACGCAGTTATCGACGCACATTTCGATGCTAAGAATTTGGGGGGAAAAAAAAGCCGAACCCGCGCAAAGGGGCCATTTTCGCTCTCAACGCGTGCGTTCTCACATCTTGGCCGAAACCTGCACAGTAGGTATTATGGCACTCTTCTTCCCCCCCCCCCCCCCCCCCCCCCCAGCCCCCCTCTCTCTCTCTCTCCACATCGTGTGTGTGTGTGTGTGTAGGAAAGAGATAGAGAGAGAGAGAGAGAGAGAGAGAGAGAGAGAGAGAGAGAGAGAGAGAGAGAGAGAGAGAGCGGTGTGTGTGTGTGTGTATGTAGGAAAGAGAGAGTGAGAGTGGTGTGTGTGTGTGTGTGTGTGTGTTTGTGTAGGAAAGAGAGAGAGAGAGAGAGAGAGAGAGAGAGAGAGAGAGAGAGAGAGAGAGAGAAAGAGAGAAGTCTGTGTGCGTGTAGGAAATTAAAGAGAAAGATAGATAGATAGTTCTATTATCGTCCTGGGAGGTCAAATATGACCTATGGGACCAAATGAACATGTCACGTGGTGTGAGTGGAGTTCATAAGTGACTCTCGATGCTCAAAAATGGCTGAAATGAGTGTCGCAATAGAGAGTCAACATCGTGGTTGGGAGAGGAAGGTATGTAGGGAGAGATCATGGCTGAATATATGGGGAAAATAGGACCTAATGTGGTCAAAAGCTGAGCACTCAAGTAGTGTGTGGTACTCACTCTCTCGCACTTGACGAGGGCATAAGGTGCAAAGTCTATGACACTCCTCGCCAGTGCCCCAACGTCCTATCTCGCAACGTAGAGAATGGGAGCTAAGACGAATGGAGGCAATGGTGCGGATCGCACTCAATGGGATGGGCTCAAGGATGTAGGAATGGGTTCCGTTACCTCGTTCCGAGAAGAAGAGAGATTTGTAGTTTGGGGCAACGTGTGTGGTGTAATGGCTGAAGCGAGAACCTCCGGATTTCTCCCAAGCCGTGATACATTGGCGTTGTAAGAAGGCCTCATTAACTTGGGAGTCGATCGACGCATCCTTGACCAAGTGACATGCATCCCATCTTCCAAACCATTTCTTGATATCAAGCATCCACCCCGAACTTAGTATTTTGCTCTTGCATGTCTTTTGAACCATTTGACTTGCTTCATATGCAATTCTAGGAAGTCGATGCAAAGGGCTATGTTGTGTCTTACGCATGTACTCCACAACCCTTTGGATGCCCAAGACCTCAATGGGAAGCAATCCGGACTCAAGAAGTAAGAGCATGTAGGGTGTTTGTGTCTTGACTTGGAGAAAGTTGGTGAGAAAACGCTTTTGGACATTCTCAAACTCTTTCCAACTAGACTTCCCGATGCTTCCACCCCACACCTCCACTCCATAAAGAAGCACCGATGTCACCAATGTGTCAAAGAGGTACTTTTTGAGAGCCCAACACTTGATCTCTCCTGCATTGCACATGTTCTCAAATGCATAATAGGCCCTCTTTCTGGCTTCCAAGCGACGCATTGCACAATCCTTCCATTTATGATTGGATGGAACCTCAAGGCCAAGGTACTTGAAGTGATCTACCACTTCAAGTTTCTCATTGTTATATACAATGCATGGATTTTCATCATTGAGGGTCTTTACAAGCATAACCTTGGTTTTGGATCCATTCACGATCAGCCCGCTATGTAGGCAAAAGCGTTCCAAGACACTCATAAGCTTTTGTGCATCTTCTAAGGTATGTGCCAAGAGCACTACATCATCGGCATAAAGCAAAAGCATGATCACCGCATTTCCAATCTTAACCTCTTCTATGCCTTCTTGCTGCATAAAGTCAAGAACCATGCATTCCAATTCATCAATGAGTAGCCCAAAGAGGGTTGGGGAAAGTGGGCATCCTTGTTTGACACCAATAGTGCTTGCAAAAAATTCTGAAATTCCATCTTCCATACGTAATCGACATATCACTTTTTGGTAGATGCGAAAGACTGCATGCATAAATTCTCTCGGCACTTGAAGGCTTTGCATACGTCTCCAAAGATTTCCTCGCGGTACCATGTCAAAAGCTTTCTTGAAATCCACAAAGCAACAATACAACTTTTTTCCTTTCAATCGAGACGCTTCCATAAGAACTCGGAGAGTGACAAGGTGATCAATAGTGCTATGATGCTTTCGAAAACCTGCTTGGCCAAGTGCACGTTTGCCATTCTTTTCGGCCCATTCACTTATGTTCATCTCCATGATACATCCAAATAACTTTGCCATTAAAGAACCAACCATTATAGTGCGATAGTTGTTCACATTGTTTACATCTCCTCCTTTGTGCAAAGGTTTGATCCAATTTGCACTCCAATCATGAGGCATGCCATACTGAAGTGCAAGGTTAAACATATTGCATATCCAATATCGTGTTTTCTTGCTTGTCCATTTAATCATTTCAGCCTTGACACCTTGAAGGTCACCTGCCTTGCGAGTAGCAAGTTTCTCAAGCGCGCGGCATACATCTTCAATAGTAAAGAAGGGAGACATAAACGGAAGGGAGCTACAACACTCCATCTTATCAACATTGGGTTGCTCATAGAGATTCTTACAATGCATATACATATCCTCAAGAGTCAAGTCACCAAAGCTCTCAACGTGCTTGCCTTTTAGATTTTGCCAAAACTTGCCACATGCATGTGCTTTCTCTTGTGCTAAAAGAAGTTGTTTTTCGACTTCCCACCTTCTCCTCTTCTTTTGAAGAAGTGCTTTGTATGTGTGTGAACATTCCAAGTAAACTTCCTTGTCTTTGATTGCGTCTAATCTTAGCAAGTGTTTTCGGGCTTGACTACATTCCATGTCAAACCATTTCTTCTTGGTGCTACCCTTCTTAGACCTTTTGCAAAACATGTGTTTCACCGAAAAGCATTCCTTCGCACAAGAGAAAATTACTTCTTTGAAAACTTTCCACTTGCATTCTAATGTTGGGCTCTCTTGATGCTCTATCATGCTTAACATTTGGTCCACCATATCAGCATATATAAGTGCTCGTTTGAAGTCTACACGTAGGTACAAATGATTCACATCATGATTGGAGGCTACATGCTCGGGCCGTTTACCACACTTGAGGTCAATACATAACATCCTATGATGCGATTCCGGATTCCATTCACCAAGTGTAAAGCTTTGTATGCATTCTAGAGTGGCTTCCGAGAACAACATATAGTCAATCACGCTAGCACCGTTGTGCTTTCTACATGTAAAGTCATTGGTGCCTTGCCATAGAGATACACCATTTGCAATGAGCATTCCGGTACTATTGCACATATGTAGAAGTGACTTTCCATAGTGATCCACTTCTTTTGCATCATTAGAACTTCGATTATACATGTATGAGTCATCCATTCTTCTTGAGACATGCGGCATGTCTACTTGTTGTGTGTCGTGTTGTAGCATATTTGTGCGAGCATTCATGTCTCCAAAAACAATCACTTCACCTTGATCCTTGTAATGAGCAATGTCTTCCTCTAGTTCAACAAAGGGCTGATCTCTATCCATATTCAAGCAAGCATAAAAGTTGGAGTCATAGTGAGGAATGTAGCAACCGGCTACAAACATGACTTGACCATTTGGTGGACTGATTTTCAGCCATAAGTAGCGTTTATACTTATCTTCTTTGACAATGGAAACATCTTTCAAACCCTTTTTGGTCATACATGCTACGCCTCCTTGGCCTCTTCGTTGCTTTGCATTTTTGGCCCACATCAAAGAATGCACATCGTATTTGTCAAATCCAAGAATTCGTTGCGCATCATGCTCCCATGTTTCGACAAGAAGTATCACATCGGAGTCATTGGTAAGCTCATCAATGCCAATTCCCGCATTCCATGGATACCCGTTACAATTCCAAAAGCTTATTCGCAAGTGTGAGTTGGTCTCATAGATCATGTGTCCCTATTTTTTGGGTGGACTTGCGTCCTCCTTAAGTGGCTTTCTTCTTGAGGTGATACCTTAACCTTCTTGCTTCTTTCCTCATATGCTTTGCGACGTATATTTTGTTGCATAATAGTGCGATCCTCATATACATTACAACCTGTTCCTTTGAGGTAGATCCAACCATTGTCAAGGATGATCTTTCTCTTTACCTCATCAGCCATGGTACATACAATAGGTCTTTCTCCCGAGTGAGGGACTCCTTGTTTTCCAACTCGATGTGCACCATAAGCCATGATTCCTGACATGCCAAAGTGTGTAGCAAAAAACTCTTCAATAGCAACTGCAAGAGATTGGGGTGTTTCCATGCTTTCCTCCTTGATTCCACGAATGACGATGTTCTTTGAGCGTTTTTGTCGTTCGTGCAATTCTTGAGTGCCCACATTCTCTACATTCTTTGCTTGGACAACGGCTTGCGTGATAGGAGATATAGAAACCACATTATCCTTACATATATCAGCCCATGATTTGGATGCATTTCTCATCTCACATACATCATGTCGTATTGTATCTATTGTTTCCTCTTTCAATACATGATCACTCTCAACTTTGCTCAAGCGCTCTTTCAATACATTCATGTCAACAAGAGAGCGTTTACATTCTTGAACTTCATTCTCAAGATGCATCAAGCGTGTTGTTTGCATTTCAAGAACCTTCTTGAGGTGCTCATTCTCCACAACGAGAACTCTTAAAGTACCATTCTCCATTGCAAGTGCGTGCAACTCTTCACCTTGTTTGTTGACGGTTTCTTGTAACGAGATCAAGTAAGCCATGATCATTGCTTTCGTTGTTGTAGATGATGTGGTTGGATTAGCATCCAAATTCCTTGGAGATTTTGGATCATTCTCCATGGCGAGTGTGGCTTTTCTACCCTTGCGAGTTTTGTCTGACATTGCCTTCAAGTCGGCAACAAAAACGCAAAGTTTTGACAGTTTTTTCAGTTCTGAGATGCTGTTACAGCAAAGCCTTCCATTACACAGAAAAATTTTGTCTTTACATCAATGCGTAGAGGGCTTCGTGCTCTTCGATTGAGGCTATAGATCACCTAAATCGGAGTTCGGATGAGCAAGTTATGGTCAAAAGAGTGAACTGCTGTCTACTAGGTCAAAAAACGGCAGAGAGAGAGAGAGAGAGAGAGAGAGAGAGAGAGAGAGAGAGAGAGAGAGAGAGAGAGAGAGAGAGAGAGAGAGAGAGAAGTGTGTGTGCGTGTAGGAAATTAAAGAGAGATATAGAGAGAGAAAAATGTGCGTAGAAAATTAAAACTAGAGAGAGAGAGAGAGAGAGAGAGAGAGAGAGAGAGAGAGAGAATTATGGTTTGTGTAAAAAATTAAAATTAAAGAAAGAAATGAACTGAAATGTTATATTAACTCTTCAAAAGGCCAAAGTGACCTATGAGACCAGAAAGTTACAATGTGGTAGACTGATACAAAGTCAGAATAACAAGATGACAAAATGACAAAATAAAATATTATGGAATCCTAAACTACTGGGTGTGGACTAAGCAGCTAAAACAGCTAGCTGGGATAGGTAGATCATAGGAGATTCAACATCTGTCTCGTTGTGCATGTCGAGCCAAAGTGACCTGGATCGTCTGATGCAGCCTCTGACTTCATTTGACCAGCTCAAAATACATTCGAAGCTCAACTCTCACCTTTACACATGAAAGTCCTCTAGGGAGCAACAACAGTGCCGTCGTTGCTCTTAGAGACAAGCTTCCTCCTCAAAAAAGGTTGGGCGGGGACATATAACAAGCCGTGGGTCAAACGGATAGAAGAAACGCCCAAAATACAAGCCGTTTTTGAAGTTCGGTTGGGTTTTTCTACGAAAAAACTCAAACGGACTTCATAAACGGCTTCTACGCCATAGGTCAAATCCAGTTGCGTTTTTCTATGGAAAAACGCAAACGGACTTCGAAAATGGCTTCTATGCCTACCGAAACCATCCGTAGTCCATTAGGTAGTCTTAAGGCAATGTCAAGAGTGTGTATGGCAAGCCGTAGGTCAAACGGACAAAAGAAACGTCAAATACACAAGCCGTAGGTCAAATTTGGTTGCGTTTTTCTACGGAAAAATGCAGACGGTCTTCGAAAACTGATTCTATGCCTACCGAAACCATCCGTAGTCCATTAGGTAGTCTTAAAGCAATGTTAAGAGCGCGTATGGCAAGCCGTAGGTCAAACGGATAGAAGAAACGCCAAATACACAAGCCGTAGGTCAATTCCGATTGCGTTTTTCTATGGAAAAACGCAGACGGACTTCGAAAACTGATTCTACGTCTACCGAAACCATTCGTAGTCCATTAAGTAGTCTTAAGGAAATGTCAAGACCATGTATGGCAAGCCGTAGGTTAAACGGATAGAAGAAATGTCAAATACACAAGCCGTAAATCCGGTTGCGTTTTTCTACGGAAAAACGCAAACGGACTTCCGAAATGGCTTCTATGCCTACTGAAACCATCCGTACACGATTAGGTAGTCTTTAGGCAATGTCAAGAGCGTGTATGGCAAGCCGTAGGTCAAACGGATAGAGGAAACTCCAAATACACAAGCCATAAGTCAAATCCGGTTGTGTTTTTCTACGGAAAAACGCAAACGGACTTCGGAAATGGCTTCTATGCCTACCAAAACCATCCGTAGTTCATTAAGTAGTCTTAAAGAAATGTCAAGAGAATGTATGAAAATCCGTAGGTCAATGGGTTTGAATTAACGCCAAATACACAAGCCGTAGGTCAAATCTGGTTGCGTTTTTCTACGGAAAAACGAAAACGGATTTCGGAAATGACTTATATGCCTACTGAAACCATCCGTAGTCCATTAGGTAGTCTAAAAGAAATGTCAAGAGTGCGTATGGCAAGCCGTAGGTCAAACGGATAGAAGAAATGCCAAATACACAAGCCGTAGGTCAAATCCGGTTGCGTTTTTCTACGAAAAAATGCAAACGGACTTCGGAAATGGCTTCTATGCCTACCGAAACCATCCGTAGTTCATTAAGTAGTCTTAAAGCAATGTAAAGAGCGTGTATGGCAAGCTGTAGGTCAATGGGTTTGAATTAACGCCAAATACACAAGCCGTAGGTCAAATCCGGTTGCGTTTTTTTACGGAAAAACGCAAACGGATTTCGGAAATGACTTTTATGCCTACTGAAACCATCCGTAGTCCATTAGGTAGTCTTAAATTAATGTCAAGAGCGCGTATGGAAAGCCGTAGGTCAAACGGATAGAAGAAACGCCAAATACACAAACCGTAGGTCAAATCCGATGTAGAAAAACGCAGACGGACTTCGAAAACTGATTCTACGCCTACCGAAACCATCCATAGTCCATTAATTAGTCTTAAGGCAATGTCAAGACCGTGTATGGCAAGCCGTATGTTAAACGGACAGAAGAAATGTCAAATACACAAGCCGTAGGTCAAATCCGATTGCGTTTTTCTACGAAAAAACGCAAACGGACTTCGAAAATGGCTTCTATGCCTACTGAAACCATCCATAGACGATTAGGTAGTCTTTAGGCAATGTCAAGAGTACATATGGCAAGCCGTAGGTGAAACAGATAGAAGAAACGCCAAATACACAAGCCGTAGGTCAAATCCGGTTGCGTTTTTCTACGGAGATAGCCGTTGGATGTGTGAGTTGATTTAATTAAGTAAGTATATGTGAAGTAATATCAATACTAATTTGGTAAGTTGTCCTATGTGCAGGTTGTGACACCTAGTCATCAGTGGACTGGGGTTTCATATATATGCTTTGTGAGACACAGACACGCTTCTGTGTCTCCTTTTGTATAGACATATATATATGGTTATGATTATTGTTCAGACAGTTATTGTTTTCCTTATGGTTATGGTTATTGTCATTGTCATTGTATATACATGGTTATTTCTCCTATTCTTGTATAGACATAGTTATGGTTCAGGTTTTGTTTATGGTTATGTTTAACTTTCTGGTTATGCTTATGGTTATGTTAATTTTGTTTCTGGTTATGATCAAAGTGGTTATGGTCGATTATGGTTTTAAGTTATGGTTATGGTTCGTTATGGTCATTGGCCTTAAATCTCATATGAGATCCTACCTGGATAGCATGTAGGAGGCGTATACATGATTTTTTTTTTTAAAAAAAGTTTATGTAAAAACGAAGGGAACTCTGTCGAAATTTCTGCGGGAGCACGGTTGATTTTGGTGCTGCTCGCTTTCTTGGGCAAAGGGCAAGAAGTCTGGCTGTGGTGGTGGCTGTGTCCATCTTTTCACTGGGCACAGGCCAGGCTACCTGCCCTCTGTCCAAGATTTTTTTTTTGGTTATGGTCGTCGATAGTCGCGTCACTATTTGCGTCTATATTAGCGTCTATATAGCGTTGCTATACGCATCACCAATAAACCCTTTCCACGCGTATAGCGACGCTCTTTGCGACAGTTTCAGAGGGACGCATATAGCGACGTTAAGCGTCGCTATATACGTCGATAACACCTTTTTTTGTTGTAGTGTAGGAAGGCAAGAACAAGGAATTAACATTCCTTCGATGGGTCCTATTAGATTATTGGATACGGGAAAGGCAAACGACCAACCCTTTCACAAATGGAGACTCCCTTAGTGAGTCCCATTGATCCTTCATATGTTTTTTTGTCGGGAGTCTCGATACCCTCTGAACCCACAAGCTATAGTTTCACATTCCAAAATTTAGCTCATCTTTCGCTCGAAGAATCTATAGCTACTATGCCTGTCCCACCAAAACATACACCTTGGACCTCATTTGTGAGTAAAGCACCGCTACATAGTAGCACAATGCCCACAACAATACTTATAAGTGTACATCAATCATATGTACCTATGGGCCCTCATATCCATGTAATTCCCACACCCTCGATTGTTTCGATAGCCTACACTCCACAACCACATTATTCGAGTACTCATTCTAGTGGATCCATACGAGCTAGTATTAACATGCCATATCCTATGTCTGCTATGCCTAGGGACACACATATGAACTCTGGGCCACCATATGGCACAACATCGTACCCATCTTGGGACCCGAGGATCACCCGTATGCCTAACCCAATGCCAACCCCCATTCCATATGCACTCCCGAGAGCACCTGTCCCCAGTATACCTACTCACTTGGGGACTTGGCAAAATTTTCTCAATCTATTGATCGATCTATTGCTGAAAATATGTGCAAAATGCTTGATAGAGAGCCTAGAATTAAGGTAGTACAAGTGGCTAAGCTCACAAAAAAATATAGTGGGGACGGGGATGTAGAAAGCATATCGAAGTACATAAGAGAAATGCTTTAAGCTGACTTTGAGTGGGAAGGCTGGGGATTGATATAGGACCTTAATGATGGAAGAGAAAACACTCTATCGTACTCTTCAAAGATTGTTCCTAAAGGAGTACATACGAGAGGGAGTGCTTTGGGGTGTACCATCTCAACTCCAGAAAGCCCAACGAGAGGAAGGGAAGTCAGTGAGAGACTTTATTAGTCGCTTGAATCATTTGAATTCTTGTTGTAATCCAAATGAGCGCTTCAATAATAACCGATTGCGTGATAGATTCATTAGGGAACTATGACATGAGGATATCTATAATGGCCTAGTCATTAGAGGTATCACCACTTGGGAAGCAATCACCACCAATGCAATAGAATTGGAGAAAAATTTAATGATTCAAAGAGAAAGAGTGTTTGTTGAGCCCAAATCTACTAGCTCGCAAGCATCGGGGCATGAGCCAATGACCATAAAGCCTATTATTAAAGAGCCAAAGATATCTGACATGACTTTAGAAGATCTCACCAAGGACATTCAAGAAAGTCTTAGAGATAATCGTGCTCCACAAAACAATCATATGTATCCAAGAAAGGAACAATAATGGTGCTCAGTTTGCTTTGGTCCACATAACACTAGTGAATGCCCTACATTTAGAGTAAAATTCAATGGTAATTGCAATGCATGTGGTAGGTATGATCACCAAGCTAAGGATTGTATAATGTTCAAACGTGTGATGGTGAATAGACCACCCTTGGCCTGGACGGATTCAGCTCGAGTTCTTGCATTGATGCTTGTCCCACATGTTGAACAACTATCACAAACATGGTTCCTAGAGCCCAAAATGTTGCTCAAGCTACACGGCTACCACACCTCAACCCCCACATCCAAGAGTCACCCCTGTGAATCATATGGGTTGCGAGCCATCTAGTACTTGTTGGAAGGTTGTGAGGAAGATATAGACCCTAATATTGCCTATTTGATGGAAGCATTTGAAGAGTGTCCACAATACTACATGGAGGACTACTGGGGATAAGTCAAACATGTTTATCAAGTAGCTGCTCTTGCAGCAAGGGAACAAAATATCAATCTCACTGCCAAGAGACCACCTCTTCAATGTTATGAGTGTGGAGGTTCACATAGTGTAGCTGAGTGTCCTATTAGACTACAAAAGAATATCACAATAGTGCATACCAATGAAGGGAGCACATCTACAATGCCGATACTCATGTGCAATTGATGTGACATAGATCATTTGATTTCCCAATGTCCTAATAATCCAAATGCACCATCATGCCATTGAACTTAATTGAGATTACTAAGGCGCCATCACAAAGTACACCGATGGTACTAATAAATGTACTCACACAATCAATGATCCAAAACAAAATTATATTCTTGAAGAAAGAGACGTGGCATCAATCTCCCAATCCAAGAAGAAGAAGAAAACACAAAGGAAGAGATCACAAAAGGTAACAAAGTCAAACCTTTGCTCAAAGACTAACATAGGGGTTGGTCTCATTCAGGTGAGATCATGGAGACTAAAATGACCATTAGAAAAGAAAAAAACAAGGAGGATTGTGATGAACCACAATGGACACAACCCGTGGAAGATAGGAAGAATATTGGAACTTACCCAAACCCTATAGAGGAGATTGAGCGAGTCAAGCAATTAAGGAGTTTGGTAGATGAGACCCAAAGGGAGCTAGAACCAATAGCTAGGAAGATCCAAATTACAGACACAATGTTTCCTACACAAAATCAACCTCATAAAGACCATAGACTACTAGCCATACCTAGTGTCATCCAAGAAGAAAGTGACTTTAAGTCATTGAGAAGTGGGCATACTCCATTCTTGTTGGAGAGAATTTTTAGAGATGGATTACTTGACCCTATTGAAGAAATGGAGATTCCATCTTCCCCATGTCAAGGAACTAAAGCCCAAAAAGTTTCGTTAAATATTGGCAAATTGATGGATTTCATGGCTTCAGAAGTTAGAACCACCATCACGTCTAAACTAAATGGAGATCCCAATCTATTCCTAGCTCTTTGAGTTTTCCTCATTGGAGAACAGAAAGTCAGGTTACCACAATTTGCACCAATAGCCAGGTCTAATGAAGTGCCAGTAGAGGAGGAACCCTTAGATCCACAACCTAACCTAGATGAGAACTTTGTTGTTGAAATACTTGTTAACAAGTTGGGACAGTACTTTGACGGCAATGAATCCAATGCGACCCTACCAATCACTACCAAAGGATTAATTGTGAAGGGAATCTTTGATGGGGGCACTGGCGTTAGCATTGTAACTAAATATTTCTGGGAATCTATAGGGAGACCTCACCTTGGGACTACAAACATAGTGGTAAAGATGGCCAATGGGACCATCGTTAAACCTATTGGGATGCTAGAAGATCTCAAGATCAAGGTTCTTGGACACAAGGTAAGGCACACCTTCATTGTTATGGATTTTTCCACGCACACTATGCCATCTGAGATGATATTAGGACGTCCTTTCATGAGGGAAGAAAAAATGGTGCATGACTGGTCTAGAAACCATGTCTACTTACAGTTCCAGACTTTGTCATTCAAGTTGATCTTGCGATTGGTCGCACACATCCTCTAGGAAACGGATTCATAATTGACCATTGATCTGACACCACATTCACTCGGCCCCATTGCAGTATTGTTCCATGGGTAAAAAGGACATTGATGTTGGAGAATATTCTCCTTATATATTGGATGTTCTACCTGGAATGGCTGAGTCTGACAACATGGGCTAGGTCCACCTAGTGGCAACCATTGACACTTAGAGAAATAGATGGACTACTTGGGTAACAACTGAGGGGGACGAAGTGCCACAATTCGTACCTTTAAATATGCTAGGAGCAATGCATATAGCTTTTGATGACCTACAAGATGAAGGCTTGACTAACATTGGAACCAGTAGCATCTGAGAAGACTATAGTCCACACAATTTGGAGTTAGAATCATCAGTTGAAATTAACTCTGTGGTCAAAGAATCTGAGTTAAATATTGGTGTAAATGAGGGAACAAACCATTCAAGGTCCAACGGTATCCTATATGACAATCTATATTGGAGAGGAAAAGACATGAGAAGCAATTCATCTAGCAACTTTGCATTAGAGACCGGCCATTAAAAATATATTAGACAAGAGCACTAATTAGTATAAGAGGCGATGATATCGAGCAAATGTATGTGCTAGGATAAATGAAAAGAAATCTACCACAGAACGGCTCAGTTATATGTAGGCATGTGATGCTCATCGGAAGTTGGTAGATAATTGGGGTGAATACCTTCAAAGCATCATGTGGTGCAGCCCACAAGCCATAGACATTGCATAGATAGAGTCCACAGAGAAGCCAAAGTTGAGCCGTACTGTAAGGAGACGCCAAAACCGAGAGTTTGCTCAACAACTAAGGGAAGTGGAAGCAAAATCACAGTCCACAACACAACAAGATCCCACAGACTTACACCTTGCACTTGATCATTTCAAATCCTACACCATGGAGGAGCGTAAGTTTTTGTATACAAAGACCCAAAGAACACCTAGTAATGGAGTGTCACTGATGGTCCGGTGATAGTAAAAGAAATAGAGTTAGCGGACCCAGGTCAGGACTCCAAACCCGTTTTCGTTGCCCAAGACTTGACAGAGACTGAGGAATATGTACTTAAGGAGCTCCTCAAGGAATTCAAGAATATATTTTCTTGGACATATCATGACATGAAGGGCACTCCACCTTCTATAGTGCAACATACAATTCCAATGATTAGCACTCCTAAACCAGTCCAACAAAGAACCTACCCAATGAATCCTAAGTATGCAAAGATTATCAAGGAAGAAATCAAAAATTTTCTCAAATGTGGATTCATATACCTTTTGAGCACTCAGAATAAGTGTCTCCAAAAGTTATTGTGCCAAAAAAGAATGGGAAACTCAAAGTGTGCGTGGATGTCAAGAAGGTTAATACAACAACTAGGAGAGATCACTATCCATTACCATATTCAGAACATGTTCTTGAATGAGTTTCATGAAAAGAAGCTTATAGCTTTTTAGATGGGTACTCCGGTTACAATCAAATCACGATTGCGCTAGAGGACCAAGCTAAAACCGCTTTTATAACTGAATTTGGAGTGTTTACATTTTGTGTTATGGCTTTTGGCTTAACTAATGCCCTTGCTACATTCCAAAGATCAATAAACACTGCTTTTAGGGAATATTTAAGGGAGTTTTGTGAAGCTTTTTTAGATGACCTTTGTGTTTATTCGTTGTTGAAAGAACATCTATCATGTTTACGAAAAGTGTTTGAAAGGTGCAGATTGTATCACGTCGCATTGAACCCTTTCAAATGCCAATTTTGGGTTAAGCATGGAGTCATTTTAGGGAATATTGTGTCCAAGAATGAGATTTCCATATATGAAAGCAAAATTAAAGCCATTGCTAATTTAGCACCACCTACAAACTCTAAGAGAGTTCAAAGATTCATTGAGCATGTTGATTATTATTGACGGTTTATTTTAAACTTTGCTGAGATAGCACGCCCATTGTACAAGCTTCTTATTGAGTTTCACTGGACCACGGAGTGTGACCATGCTTATTATTTATAAAAAAGAGCCTTGACAAGTGCACCAATCCTATGAGTGCCCGATTGGAACATAGTTTTTCATGTGCATATTGATGCTTCAAATTTTGCTATTGGGTGCGTTTTAGCTCAACCAGGAGAATATAAATTGGACTATCCCATTAGCTTTGCAAGTTGCCAATTGAATGATGCTGAGAGGAACTACACCACTACATAGCGAAAAGGTTTAGCTATGATTTATAAAGTAAAGAAACTTTGCTATTACCTTCTTGCCAACACGTTTGTTTTTTATGTGGATCATCAAGCATTGTTGTATCGAGTAAAGAAACCATGTTCCACGGGAAGAATTACACGATGGTTATTAATTCTTCTTGAGTTTGATTTTACCATAGTGGTGAGACTTGGTAAAAGGCATGTCATGGTTGATCATTTGTCTTGCATACCCAATGGTGAAGCCCCTAATGAAATCGATTGATAAATTGCCCAATACTTTCCTATTCCTAGTCGACACCATGCCTGAATGGAGTGAGATGTTTGTAAACTTTTTAGTTAATGGTTTTCCATCCAAGGAGCTTCGTAAGGATCTAGCTCAAAAGCTACCAAAGAAATGTGAACCTTATTCTCTAATTGCAGGTACTCTCTACAAGCTAGGGAAGGACGATGTTCTTAGACGATGTGCTCGTGAGGATGAGTATTTGTAAATACTACAAGAAGCACACATGGACATAGCCGGAGGACATTTTTCAGGACAACTAACTGCTAAGAAGGTGTTGCAATCAGGCTATTGGTGTCCCACCTTATTCAAGGATGCATTGCTTTTTGCAAAGGGATGTGAACATAAGAATTTATCCCCAACCTTGATATCCTTGTTCTTTAAATGACAATCAAACCATTTCTTTTTTGTATCCTTCTCCACAAGTGGATTTTGCACAATCAATTGCCTCTCTTCATCTAACCGCTCAAGGATACATAAATGCTCAACTAAAGGATTACCATCCCAACCTTCATGTGAAGCTACTCGAAGACTAAGAATGACAAACTCCTAGGGCATAACTGTTTCTTGGCCATATACCACCTTGAATGGTGTAAAATTAATAGCCACTTTGTACGTAGTATGATAGGCCCATAGAGCTGATGTTAGCTTCAAATCCCAATCTATGTGATGAGCCTCTATTGTCTTCATCAAGATAGAAATTAAAGTTTTATTAGTACTCTCAGCTTGGCCATTTGCTTGTAGATAATAAGGTGTCGACTTATGGTGGGATATCATGAAGCTTGTTGTGAGTTCTTTTATCCCTTTATTTATACAATGAGTCCCAATATCGCTCACAATTTCAAAAGGACAACCAAATCGTGTAATAATGTTCTCAAAGAGAAACTTAGTGGTTGACCTTGTATCAGCCTTGTGGGTCGCCTTAGCTTCTGCCCAGGTTTTACATAGTCAGTCGCAACAATAATACATCGAGATTGGGCGCTACGAGCTGCCGGACTAATTGGGCCTACAAAGTCTAAACCCCATTTTTCAAATGGTTGGGTCACTATAAGAGGATGTAAGGGCATTCGATCCTTTTGCTGTGTGGTCTTATAATGTTGGAGTGCATAACGAGAAGAAAAAGCTGAAATATACGGGGAAAGGACCATAAAGAGTATGTAAAATCACCCCACAAGGTACCATTCATGTGAAAACTCTTGATCGAGTGGAAACCATTGGATTCCTCAATGGGAGTAAATTTTAAAGATACTATGATCCCTTAGGCCAAGAAGAGCTATGTGCCATTCATCAGAAAAAGGCAGCCAAGGAACAAGCAGAATTGAAAAGGATACAAGCTCAAGCCAAGGCTCAAGAGCAACAACAATGTATTAGGTGCCAACGAGAGGCCAAATTGGGAGTTACATATGCATTTCAAGCTGAATCAGAGGACGATTTGAAAGATTTTGACCCACCTCTACGATACTCCATCAAGTTAAATAGCACCATGGGAAAGTGCTATATAACACTTTATTGGACACATGAGCTAAACATAATCTGTTATCCTATGGAGTGTGGTGTCAGGTAGGAAAGCCATCTTTATCCGAGAGTACCATCCAAGTCAAGGGTATTAACAAGAAGAAAACTACTGTCTTTGGAATATTGCACACTCTTGTCAGTTATGACAACGGGACAGTGGCTCATTTAGCTTTTTGGTCATGCCTGCAGGTGCTATGGAGGGCAACATAAACGTGGAATGTAAGTGGGTGTTTGCAGCCAAGTGTACTATCAATTTGGGAATGGGGAGTGTCACGACACAGAAACAAACTCTCAATCCCGCCACTCAAGCAACAGTCCCTGAGTTATTGCCTCATGAGGGAGCACATAATGGAACATTGCATATTCAAGAGGTTTTGCAACATCTATCCCTATGGCACAACCCTTTAGAGCTTCAACTTCTGTGGCTAAAACAAAGAATGAGGCACCCAAGACTCAACGTGATTTGTCAAGGGCAACATACAAATGGGTCCGTAAAGATTTGTTAGCAACCACTTTCAATGCTCAATCTGGTTGAGAACAGAAGCCTCGTAAGAGATGCCCCACTCACCCCAAGAAATTTAAGGAAACACTACGTTGGATTCCTAAGAGACTATTAGAAGCCCAAGGCTACTATGACGGAAATGATCAAATATGGGTACTTAAACGTACCTTGTGTTCTCTCTTGTCACCTACTAAAGATCCATGTAGGCCAAATCTTGTAACTCCAAAACGATTTGAAGACCATGGAAAGGAAAAAACCACGAATGTTACATACCTGTTCCAGAGCTAGTTTGGGTACCGAAGAAAAAGTGATTTGTTCCATCTAGCTCAGGAAAAAGGAAGTCAAATGAAGCTTCTAGATCTTCATGTAGTTTATTTACGGAAATACAAGATTCAACACAACCTCCACCTACCATTGTAAATATCCATACAGACAAGAAAGAATTTGCACCTCCTATTGTAAGTTCATCACCTACAACAACGTTGCAAGTAAGATCATGGGAGAGTACCTTACCACCCTTGCAACTTGATGAAATGCTTAGGGCGGTGGAAAACTATTGGTCAAAGACTTCACCCGTTACAACTTGGAATGATTGGTTTCAAAAGCTGATGACAACCTTCCAAAAGGTATGATCTACCCAAAGAAGGGGGGAGTGTTTACTACAACTATCATTCGCTCGATTCTCTCTTAACCTTCCTATCTGACCTATCAACTCTTCAATTGAGGGATTGTATATACATAGCCTTACACTTATACTAACCAAAAAAAAATAAAAAAATAATAATAAATCAGCAAGAGCGACTAGCAACAAGAGTGCATCCTATCGGACCCAACACATAGTCCAAATGCACCATCTCACATCAAGCAGCACAAGAAACAACCCTCATCTTTTAAAGACTTAACCAAATCTATATGTGTTCTTAGAGATGGTTAGTTCACCAAAGGCATGTGCTTCTATTTTTTATGAAAGATACCTTTTTTATTATTTTCAAGTGTTTCACATATGCTACCTTGTACTTTCTTGTGAATGGGATTTGGTAAAGAGATTTGTGTGAGAGAAGAATTTTGAGGAGTTAGAATGACTAGTACGTCTATGGACTACAAGTGACCCGTACATAGTAACAAATGTTGCTCCAGTGGCACATACCTATTCTTTTGCACAAGATGATTATCCATGCATAGCGAGGTTCTTGATTAACATATGTGCACATGAAGATGCTGAAGAATCTGAGGAAGAATATGGTATCACTGACAATGATTTTGTTTATGTAGATGATGAGGATAGAGGCCTAGCCTTAGGGATGCCACCCGATTTATATAATATCCTTTATCCTTGATTCCATAAATGATAACAAATAGGTAGGTTAGGGGCTAGATTTTGTTTCAGGTTGTTTTTAATGAGTTTTGTTCTTTTCCAGGAGTTTTGGCCTTTTCACACTAACATGCCTCCTAGAGGTATATTGCCTTGTTGCTTGATAGTGTTGTGTGTAGAACTTATATGGATCTCCATCAACATGGTTGAGGATATTTGGTTCGACGAACTGAGAAACTCCATACCCACCTCCAGGTGTGCTACTTTCCATAATTCATGCTGGTGGATATTTTTAATTGTTGATTGTGGTTTTCCATGGTTTGATTAAGTGCATTTAGTTATGCGATGTTATCTGCCATTATAGTTATATATATTTGTCTTTGCTTAGGTTGATGAACTACAGTTTAGTCTTATGGATGAGCCTTGAGGTTAGGAGGCCGTGACTTTAAAGTAATTCATTTACTTGACCGTTGTTCCTAGTTGGTAAAATTATTTGGGTGTTTGAGACCTTAGGAGTGTTTTAATCCTAGAGACGCTTGCTCACGTCAACAACAAAAGACACTAGTGAGAATACAAAGGACATAGAAGCAAGAAGAAAAAGTATCACAAAGGTAAAATCTCAAGCTAGAAGAGAAATCCCCGATTCATTTGGTACTTCACTCATGTATTGTCTATGGTACTAGAGCCCTCGAGGTTCATAGTGTGGGCATTTTTCTTTGAAAATTAAAATCCACAGACAGATGATATAAGCACACACAACAAATAATTTTTAATAAAAAAAAGAAAAAAATGATGACATGAAAAAGACTTTCATTAAGCTTAAAGAAAAATTCAAGCTCTTGTTTGGAGTTGTGAGAGTAAGTTGGCTAATCTTGCATTTATATAATCTTCCTAAGTTCACTACTACTAGAGTAGTTGTTTTAACCTTAGTCATAACTACCTAATTGGTAGATTCATCCATAAGCCCAAAACTCTTGATTGATTAATCTCATCAAAGTGCAATTTATTTGTCCTTAATAACAGTGTAACATTTCATAATTATTTGTAATTATTCATGTCCTCATGTACTTTATATTTCTCTCATGCTTTATTGTCATATAGTTTTTCTTGCATACTCTCACGGTGAATTTGTTGTGCAGACAATCTATCCTAGATGCTCTACCACCTCGACGACCGACCTTCACCTCACTAGCTTCTGAGAATGAAATCTACATCAAGAAGGGGGGCATGTTAACTGATGATGGAGACCCATGTGATGATGTTTTTATGGGTCATGCAGTGGACTAAACATCGGTCGAATATGAGGCTGGAGGTCGGCCCAGTTAACATCCATGGATATCACATTGTTTTGAGTCATGGACCGGGCTTGTCGATCCTATAGGTGATTGGGTGATCGTCGATGAGATGCACACCACATATCTCAATTGATAGTAATTTACTTTGATCGACCAGTATGGACACCTATTTCTGAATGGACCAAACCGATGTAAAAGGGTCATTGTGACCTAAATCCCTTATTCTAAGAGATGCATGCTAAAGAGAGTTCTCTTGCCTTATTTCCATCTCCTTCTCCATTGTGTGCTCACGTGCGCACGCATGTGTGTGTGTGTGTGCGTGCATGTGTGTGTGTGTGTGTGTGTGTGTGTGTGAGAGAGAGAGAGAGAGAGAGAGAGAGAGAGAGAGAGAGAGAGAGAGAGAGAGAGGCATCGGCTATGAGAGACGAGGCGGTTTAGTCGCAACATCGACGGGCTCCCTCTTCACGGTGGCACCAGATTCTTGCAACAAGAGTAAGACAGAGGTACCTCAAGTGACACAGTGTTTGCATTCCTGAGCTTCCCGCACACGGGTTGCGTGTTTGTAGCCTTAGTGGCTCACACGCAGTGCACAACAAGTCCCCTATGATACGACAAAGTACCTTAGATTGCTGAATGTTGAAAGAAGATAACTCAGGAAACTTAGCTATCAAACTTCATCTGACTTGAAAACCTTTCTTGACAGAATCAACTTTTGCGTGTCAATCTAGAAATCTAGAAAATTTTGCAAGATTCAATAGGTTCAAAATTGTGAACTTTAATTTTAACTTGCTTACCAACTTTGAAAGCCCCTTTTTGAGTATTTTGGGTGCACGTGATACTCTAGAAACATCCTTGCCTTGCCTTCTTGTTTACCATGGCTTGAATCACCACCCTTGGCATCAAAATTCAAATCACCCCTTGGTATGGTTGCCTATGCAAGATACCTCACATGTGTAGAAGCCTGGCTTCACCCAACCCCGTGCCTCTACTCAACTGTGCTTGAAATTTATGCTTGAGACAACCTTGTCAAGATCCCTCTACCAAGCTTGAAACCATGGCAGTGCCTTTGCCAAATTTAATTCTTTTCCAGGCAAGAGAAGGTCCTAGCCATGCTTGAAGCACTTCTCAAAGACAATACCTAGCCTTGGCCTTGTTTAGAGGCCGACGCGACTCAAATCTTGTAGAGGGCCTTGCCCTATTTGTAGCCCATGTTGAAGATTGTGAAAGTCGATTGCAAGAGAGCCACAAGATGATGGTGGGCTTGTGTGTTACAGGCTTTGATGCCTCAGCAACAGTTCAATACTTACTTGTAGAGACAATAACTAAGGTTGTAGCTTTGGGCTCTAAGGGTGTATTTACACCAGTACTTTGGAAGTTGTAAGTAGACGGTCATGTGAAGGTAGAAAGGTTCTTCTTAGTTCTTGACGTTGTCTTGCATTTTGGCAGTTAGCTTTTCTCTTATGTAGTCGCACTGCTCTAGATGGTGGGTTGTTGTAAGCGTTTGTGGATTGATGAACAATAATTAATGCAGTGCATTCTCTTCTCTATTCCATGTGTTGGTCAGTACTCTCTTATGTAGTAGTATAGTGTAGTATGCAGTTTTACTGTATACTTGTACTGAATTACTGTCAGGGTGGTTAGCCTCTAACACTTTGACGATCCTGCTTTTGGTTCGAGTTCAGCCTGAACCATATGGTAGTCAGGAATAAAGCAGGGAATTGATATGCAAGTGGACATAGACCACCTGAGGGAATTCTCAAATTGGGTAACCCTGCAGTAAGAGTCTGTAGAATATACAACCCAATTCTTGGGGGAATTCTTCTCAAATCTGCCACGCGAAGTCAAAATTGCAATAGCTCACAAGGTGATCACTTCATTTTGACCTTTTGGGTTATGCAATTTACCTTCATGTTACAATCTGTATGAAAGGAAGGTGTTGGTACAGTAATTAAGATAGAAAAGAAGAAACCATGTATGAGTGGGTCACTGCAAGGTTCCAATTTACCACAACACTTATATGGAACTTTAGACTGAGGAGAGAGTTTGTTGCAAGAGGAAGACAGGAGTAAGAGTCAAGTAATGATGACCAGGAAGAACCATTAAGGGGGCTTGCTATAGGGGAAGAAATTATTGGGGTAGGGACTGAACTACAAGAGCCTGAATACATGCTGCAGGAGACCCCACCTGCAAACCAAGGAGGCCAACAAGTAACTCCTCCCATAGGAGACCCACTTTTGATGTATTGCTCACTCAGACAATCTTAAGGGCAAGAAGACAATTGTAGTTTGTACTAGCGGGAACAAGTACTTTACCTTTTAATCCACTTCCATTAAGAGTACTCACATCAAGACACTTCCGATACCTCCAATGGCTGCACCAAATCCCAAAGTGGGCATGGCAAAGTTCAGTGGGAAAAAGTCTCAAGATGCTAATAGCCATGTTGGTAAGTTTCAAACAAGGTGGTCTTATGAGGTGTTACATCTGGATGTAGTGAAAAAATAGCACTTTGCAACAACACTGCAGGGTAAGGCTATGGATTAGTTCTTGCAATATGGCATGACAGCTTTTGTTGATTACATGATTTGAGGTAGAGATTTCTATTAAGGTTCATGGAGGATAAAACACCTGAAGCATTTTGAAGAAGTTGAGGAAATTGAAGTAGAAAGATTTGTTAGTTGAAGATTATGCACAGACGTTCAAAAACTTAAATAATAGGTTGGAAGTAGCACAACAACCTTCTATGGAGCAATTGGGAGATTATTTTTGTAAGGGACTCAAAAAGGAGTCCAGAACTGCAGACCCCCATTAGCAAATGCACTTGATTTTACTGATTTGGTGGAAGCAGCTGCAAGAGAAGAAAGAAGATGTGGAGGTAAGGTAGAACTTAAGGAGAAGGTTTTGTTGGTCCAATCAAACCACCTGCAAGATTTACACAGAAGAGATATATATTGGTTGCAATTGACTATTGTACAAGTGGGTTGAAGTAGTAGCTTTGAGAGAAAATAAAGCAAAAAGTGTAGCCAAATTTTTGTACAGAAACATCATGAACATGTTTGGCTATCCCATTGAGCTAGTTTTCGATCAGGGAGGACATTTTATCAACAAGGTGATTAATAAGCTGACTGAACTGCATATGATATTACATAAGAAGTCAACGTGGATAAGCAAAAAGTACCAATAAGATTTTGGTCAGGATTATCAGGAAGCTGGTTAATCAAAACATGATAGACTAGGACGAGAAATTAAGCGTCTATAGTATGTGCACATACCAATAAAGCTTCTTATCTCATGTAGATTCTTTGGGTTAGGCCATGCTTTTATACCTCTAACTTTGATGGATCCATATGAATACCATCTTGAGAGATAATATGACCTCGGTATTGAATCTCTTTTGCTTTTCTTTTGGTTAAGCCTAAAAGCTTATTTTCCCTCAAGGCTTGAAAAATCACTTAGAGATGTTGCTTATGTTCCTCCAAATACTTGGAGTAGATGATGATATCATCAAACAACACTCCAGTGAATTTACGATAAGGTTTAAAATTTTTCTCCATTAGACGATTGAATGTAGCCGATGCATTACTCAAACCAAAAGGCATGACTAGATATTCATAAAGACTAAATGTTGTGCAAAACGCGGTCTTTAGGATATCTTCATCCACTATCCTTATTTGATGATAGCCACTCTTAAGTTCAATCCTACTGAAGTAGGTAGAGCCTTGTAGCTTATTAAAAAGATCTTCTACCCGAGGCATAGGAAATCTGTTTTTGATAGTGATATGGTTTAGTGCTCGATAGTCCACACACATACGTATGTACCATCTTTCTTTTCCACTAAAAGGACTGGAGAACAAAAGGAAGAGTAACTAGGCCTCACCATCCCTTTGTCTACTAATTCATGTACTTGCCTCATGATTTCCTCTTGTTGAGCTTGAGAAACATGATAAGGAGGCTTGTTAGGCGGTGAGCTTTCTGGAAGGAGCTCAATGTGATGGTCACCATCCCCTCGTTTTGGAGGTAAGTCCATAGGGATATTATCGATGAATACATCTTGGAATCCTTTTAGAAAATTAGAAAAGTCTTAACTCTTCTTGATTCCTACCATTTACATTTGATGAAACATTAGGATCTTTTAGAGACTCTTTGACAAACGCAGAAACTGAGCTCTTCGTTGATTTATCAAAAGCAGGAGGATTTACAAGTGGAATAGTGCAACCACGCTCACTAGCATCTATATAATTATTCTTTTCCTTGTAGGTGAAGTAGATTCTCCTTTCAGGGAACTTCATATTGGTAGCCATGCAATCAAACCATGGCGTCCCTAGCATAGCATCCTCATGTTGGAGAGGAGAGATGAAAAAGTCTTCTTTGTCGACATAGCTTTCAACATGGAGCCTCAACTTCCCAATCAAGGGAGTAATAGAGGCTTGTTGTCCCTTGAAAGCTGCGTCACCCATTACCATATCTCCCATCTCAAAAGCTTGAATGCCCAACTTGGTGGCCAACTCCGTTGATATGAAGTTGTGAGTAGAGCCAAGGTCAAACAAGATGAAGGCATCATGCTCTCTTACCTTTCCCCAAGCATAGGAAAGTGATGATCCTTTGCATTGAGCATCCTCTTTTGGAGCTTTGATGGTGGAAGCACTAGGAGTCTCATTGCGAGTATTGTTCTTCGGGCAAGAATGATAGCCATGTCCTTCCTCCCCACACTTGAAGCACTTATGGTCCTTGCGAAAAGCGTCAAGCTCTTTAGGAGAGAGTATTTTTTTTTTACTTTTGTAAACTCCCTACTACTTGGACCGATTGTTGTTGTTGTTGGGAAGAAATTTGAGCATTGGTCTTTCCCTTTGCATCTTTTTGTTTTTGTTTTCCATGGGCTTGCCATTCCATCAAGCCCCTTGATGAAAATTGATGCATGAAGCAACCATGGTATGATGGATTACTTCGCTAATAGAACCAGGCCATTGAGAGTTGATGTATTCAGCCATCTCTTAAGGTAATCCCGCAAAGAATTGCTGCCTTTGCTCGGCCTTGAGATGTAAATCCCAAAACGTATCTACATACTTGTGGATAGACTCATGAGAAAGAAGCTTCAAGCTACGCCATTCCGTAAGCACTTTGTCCTTTGCATTGCTTACAAGGAATTGCTTCATTATGGAAACTCATAGCATTTTCCATGTCTTTGGGGCTTCGCCGTTGTCATGAAGGCTAGCCCACCATTGTCGAGCTGATTTTTGAAAATGCATAGCTACATGGCGTAGCTTGGAGGACTCTGTGAAGCTCTCGTCTCCAAAGGCCGTATCAAATTGCTGGATGAAGGCCAACACTTTGTCGGTAGCACCAAAGATACGGTTCCATCATAGGTGAGAAAAGATATACTCTTTCCCCCCTCCTTGAAATTCTTTAGCTTTTGTGACCTTCGCGATGCAGGGTATGATTTGCGATGTCCTCCCCTCTTGTATTCTCTATAAGAGCCATAGATTTCATCAGAAGAGGAGGAAGGTGAAGAAGAAGAAGGAGAAGAGGGTGACCTCTTTCTAGCCCTTTTCTTCCTTTGTTTCCTCTCTTCCCTTTTGGAATGACAAGGAGAAGGACTATGTGTTGATGTTTTCCTCTTGGGAGGAGTGGGCGATCGTCTAGACCGCCGTCTTCGTGGAGCCACATCTTCAGAGGAACTTATAGTTTCATTGCTTTCTTGCTCTTTAGATTCCTCCTCTCGAATGGGAGAGAGTATTCTTTTGGGGGTCTCTTCAAGAGGCCTCATAAGCTCTCTCTCCTCTTGGAGAGGAAAGAAAACCCCATAAGCACGAAGTTGTTGTGTAACTTCGGCTTGCAAGGCAGGGTTTCCCATAGCTTGCTACAACCTAGTAACAAGATAATTTACAAACATGTGAGCATCATCAGTAGCACATTCATGTGCAAAATCAAAGCTATCAATGTTCATTCTACTCTCTTGGTTATTGTCAGCCATGTTAACAAAATTTTGTTAACAAAATTTTAATTGTATACTTAGTGTATGCTTTGGCAATTCAAAACTTTAGTTGCTACTCCTCTTAGCCCTTGAAAATTGGCTCTTAAGTATCTACACCCATGGGTCGAAGTGCTTAATTATAGAGAGTAGTGGAGTAAGTCTAACATAGGAGAGATGCTGAGAGCTAGCTCCTTTCGGACTTCTTATGGCTCAATAATGGTAAAGCCATAGGCAAGTCTAAAAAGACTCCATTATTAAGTCCAAAGCTCCTCCGAGGTGCACCATATCCCACATAGTGGGCTCAACAAAACCGATAATAGATCCCAGTTCCACTTACCCTAATATAATCAACAACATCAACCATTTATTGGCTACTTAAGGACCTCTCTTATTAAGCAAGAAAAGAGAAACCAAATGCTCTGATACCGATGTAATGAAATTAGCCTTTTAACTTGAGTTTGAGCGGGAAGTGAATAACATATTGAGCATGTCGTTGAGCATTCCTTTGTGAGTAGATGTAGAATGAAAAAGAGAGTGCTTGGGTGGAGAGAGAGAGAGAGAGAGAGAGAGAGAGAGAGAGAGAGAGAGAGCAACACTAATACACTACTTCATTAACATGGCATGAACAATACTTGTCAAAGAGAGTGAGAGTTTAGAGAAATTGACACCAATAGAGGACCGGATTAGTTGGATCCGGGTCCCCCCTCCAATAGGCATTTGTATTATAGATTCTCCCATGACGAAAGACTTGTTTACAATACAATTGATTGTGTTCCTTGAGACCTTCTTGAAGAGGTGAAGATGGCAAGCTTCACTCATCAAACATTAACGTAACAACAACAATAAACATGATTAGCATGAACTTGAAAAATGCCCAGCCTCAATCCCAAGACCCTCAAACACCATGAAAGGTGAGGAGAGCTGGCAGGGAGTGAGGAAGAAGAGAGAAGTAGAAGTAGCTCTACAAGAAAGCAATATCCCCTTGCACATAATCACTCCATGACCCATGACTAAACCTTAGCATACAAAATAGGCCTCTAACCCCCATCACTATAAGGGCTCAATTAGGTGGATTTACTGGGAAATTTATTGATAAATGTTGTCAAGTCACAACTACACTCATGTGGAAGGAAGAGACCAGGTACTCGAAGGGAACGGCTAGGCATTGGTCTCCTTAGGGACCCATAGTGGAGGGTTTAGGCCAAAATAAACATTGGATTGAAATAGCCAGGAATCTCAACAGCAAGGGCTTTGGCACCTTGGATTATTTTTGGTATTATTAGAAAGGGGACTGGCAATCCCTAGAGCATCTAAAGTTGTGCAACAAGCTCTCACTCAAGGAGGATATCCTCACCGAAAGAGTTTTGGGAAAAGTCTCAAGTATAACCCTTCCTCCCTACTTCTCCACACCAATAGATTGGAAAGCTTGGAAGTGGCATGGAGAAAGGATTTTTAGTTCAGCAAAGACTAAAACTATTTATGAGAAGCTTTGCTTTACAAAAGATTGGGTAGAACTCAAGAGGATTTGGTCCAAAAAGTGGACAACTAGTAAATAAGCCAAGTAGTTGGAAACATTTGGAAGGCCAAATGTGACGAGAGGGACAAATTTTTCCTATGGAAAGTGCTTTTTGGATTCATGCCAACTAAGGATAAGCAAAAGCGAGAGGCTTAGGCAAAGGCACCTGTGTTAGATATAAACACCCAAATGAGACCCTCATGTACCTGCTCAGGGGATGTTTGATAATTAGAGTCTTCATGAGCATATCTATAGGTGGGTGTACACACATTTGGACACTCCCTTCTTTAGACACAACCTTGTAATGGGCTCTAGATGCATCAAGAATGAGGATCTTGTGACTAACGTTTGTATAGTAAGAGCTACAATATTGAGAACAGTCTGGCAGTCCCAAAATGCAATACCCTTTTAGAAGAAGTGTGAGCCTCTGGATGCAAATCTAGTTCTAGAAACTTGCTGGCGGGGAAAATTCTTAGTAGAAGGAATTAACATTGCAAGCTCCGCAAGAAAGAGTAGCGGCGTCCTTGACAAAAATTTATAAAGTTTGTAACATGGATTAAGGATATGTTTGGGCTCAATGGTCACAAATCCCTTGGGAGGCTTTGCACCCATTGAACTACCTTTATTTGTATATGTTGGATGCCCTAGTGCAAAGGGTATGCCAGGGTTTGCATATATTATTCTGAGTTAATTCAAATCAAGCTCAAATGAGCATTTCAAAAAAAAAAAAAGAGATTGTAAGGCTTATAGTCATAGATAGACGCTAAAAATGATTTTTTTTAGTAGTAATAATTCACAACTTGTGAGCTGAGTTTTGTATTAACTCACAAAAAGTGCAAAGAACCTCAAGCAGCTCAATTGCCTTGAAGTATCACAAGACAAGGTTTTCCTAACAGTATCTATATCACAAGACAAGGTTTTCCTAAGAGTTTTTTTTTTTTGGGCCAAACGCACAATCCTAAGAGGATTTTCTCTTAGGATCATTCACTGTGCTTCTTTGATCCAAGCCACTAGCCTTTTTTAATATGCAGACTTTCTTCTTTTTCCAAGGGCAAGTATTGTTTCTTTGCATTCTAGCACAATGTCATTGAATTGAGGAACCACCATTTGTTCTTGGAAAACTCTAATATTTCTAACTTGCCAAGACAGCTTGAGAAAGAAAAATAGCTTGAGAAAGAAAAATCCGACAATCCGGTTACCTATAGCTTGATTCACAAGAAGATTTAGAAATTTTCTCATGTAAGAAAACGGAGCGTTTTTCAATGTTTTTCATACAATGCATAACACCATGAGCTTCTGCTCGAGAGGCACCGCATACCTAGCTAGGTATGATTGGAGGGGACCGTTGGCCCCCCCCACCGGGCCGACGGTCCCTTACCCCCAATCGTACCTAGCTACGTATATGATGCCTCCCTCACAGAAGCTCATGATGTTGAGGTAAGTCAGAATGTGGGAATTAGTCCAAAATTTTGTGTGATTACGTAGGCATCCTCTTCCAAGAACCAGACTGTTTTTCGACTATACCACTTGCCAAGCTAGTTTCACCTCTTTGCTTATTTTGTAAGCCAACCGTTAGGAGGAAGGGCATTCTTTAATTAAGTGAAAAAGATCTTCTACATTGGTTTTGTAGGCAGAATATAATCCGCACACAAAAGAAGCCGTTTTTAAATATCTGAGATTTCTGCTTGTTTTAGAAAGGACTTCAAAGGCACTTGAAGTATAACAATGCACTAAAAGTCAGTGGTTATTTTCATTTTGTGGAAAAAATGCCAAACCTTTTGCTTAGAACAAGTGAAGGGTCAATTTGGCAAGTAAAACAATACTAATGATGTGGACCTTTACGGGGCTTTAAGTGAAAGGACCCATTTACAAACTAAAATACCAATAAAAAATTAGAATCATTCAATGCTTCACATGCAAAAGTCAAATATATACCTATAACTCCCTTCTTCCTTAAGGTTTAAGGGGGACCACCTTTCAAAAATAACTATAACACATGCATTCAAAAGATATTTATAAAAATCTTTCACATATCTAGAAGGCCAAGAATTGTCAAGTCTTTGATAACGACCTTTCTGTGGCTAGTTTCTCAACGATTATACAAGAAAGTGAAGAGCTTATGTATGTGATATGTAAAGGTCACAACTCGGATGATTGGATCAGGGCAACCCGGGCCATTCGGATGAGTTCTCGATAATAGCTTGTCAGCTTGAATCTGATCTAGTTCCAGAATCTCAAGGCTCTATAGGAGCTTGAGGTTGAAAGTTGTAATTTTCTCTACGACATTCAAATACAATCACTCACAATTGTGAGTTTTGCAAAAACAAAAAAAAAACTCTTTCACACACACACACACACCATGAATTAAAAATTCATTTTTGAACTATATATATATTTTAGTAAAGTATTGCATTTTGGGTGCAATTGCGGACCATTGGATAAAGCTTGATGACACATGGGGAGCTGTTGATGACAAACTTCCTTTTTTACTATTTTCTAGACCCTTGTGAGAGGGTATTGATGTTTGTTTATCTCCCTCTTTATAGAGGAGCATTGGGTATTGAGCCATGCACAATCTTTTGCATCCTCTTTCACTTTGGTTTTTCAATTTTTTGCAATGCTTATATGTGTTTTTAAATCATTATTTTTTAATGCTTTT
The DNA here is from genome assembly GCF_014529385.1 of Adiantum capillus-veneris. Lineage (NCBI taxonomy): Eukaryota > Viridiplantae > Streptophyta > Polypodiopsida > Polypodiales > Pteridaceae > Adiantum > Adiantum capillus-veneris. The sequence goes on along the minus strand of NC_140960.1, from coordinate 70,097,716 downwards.
GAAATATATTGTAATCTAAATAGTTCATTGTTACAAATGTTTTAAAATGCTTGTGTCATTTCTCTCTCTAAAAGAAACCTCTTATTGTTTATTTTTCTTTTGAAATGCCCATTAGAGCCTGATTTGAATTAACTCAAAATAATACATGCAACCCCTAGCATATTTTTTGCATAGGGGCTTCGGCCATATACAAAAAAGATCAGTTCATGGACGCAAAGCCTCCCAAGGGATTTGCGACCATTGACGTTAAACGTTGTCGAGAAATTTGTGGTCTTGCCAGGAAAGCACCGGGCTTATGGCTTTGAGAGTTTGTGAGAGAACTCAACAAAAACTATATGAAGGAGTTAAACCATAGATGCCATGAAGACTAGGGTTTGGAAAGAAATGCAATCAAGAAGACTCACTCTTTCTCTCTTGCACTCACACACACAAAGAAAGAACGCAAAAGAGAATGTCAAAACAATACGAAGATGAAAACATCAAGGCTGTGGTCATATCGTATCATGGATAATGGATGAGTTAATGGCATTCAATCTTGGCTGACCAAATAGGCTACGAATTGTTCTTTGGAATTGTAGTTTTTTGCTTACCATAATATATATATTTTGTCTAGTGATTGGGATTAATTGTGTGTACAAATCCTCTTGGTTCATAGCAAGATAAATACGCTTACATCAAAACAAAAATTATAGTCTATGAGAGGTAGTATGATGGGATCCGGTGATAGAAGTATTTCATTGAGCCTTTCAGGGCCGAAGAGAAACACTATACGTTGTTGAAAGTGTATTTTATGGCTAATCCATACGTTAATTCTAATAGATCGTACAGAGTGAAAGCGATAGAAATTATCATCATGTGGGTTATTCATCTAGGATAGTATGTGAGAAATGTAGATATGAGAGAAGAGAAGAGATGAGAAGTTTCCCTCCCAAGCCCTATTCTTGCCCGTAGGCAATAAGGATACTGCGGGGAGAGATGTACATGTAGCAAAGAGAACCTAAAATTTGTAGAGAGGATGAATTACTAAGAGTGAAAGAGATAGATTTGGTTAAAGAGATGAGATTAGATATATATATATATATGTTGGATTAGAGATGAAAATGAAAACAACAAGAAATCAAGAAAACATCAATGTAGAACACATCTTACTTGAAACCCTTCGGCACCATTATTGATGGGAGAGAGAAGAAGAGTGGATAATTCCACTTTGATTGATACACCAAGTGCAAGACCTTCTTTGATTAGAGTTGATCTTCCAAGGTTAGCTTGTTGCAAGAATGGCTAGTCTCCCTCTAGGAGAAAGTGTAGGCTTGGGCTTATGTTAATGGGGCTAAGTACAATTAGGCATTACTACTCACTCCCTCAAGAATTCCTCTCATCAATGGCTTGAATGCTTGAGTTCCTTCCAAGGAAGAAGAGGTCCCCTTTTATAGGTGAAGGGAACCCCCAAGGGTTTACACAAGAAGAGAGGAGCCAGTGTGAACATGAATTGGAAAAGTTGGAAATGAGCTGTCCTTGCATGATGTGGGCAGACTGGGGTCCAGTATTTTGATCATATCTCCTCAACCGTGGTTCCAAATAAAAAAATAAAAATATGGGCAAAAACTTCAGCTCATTAGCTACGATTTTCATTTTAAAATCATTTTCCAATTCGAATTGGAACCTTGTGTAAAAAATTCATCAAAATAGGGTCCATTTATGGCAGCAAAAGTCTTCATGTGGTCTCCTTAGCCTAAAATTTCATTTAATTCCAAAGGACACCTCATGCCATATGAAAGCATGACATTGCTCCTTGACAAAGTTTTGTAATCATGCTTGCAATAATGCATTAAAATAAGTGTATCTTTGAAATCATGCCACCTAGTGTCCCACTAGGATTTGATTCTCTCCTAGTAGCTATTTAAAAAGAAATATAAGAAAAGTATAAAAAATACATAGAATATATATATATATTGGAGTTTACCCTAGATATAGGATCTAGCTAGGGTGTGAGATGATAATGAAATAGTAGAAATAAAGAATCAATGCTTTTTGCCCCAAGTTAAAGAGGCGGAGCTATTGATGCTTTTCCCATAGTATTTTCTGATGGTAAAGTAAGGATATGTTACCCTTGAGAAAAATAATAGGATGAGATAGAAGGCTTATTATTATACTTAAATATGCATATGTACACTATAGGAAATATAATTATGTATCTAAAAAAATACAAGATAGATCTTGTAGCATACGTTCCCACTATGTACGTGTCACAGCACGACAACGTACCCTTAGAACATATTACAAACTTTCTAAATTTTCTTCAAGGACTCTACCTACTCTTTCTTGTGGAGCTCGCAATGTTGATTCCTTCTACTAAGGATTTTCCACCATCAAGTTTTGAGAATCAGACCTTTGTCCAGAGGCTAACACTTCTTCTCAAAGAGTATCGCATTTTTGGATTGCCAAACTATTCTCAATACCATAACTCTTACTATACAAATGTCATAGCATTTTTGGACTACCAAACTATTCTCAATACCATAGCTCTTACTATACAAATGTCAGTAAGGAGATCCTCATTATCGATACATCTAGAGCCCATTGCAAGGTGGCATCTAAAGAAGGGAGTGTCCAAATGCATCTACACCCATCTACAGACTGTGCCCATGAAGACTCTGATTGTTGAACATCTAGAGAACAGGTGCGTGAGGGTCTCATTCAAGTGTCTACATCTGACATAGATGCCTTTGCCTAAGCCTCTCTCTTTTTCCTTCTCCTCCATTGGTATGAATCCAAAAAGAGCTTTCCATAGGAAAACCTTGTCCCTCTCATCGCATTTGGCCTTCCAACTGTTTCCAATTGTCCACTTTTTGGCCCATATTCCATTGAGGCAATCTACCCAGTAATCTGTAAAGAAAAGCTTTTCATAAATAGTTTTAGCCACTTATTATTGAATTTATCTCAATAGCCTTATGTAGGCAATAGTCAACTTCCACCTTGTCTTTTTTTTTTCTACAAGTCCGGGATATTTATATTAACCAAAACAAGAAAGATACAAAGATAGCCCATGCAAAGTTGGTTTGCTATGGGGACAATAGGATTACAAGAACCTCGCTTTTACAAGGAGCAACAACCCTTACATAGAAGACAACTAGATACATTAAGAAAATAATACTTTCTTTTTTTTATTCCACTTGATCAAACTAGTACTGTTAAGAATCATGAGACCTCAGTAAGGTGACCAACAAGGTCTAGCTTCAGTTTATGGATGCCTTCGACATCAATGTGGGCGTGGGAGGTTTCATTTGGTCGTCATGACCTCTTGTGAGGTTTTGACATGCGTATCTGTTTTCTCTTTCTTATCTTCTAAAGGGAGGCCATTCTCTTTGATCAATTCTTCACTTGCAATGCCTTGGATTCCCCTGTTTATCTATTGTTTGGGTGCTTTCGTCATTGTGTAAAGATACTCGGGGGTTTCATCGTTCGACAGATCTTTCTGAGTGGATTTGCCAAAACTGTACTCTTCCTTCTAGTTTTGCCTAGCGAGTGGGCATGAGTCATCCATGGTTGCACCCTCTGTCTCTTTATTATCACACCTATGATTCATTGGAATGCTTGGAGTCTCAGCCAACGGCTGCATGACATATCTGTCGACTCACTTCCATGTTGTTTTGATCATTGGTTTACTGGTGACAAACCCAGCCATTGGACAATTCCTTGCATAGTGACCAATTGTGCAACATTTGTAACAATATATGGGAAATGTGGCAAATGCCAATTCTTGATGAAAGGCTCCAAAAAAAGAATTAGTGACCGCCAATTCTTAACAAAAGACTCCAAAACAACCCATGTTCAAATCCCAAATTTTGGAATGGGTCTATCCATGTTGCAGACTATTGAGTTGTTCATGTTGTCTTTCTTGAACTTGTAGCTTCTTTAAAAATTTCATTGTTTAATCCCTACTCTAACCACCACCACCACCCCCACCCCACCCCAACCCCCCCCCCCCCCCCCAAGTCGCAAGAAAAAAAGGCTTGTTTTAGAAAGCCAAAAGACAAAGCAACTAAGAACTTGTAAATTAATGGACCTTGATACCTTATGAAAATTCAAGACTTGATAGCAACAAAGTACATGTAAGGAGCTTCAATTTTGTAGCTTGCAGATTAAGGAAGTTTAATTTTGGCAACCTGCAGACAAATCTATAGATATCTCAACACTTAAACTTGATTTTTCAAGAAGATATCTAAGACACATGCAAGCCTACAAAGAGAATTCAAAAGAGATTCGTACTCAAAGTGTTAAGGCTATAGTTAGGGTGAGAATGATCTTGCCTCTATTGCCAACAGAGAACTATAAGAAAACTTTGACGTACAAGAATTTTATTGCCATGAGTGAGGACTCTATGATCACCATGTTGTGTGTCTTGCGAGGAGCCCAGAGCAGGGAGATCGAAGGGGTTGCTTGTAGTAGGGGACACTATTGTCGACTAGAATTTGGAGATGTTGTTGAGAGCTAGCTACAATTGGAAGAATAGGGATTTGTCTCCAAGGGGGGCACCTGACTGTCCCTCCCATGTGTGCTTTTTGCCTCTACTTTGTCACACAAATTTTTGATGATGGGAGAGGTCACGATTCCCACCTCACTTTGAGGACAAAACTAATGGCTAATTTCTTTTCGGATGCTGCTTGTTGACAAGAGGGAAGTGGATGGTAACCATGGCTCTATTGGTGGAAATGGGCGGCTTCATCGGATCTTGATGCATGATGTGGTTGTTGTGGGTGACTGCCTATGGTCATTCAATGGTGCACGACTCTCCAAAAAAGTATGCTCATGTCCTATTGCTCTAGTTTGTTGAGGCATTGAGTGGGTACATCCTCCTTGTCCCTTCTTTGATTGTGATGAAACGGTTGGTCTCCCACCTTATACGATGGTATTGTCTTCTTTGACCTATGGTGTCTTTTGATGCTATTTCTTCTATGCGCTCTTGTTTGCCTTGTATTGCTCTTTGAATGTTTCTTGGAAGGGTGGCACCCCATTCAACCAATGTATTATCTTAAGGTTGGTTTTGATATTGGTCATCTTGAGGGGGATGTCTAAAGGGGGTGGCAGTATCCCAAATTTGTGTTGGCAGATGGTTTACATTGGCAAATCTGAGGAAAACAATGTAAAAATTTTACCATAGCTTTGCTATGCCTTTATTAAATAAATTTTCATAATATGAGTGGTAAAGCAAGGTAGCACACATGTCCATCCAACAACCCACTTGTCATAAGATGACTAGGTTATCACTCAGGCACAATTACTCTCGCAATTCAATTACCATGACTATATGCACTAATTACAAGCATTCTTCTTTGAAAAGAGGTGACTTTGCCTCATTCAAACTTACATTCAAATTTCCACAATTAAAAAGAGGCAACAAAGTGTCATAAATGTCTTGTGAGCTTACATTATTGTCTCTCGTACATGATAGCAAGGGTTGCACAAAATCTTCCACAAATACAAATTCTTGTGACCCGTTATGCAAAAAATTGCATTGAAAAAAACTCTGCACAAAAGTGTCAAATTGCTTGTGCCACTACTGTATGTAGTGGAAAGAGAGGTTGAAATGAGCTTGAATAACAAATCTGAGCTGAGCCCAAGTGAGCTCAAAGTATTAGTTGACAAGTTGAAACTCACCAAAGCGCACAAAAATCTAAGAATGTGAGCAAGGGGATGCTAGTGACAATACTAGGATAATGTGACCTGCTGTGATATCGATTGTTAGAATTAGGGTTGTAGGGATGAACACACAGCTTGGAGAGGATAAATAAGGTCAAATCAAACATGGCATAGAGTATATTGTTTAGTGCACAAGTAAGAAGATTCGGTATCCCTAGAGTGATTGACATGCAGACAATGCACGGGAGAAAAAACCTCCTAGTGAGAGAAAAATTGCCTTGATGCGCGCTGTGTTCACACATATCACTACCACATATATAGTAACACACGTTGAGGTGATCCGGGGTGGGCAACAAGAGAGGCAGCTTCTAATCACCCCTCAAGGCTCCCATGCTACTCAATTGGGACTGGGGCAACCAGAAGCAAGAGAAAGCAACAACAAACCCACAACCCAACAAGTGACACGGCACCACCTAGTTATGGGATGCGAACTACGATGTAAAAGAGATTTTTTCAAAACCAAGAGGAGGCGCAATAAAACACACACAAGAAATCTCACACTAAGACACACACCAAGTTAGAGCAAAGGGAAGAAAGAGAGGAACGAAACTTGCGTAATACCTCGTTTGTGACTTGTAAATGCAAGGTGTTTGTTACGGTGCTGTCACATACTTTGAACTAGATTAAGCCAATGCTTAGTGATATATAACCAGTGCCATCTCTCACACACTATCTAAGGGTTGTTGGATGCCTCTCACCACCATACCCTCTTACAATGAGCAGGAACTTGACTATGAGAACGCATTAATCACTTACTCAAGCAAGCTCAAATGAAAAAACTTAAAAATATAAGTCACCTTGTATTTACCCAATAACTCTACACAAATTAAAGGACAATGATTCTGAATCCAAGCATGCCTTTGAAGCACCAAAACCTCAATTGTTAATAGTGAAAGAACAAGTACAATAGTAGTTCAAAATAGGGCACTGACACTCTCTCACTTTACAGTGTGTAGTATCAAAGCTTCTCTCACGCCAAGTGTAAAGCTCACAAGGTGATGACTACACCTGAATCTCTCCTCGCGTATAGAGTGTTGGGGTGCTTTGGGAGATAGTGGAGATGATTTACAAGAAGGAGAGGGGCCTATTTATAGGTTGGAGACCCCTCATTAAGGTTATCAAAAATCCTAATTTACAAGAGAATCAAATCAAGATTATGATTTTCTTGAATATTAAAATATAGTGGACCTTTCTTTGTCTGCTTGAGTCATGGATATGGGCTCAAGATAAAGTATTATTGATGGTAGATAGGGTGAAATTAGAGAGAGAGAGAGAGAGAGAGAGAGAGAGAGAGAGAGAGAGCTTTACTACATAAATGTCTTCAGGTGATGTGTCTTTTAAGACTAGGTAAATCGATATTTTGTGTTAGTAGGTTAGTGATTAGTGTTAGAAATTATTAAAAAGTTAATAATATATTTATAATAAGTAGAATGAGGCGAATGGTTGAAGTAAGATGGGTAAATGAAGTGAGGGAATCTTTGAGATGGTGAATCTTTGAAGAAGTTTTGGATTTAGTTGTGTAGGTTCTAAAAAATTACTGACGATTCTCTTCTTCCCCAATCAGCAGAGATTAATAATGGTTTTGCATACTAAATTCTATGTATATAGAGAAGAGGTAAAAAGGAATTGTAATTTAGAGATAATAGAGAGGCATAGAGATGGTGTATGTACATGTAGAGTTCATATAAGAGTTATGGAGGTGAGAGGGGAAGTTAATGGTGAAGAAGGTGAGAGAAACCATGGAAGGTGCAGTTTTGAGGGAGGGATAGAGAAAAATATATGTGTGTGTGTGGAAGTATGAAGAAAGGTGAAAGAAGACTAGGGTGATTTGTGAGAAAAAGTGGACAGACTGGGTTCCACCAAAAAATCATATCTTACTGGTGGCAACTCCAAAAATTATGAAAAATTTTGTGGTGATTATACAGCTTGTGAGATAAATTGTTCATTTTAATCACCTACTCAATTTTGGAGTGGAAGTCGACACCAAAAATCCCACCACAGTGCTTGTTTTTTCTAGTCTTCAGTGGCCCCCCTTTTGTTGAATTTAAATAATCCTCCAAGAGAGAGCCCCTCCTTGCATGAGAGCATGACCTAATATATTCTTGAGGCTTTGGAAATATGCAAAAATTAGGATTATTCACAGATATGATGCAGCCTTCCTCCACTGTCTTCTTAATGCCAAAGGCCTCCACAAAAACATTTTTACAGAGGCTAATGCACCTCGCCTTGCTATTGTTTGCCATTTTTACTTTGATTTCATGTGTCTCATGAATGTGCATGCCTAGTCTCTGCATGAGTCCCACTGTTATGATTCAAATTTTTGCACCCCCATCCACTAGACCTTTCCTAACCGACCTCCTTTTAATGTAACAATCTAGCAAAGGTGTAATATCCTCATTCATTTTAGCTTGTGCAATCTTTACAACAGGTACACTCTCTTTTACCTTTCTCCTAGTGTTGTCTACCTTCGTTAATTCCCTCCTAAATTGTGAACACAATGCAAGAAATTGAGGCAAAGAGATATCAGGACCCTTACCTCTCATGTCTTCCAATAGGTTGTATGGAGCCATACCATGTCCAAGTGAGAAGTCTTGTAGGTTGATACGATGTCAAGTCCTCTTGGATTCCTTAGTCTCCTTTGACTTCTTGCCTTGTCCATGGTCACTTTGTGATGTAACTCCTTCTTTCTCCTTATCTTTCCCTCAACCACACTTAATGCCATTTGCTTCCATGTCAATCTCATTTGAATTTGTCACTTCTACCACATGAACATTTGGATCTGGAAAAGGTGGAACTCCTTCCACTCCTCGTGGAGGTGGCCTTGTCCCATTTGGTCTTTGCAAAAGCATTGGTTTTTGACTAGTTCCTTCACTTACATTCATCACTATATAATTCAAGTTAGGTCTCCTTGGCTCCCCATAGAGCCAAGGACAATTATACATCCCATGCCCAGATTTCCCACAATTTCAGCACCGTAGTACTTTCTTGGGTCATGTCTCTTGCTCTTCAGCTTTCTTTGTTTGTCCCTTGGGACCTACAGCTTGTGCAAGATGAATTGATAAGTTTCTCAAGAACTCATTTAACTTTTCAATCACTTCAATTGTTACCTCAATAATCTCTCTAGATGCTGATGCTTGAAATTTTTCCTTGGGTCTAGGACCCTCTATTGGAACCTCTCCCCTTAGGGACTTGAGTTTTCTATACTTCTTAGCAGCCCTAGTTTTAGCTGTATCAAAGGTAGCAGGTGCACCCGCCTCAACTTTTATAAAGAGACCGGCTATGAATCTCTCTTTCTTTAGGAACTCCGCACCATCACCAAGGTTAGCAACATTTCTCACCTATATAGCCCAAAGAGGTAGAAACTCTTGTTTGTACATGTAGTAGTCAGCTAAGTCTTTTTGCTTGGGAGAAACGATGTCTTGCCATAGCTTTTGAGTGTTTTTGGGGTCAAAGAAGTATCACTTGAAATGATCAGCAACTTCCTTATAGTTTTTGTTAACTTTTTGAGATAGAGAGTCAAACCAGGTGCTTGCATCTTTCCTGAGGACCACTTCAAACATTTCTAAGCATTCCTCATCTCCTATCATCCTTTTTATGCGGCAAGCCATTTTGAAATTTGTTAAAAATAACTCGGCATCCTCACCAGGCTCTCCAAAAAAGAGAGGATATCCTGACATTTGGCGTTTGGGCCTCCATTGAAACAATTTCAAAGTAACAAATTGTTTCCTTTTTTTCTTAAAAAGATTTACACTATAATTTTTTTCTAAATTACAATCTGTCCTACAACAAAATGAGAATATGCACATGAAATGATGTATGATAATCAACAAGAGGTAGGATGACAGGGTTTGGCGACGCGAGAATTTCTCCTACTCTTTGAGCCCCAAACATGAACACCATGCGCTGTTGAAAATGTATTTTTCTACTAATTGCAATGTTTATTCTAATGTGTGGAGTGAAATGGAAGGGAAAAACCTCTATTCTTGGGACATTATCCATGGTCTATGAATATGTAATTATAGATGTCATCGGACAAACTATGAATGACGTCTATATCCATGGTCTATGGAAGGGAAAAACCTCTATTCTTGGGCCATTATCCATGGTCTATGAATATGCATTTGCCCAATAACTCTATACAAATCAAAGGACAATGATTCTGAAGCCAAGCACGCCTTTGAAGCACCAAAGCCTCAATTGTTAATTGTGGAAGAGCAAGTACAATAGTGGTTAAAAATAGGGCACAGACACTCTCTCACTTTACAGTGTGTAGCATCAAAGCTTCTCTCACGCCAAGTGTGAAGCTCACAAGGTGATGACTATACCTAATTCTCTCCTCACGTATAGAGTGTTGGGGTGCTTTGTGAGATATTGGAGATGATTTGCAAGAAGGAGAGGGGTCTATTTATAGGTTGGAAACCCCTCATTAACATTATTGGGGATCCTAATTTACAAATTAATCAAATCAATTTATATTTTATTTTTAATAAAAAAATATAGTGGACCTTCTTTGTCTGCTTGAGTCATAGATATGGGCTCAAGATAAAGGAATTATTGATGGTACATAGGGTGAAATTAGAGAGTTACGGAAGGGGGGGGAGGGAGAGAGAGAGAGAGAGAGAGAGAGAGAGAGAGAGAGAGAGAGAGAGAGAGAGATTTACTATGTACATATTTTGAGGTAATGTGTCTTTTAAGGCTAGGTCAATGGATATTTTGTGCTAGTAGGTTAGTGGTTAGTGTTAGTAATCACTAAAAAGTTCATAATATATTTACAATGGGTAGAATGAGGTGGATGATTGAAGAAAGATGCGTAAATGAAGTGAGAAAATTCTTGTGATGGTGAATCTTGAAGAAGTTTACTTATGTAGGTTCTCAAAAATGACTGCCAATAATCATCTTCGTCTTCTTCTTCTTCTTCTTCTTCTCTTCTTACATTGTCTCATCAAGGTTAGTCGATGTTGGTTGATGAGAATCCCCAATTAGCAAAGAATGATTTTACATGCTCAATTTTATCTATATAGAGAAGAGGTAAGAAGGAACTATAATCTAGAGGTAATAGAGAGAGGCATAGAGATGGTCTATGTACATGTAGAGTTCATATGAGAGCTATGGAGGTAAACGAGAAAGTTAATGGTGAAGAAGGTGAGAGAAACCACGGAAGGTGCAATTTTGAGGGAGGGATAGAGAGAAATGAGTGTGTGTGTGTGTGTGTGTGTGTGTGTGTGCGGAAGTGTGAAGGAAGGTGAGAGAAGACTGGGGTGACTTTTGAGAAAAAATGGGCAAATTGGGATCCACCAAAGACATCATATCTCACCGGTGGCAATGATAACTTTTGAGGTTATTATTCAGCTTGTGAGATAAATTGTTCATTTTGATCACTTCCTCAATTTCGAAGTGGAGGTGGATGCCAAAAATCCCACAAAAATGGATGTTTTTTCCTCCTACAAAAGTCTTTAGTGGGCCCCCTTTTGTTGAATTTGCATAATCCACCAAGAGTGAGCCCCTCATTGTATGAGACCATGACCTAATAGATTGTTGGGGTATAAAGCCCAATGTGGTCGCCCAGGTAAGTGGGTGGGCCGCCAGGTATGTACACATATTCTTTTGTAAAAACCTAATAAGAACTCACTATGCTCTACACATTATAGTAGAGTGAGTTCACCATATCGTCGTACTCTTCTTCTCGCACTCTCTCTCGCGTCACACTTCTGCTTGTACTCCTTCAACTGGTATCAGAGCTCAGATCGAGGCTCGGGGCAGCATTTGCAGGTAGCCAGAGTTACCTGCTCAGATTGGAGTCACCTGCTTAGATTGGAGTGAGATTCGACAGGCGAAGCCACGGCCCCAAATGTTGTTGGGAAACCCGAAGGACCTGGTGTTCTCAGAATTTCATTCTGAGGTCATCTCGGCCACCGTTCGGCTTCGACAAAGGTTTGCGCAGGCCATTTTCGACTACGTGGTCTCGACGGGTGCAGATCCGACTCTGCAAATTTGCGGTTTTCGGCCTACGACTGGAGGTGCTGAGGATATCGACACTCCCAGAGTGTTGATTTGTGGCTGTCTACACATCGAAGGATGGCTCACAATTCTTGGAGGCGTGTCACATACGACACGGGCGCATCTACACACAGACTGTAGGCGACATCCACTAGTTCATCAGGTAGCTTGTGTTTGCTGCTTGATATTCCAGATTTCATCCTGACATTGCAGGTACTTCCACATGGGATGTATTGTCAGAGATGATGTATGTCTGTTGAGGGTTTGTTGGCTGTGAGTCACGCAGCAAACAACCGCCGCAACGGTTACAGTATACAGTGGGAAATTTTTGGATGTATGACTTTGTGGGAAGTCTATGTACTGTCAGATTTACTCCAGCCTTTGTTGAGGGTCGAGTGAGGTTTTATTGAGTTGGGGGATTCTCGAATGTTGAGATCCTTTCGGTGATACAGGTCTTGGAGCGATCCCTCGAGCACCCTTAGATAGGCAGCTAGGATGTATTGACTGTGAGTTAGACAGTTGGGATTGCATCTTTGCTTTACTGCCGTTGAGGCATTGTCGCAGTCTATGCTTACAGGACAGTGACAGGACAGTGAGAGACAGTACAGGTGCAGGACAGGTTTACCCACAGCTTACAGTGTTAGAGAGACAGTGGTTTTTTGAGCTGTTTTTTGGTCTGTTTTTAGTACACCAGAGCCATTTTACAAAGGAGACTTTGCCAAAATTTCTGCAGAATCTGAAGCTTTCTTGGTTCATTTGAGAGGTTGATATTGGTTTAGAGGTCAGTTTACAGGGGAAACTCTGCCGAATTTTTCCTAGGAAAGTAAACTACTGTGAAGCGTAGCTATGGCTAGATCATAGGACACTGCTCTTTACAATATCAAGAAGCTGGATGGAACCAATTTCCCATTGTGAAAGAAGCAGATTTGGCACGTGTTGGTACAAAAGAAGCAGATAAAACCTATAAAGCTCAAGGGGATAAAACCAAAAGATATGGACGAAGATAAATGGAGCGAAATGGATGAATTGGCACTTTCTACCATTATGCTGACTTTGGCAGAAAGCATTTACTTCAATGTAGCAGACGAGATGTCGGCTTATCAAGCATGGTTAAAGCTGAGTGATCTTTATGAGAAGTAGAGTGCAGCTTCACAGGTATACTGGCTTAAGAAGCTTGTTGACTTGAAGATGAAAGAAGGGACACCTATGGCCAATCATCTGAATGAATTCAACACAATCTATAGTCAGTTGTCAGCTCAAGGTGTCAAGTTTGATGAACCTGTTAGAGCTATGTTCCTATTGATCACATTGCCAGAAAGTTGGGACACTTTTTGCACAGCTTTGAGTAATTCTGCACCTCCAGATGGTTTGAACATAGCAGGTGTAGAAGGAAGTCTGCTTACTGAAGAAACCAATAGAAAGACAATGGACAAAGGCAAAGGAACAGCCTTAGTTGTCAGGGGAAGGACCAAAGAAAAGTACAAAGGTGGAAAGAGGAATAAGTCTCGTAGCAACTCCCGCAGTGCTAAAGGCAAGAGTGACAAAGAATGCTACCATTGTGGCAAGAAGGGTCACATGAAAAGAGACTGCAGAGAATGGAAAGCAGAAAAAGGCAAAGAGAAAGCTGAAGACCATGGTGAGAAGAACAATTCCTCAGGGAAGATTCAAGAAATAAATGTGACAAACACTGTTGCAGAGGATGACAATCTAGTGTTAGGAGACATCTACTTCTTGAAGAATACAATGGACTTAGCTCTTCTTACAGCATCTGATGGAAATGCACTGAGTGACTGGATTATAGACTCAGGGGCATCACTTCATGTGTCTCCAAACAAGGAGTGGTTTACCTCTTATGTGACCACTAAAGATCATGTTTGGCTAGGCAATGGGCAGACATGTGAGATCTTAGGTGTTGGAGATGTTCAATTGAAGTTTCAGAATGGCTATTCTTTCACGATGAAGAATGTGAGACATGTTCCCACAATGACAAAGAGCTTGATCAGCACAGGTTTACTTGATGATGCTGGCTACGTCACCACTTTTGGACAGAACATGTGGAAGATATCCAAGGGTTCTATGACAGTAGAACATGGAGTAAAGTCTAGAGGACTTTATATGATTTATGTATCAAATGTCTCTAAAAATGTAATCAATGTAACCAAGCAGCCGAACGTTTCTTTGTGGCATAGCCGGTTAGGACATATGTCCAAGAAGGGAATGGAAATCTTGTCTCGTTCTGGTTATTTGCCTGGCTTTTCATTTAATGATTTTGAATTCTGTGAACATTGTCTGTATGGTAAGCAAACTCAACAGCCACATAAGCATAGAAGCAGTAGAAGAGATACACAGTTGGCACTTGTTCATAGTGATTTGTGTGGACCTATGCCTAACCTATCTCTAGGGGGAGCTTCTTACTTTATGACATTTATAGATGATTACTCGAGGAAAGTATGGGTTTACTTTCTCAAGCACAAGGATGAAGCGTTTAGTGTTTTCAAAACATTTGTGACACTTGTGGAGAATCAGAGTGGCAAGAAGCTTAAATGCTTACGCACTGACAATGGTGGAGAGTACGTTTCAAAGGCCTTTCAGGACTTTTGTGAGTCAAAAGGTATAAAACGTGAACTTACTGCTCCTTACAATCCTCCTCAAAATGGTGTTGCTGAGAGGATGAATAGGACCATACAAGAGAAGGTCAGAAGTATGTTGTCTAATGCACAGCTGCCAAATGGGTTTTGGGCTGAAGCTGTATCAACAGCTGTTCATCTTATAAATAGATCTCCTAGTAAGGTTTTGCAGAAGGATTTAGTGGCAGAGATGGTATGGTCAGGCAAGGTGCCCTCATACAAGCATCTCAGATTCTTTGGCTGTGAGGCATATACTCACGTTGCAAAGGAATTTAGGAACAAACTTGAGCCAAAGAGTAGAAAGTGCATCTTTCTAGGCTATGGTAATTCTGGTGAGATGGGGTACAGACTTTGGGATCCCGAATCCAGAAAGGTTGTCCGCAGCAATGATGTTCACTTTAATGAATCCAAATATCATTCTAAACCAGAGAGGGTTGAGGAGATTAGAAGAGTTGTCTTCCAAGAAGATGGACCTGCACGTGCAAGACAAAATGTCAGGGCTCAAGAGGAGCAAGGACAGGATAGATTGGAACCACAAGTTGTGGCTGAGCCTGAGCCACCTATTGTGCATAGATCTGGACGTGTCACGTGACCTCCTGATAGGTTTGTTCCATCTATGAACTATGTCATGTTGACTGATTGCAATGAGCCTTCATGTTACAAGGAAGCAGTGCAAATGAAGGACTCCGGGAATTGGCAATTGGCCATGCAGTCAGAGATGATAGCTCTACATAAAAACCAAACATGGAAGCTAGTTAAATTACCACGGGGCAAAAAGGCTCTACCCTGTAAATGGGTTTACAGGTATAAGATCACCGCTCATGATAGTCAGCCAAAGTACAAAGCAAGGCTTGTTGCCAAGGGCTTTAAGCAAGAACAAGGCATTGACTTTGATGAAGTCTTCTCTCCGGTGGTCAAAATGACTACATTGAGATGCTTTCTTGCATTGGTTGCCATATTAGATTTGGTGTTGCACCAAATGGATGTCAAGACAGCGTTCTTGCATGGTGATTTAGATGTGGCAATTTACATGCAGCAGCCAGAAGGGTTTGTTGAGAAATGCAAGGAAGATTGGGTATGCTAGTTGTTAAAGAGTCTTTATGGCTTAAAACAATCACCGAGGGCATGGTACCATAAATTCCACAAGTTTATGCTTTCTCAAGGCTACAAACGTAGTGAGTTCGATCACTGTCTATATACAAAGAAGGCTAAGGATGGTAGTTGGCTGATCCTTATTTTGTATGTGGATGACATGTTGATTGCAGGCAAGCACTTGGAAGAAATTTCATCTTTGAAGTCAAAGATGGCAAAATCATTTGACATGAAAGACATGGGTGAGGCAAGTCATATACTTGGTATGCGCATTGAGAGAGACAGATCAAAGAAGTTGATTTGGTTATCTCAAACAGAGTATATTGACAAGGTTTTGCAACGTTTCAATATGGAGAAGGGAAAGGCACTGAGTGTTCCATTGCCACCATATGTGAAACTTAGCAAACAAGATTGTCCCGTGTCTAAGGAAGAACAGACTGAAATGGATAAGATTCCATATGCGTCTGCAGTGGGTAGTTTGATGTATGCAATGATTGCTACTCGCCCAGACATTGCATTTGCAGTGGGAGTAGTGAGTCGATACATGTCAAACCCAGGCAAGAAACATTGGGAGGCAGTGAAAGGAATATTGAGATACCTGAAAGCTACAAAGAGTATGCGTATATGCTATGGGAGTCAGGAGCTAAGTGTAAAGGGTTTTACAGACTCAGATTATGCAGGTGACTTAGACAACCGAAGGTCTACGTCAGGGTATGTCTTTACATTGGCTGGTGGAGCAGTATCATGGCATTCTAGATTACAAGATTGTGTTACTTAGTCTACTACAGAGGCTGAATATGTTGTAGCATCAGAGGCATGCAAAGAATCAATTTGGCTTAATCGACTAGTAACAGATTTGGGAATCAAAGAAGAGATGCCTGTGCTATATTGTGATAGTCAAAGTGCTATACAATTAGCTCGCAATCCAGTTTATCACTCAAAGACAAAGCATGTGGATGTGAAGTATCATTTCATCAGGGAAATGCTCGAGGATAAGCAACTTCAGCTTGTCAGAGTTCACACCACAGAAAATCCTGCTGATCTACTTACAAAAGGACTTCTCTCAAAGAGCTTTGCGCATTTTCGCAAGCAGTTAGGTGTAGGGTAGTACATCACTTCTCTACATCTCTTGTATAGTAGCTTAAAGTACCACATTGGACTTTAAGTGGGAGGTTGTTGGGGTATAAAACCCAATGTGGTCGCCCAGGTAAGTGGGCGGGCCGCCAGGTATGTACACATATTCTTTTGTAAAAACCTAATAAGAACTCACTATGCTCTACACATTACAGTAGAGCGAGTTCACCATATCGTCGTGCTCTTCTTCTCGCACTCTCTCTCACGTCGCACTTCCGCTCGTACTCCTTCATGGATGACATGTTGATTGCTGGCAAGCAATTGGAAGAAATTTCAGCTTTGAAGTCAAAGATGGCAAAATCGTTTGACATGAAAGACATGGGTTAGGCAAGTCATATACTTGGTATGCGCATTGAGAGAGACAGATCAAAGAAGTTGATTTGGTTATCTTAAATAGAGTATATTGACAAGGTTTTGCAACATTTCAATATGGAGAAGGGAAAGGCATTGAGTGTTCCATTGCCACCATATGTGAAACTTAGCAAACAAGATTGTCATGTGTCTTAGGAAGAACAGGCTGAAATGGATAAGATTCCATATGCTTCTGCAGTGGGTAGTTTGATGTATGCAATGATTGCTACTCGCCCAGACATTGCATTTGCAGTGGGAGTAGTAAGTCGATACATGTCAAAGCCAGGCAAGAAACATTGGGAGGCAGTGAAAGGAATATTGAGATACGTGAAAGCTACAAAGATTATGTGTATGTGCTATGGGAGTCAGGAGCTAAGTGTAAAGGTTTTTACAGACTCAGATTATGCAGGTGACTTAGACAACCGAAGGTCTACGTCAGGGTATGTCTTTACATTGGCTGGTGGAGCAGTATCATGGCGTTCTAGATTACAAGATTGTGTTACTCAGTCTACTACAGAGGCTGAATATGTTGCAGCATCAGAGGCATGCAAAGAATCAATTTGGCTTAATCGACTAGTAACAGATTTGGGAATCAAAGAAGAGATGCATGTGTTATATTGTGATAGTCAAAGTGCTATACAATTAGCTCGCAATCCAGTTTATCACTCAAAGACAAAGCATGTGGATGTGAAGTATCATTTCATCAGGGAAATGCTCGAGGATAAGCAACTTCAGCTTGTCAAAGTTCACACCACAGAAAATCCTGCTGATCTACTTACAAAAGGACTTCCCTCAGAGAGCTTTGGGCATTTTCGCAAGCAGTTAAGTGTAGGGTAGTACATCACTTCTCTACATCTCTTGTATATTAGCTTGTATAGTAGCTTCTCTCACACTTAAAGTACCATATTGGACTTTAAGTGGGAGGTTGTTGGGGTATAAAGCCCAATGTGGTCGCCCAGGTAAGTGGGCGGGCCGCCAGTTATGTACACATATTCTTTTGTAAAATCCTAATAAGAACTCACTATGCTCTACACATTACAGTAGAGCGAGTTCACCATATCGTCGTGCTCTTCTTCTCGCACTCTCTCTCGCGTCGCACTTCTGCTCGTACTCTTTCATGGATGACATGTTGATTGCTGGCAAGCACTTGGACGAAATTTCAGCTTTGAAGTCAAAGATGGCAAAATCGTTTGACATGAAAGACATGGGTGAGGCAAGTCATATACTTGGTATGCGCATTGAGAGAGACAGATCAAAGAAGTTGATTTGGTTATCTTAAACAGAGTATATTGACAAACTTTTGCAACATTTCAATATGGAGAAGGGAAAGGCATTGTGTGTTCCATTGCCACCATATGTGAAACTTAGCAAACAAGATTGTCATGTGTCTTAGGAAGAACAGGCTGAAATGGATAAGATTCCATATGCTTCTGCAGTGGGTAGTTTGATGTATGCAATGATTGCTACTCGCCCAGACATTGCATTTGCAGTGGGAGTAGTAAGTCGATACATGTAAAAGCCAGGCAAGAAACATTGGGAGGCAGTGAAAGGAATATTGAGATACGTGAAAGCTACAAAGAGTATGCGTATATGCTATGGGAGTCAGGAGCTAAGTGTAAAGGGTTTTACAGACTCAGATTATGCAGGTGACTTAGACAACCGAAGGTCTACGTCAGGGTATGTCTTTACATTGGCTGGTGGAGCAGTATCATGGCGTTCTAGATTACAAGATTGTGTTACTCAGTCTACTACAGAGGCTGAATATGTTGCAGCATCAGAGGCATGCAAAGAATCAATTTGGCTTAATCGACTAGTAACAGATTTGGGACTCAAAGAAGAGATGCATGTGTTATATTGTGATAGTCAAAGTGCTATACAATTAGCTCGCAATCCAGTTTATCACTCAAAGACAAAGCATGTGGATGTGAAGTATCATTTCATCAGGGAAATGCTCGAGGATAAGCAACTTCAGCTTGTCAAAGTTCACACCACAGAAAATCCTGCTGATCTACTTACAAAAGGACTTCCCTCAGAGAGCTTTGGGCATTTTCGCAAGCAGTTAAGTGTAGGGTAGTACATCACTTCTCTACATCTCTTGTATATTAGCTTGTATAGTAGCTTCTCTCACACTTAAAGTACCATATTGGACTTTAAGTGGGAGGTTGTTGGGGTATAAAGCCCAATGTGGTCGCCCAGGTAAGTGGGCGGGCCGCCAGTTATGTACACATATTCTTTTGTAAAAACCTAATAAGAACTCACTATGCTCTACACATTACAGTAGAGCGAGTTCACCATATCGTCGTGCTCTTCTTCTCGCACTCTCTCTCGCGTCGCACTTCCGCTCGTACTCTTTCATGGATGACATGTTGATTGCTGGCAAGCACTTGGACGAAATTTCAGCTTTGAAGTCAAAGATGGCAAAATTGTTTGACATGAAAGACATGGGTGAGGCAAGTCATATACTTGGTATGCGCATTGAGAGAGACAGATCAAAGAAGTTGATTTGGTTATCTTAAACAGAGTATATTGACAAGGTTTTGCAACATTTCAATATGGAGAAGGGAAAGGCATTGAGTGTTCCATTGCCACCATATGTGAAACTTAGCAAACAAGATTGTCATGTGTCTTAGGAAGAACAGGCTGAAATGGATAAGATTCCATATGCTTCTGCAGTGGGTAGTTTGATGTATGCAATGATTGCTACTCGCCCAGACATTGCATTTGCAGTGGGAGTAGTAAGTCGATACATGTCAAAGCCAGGCAAGAAACATTGGGAGGCAGTGAAAGGAATATTGAGATACCTGAAAGCTACAAAGAGTATGCGTATATGCTATGGGAGTCAGGAGCTAAGTGTAAAGGGTTTTACAGACTCAGATTATGCAGGTGACTTAGACAACCGAAGGTCTACGTCAGGGTATGTCTTTACATTGGCTGGTGGAGCAGTATCATGGCGTTCTAGATTACAAGATTGTATTACTCAGTCTACTACAGAGGCTGAATATGTTGCAGCATCAGAGGCATGCAAAGAATCAATTTGGCTTAATCGACTAGTAACAGATTTGGGAATCAAAGAAGAGATGCATGTGTTATATTGTGATAGTCAAAGTGCTATACAATTAGCTCGCAATCCAGTTTATCACTCAAAGACAAAGCATGTGGATGTGAAGTATCATTTCATCAGGGAAATGCTCAAGGATAAGCAACTTCAGCTTGTCAAAGTTCACACCACAGAAAATCCTGCTGATCTACTTACAAAAGGACTTCCCTCAGAGAGCTTTGCGCATTTTCGCAAGCAGTTAGGTGTAGGGTAGTACATCACTTCTCTACATCTCTTGTATATTAGCTTGTATAGTAGCTTCTCTCACACTTAAAGTACCATATTGGACTTTAAGGGAGAGGTTGTTGGGGTATAAAGCCCAATGTGGTCGCCCAGGTAAGTGGGCGGGCCGCCAGTTATGTACACATATTCTTTTGTAAAAACCTAATAAGAACTCACTATGCTCTACACATTACAGTAGAGCGAGTTCACCATATCGTCATGCTCTTCTTCTCGCACTCTCTCTCGCATCACACTTCCGCTCGTACTCCTTCATCGATTCTTGAGGGTTTGACAATATGATAGATTAGAATTATTCACAAATATGATATATGGATATAATGGGAAAAATAGGTTAGTACATAAACAATTCATGGGATCTGGAATAGTTTCAGCTGTATATAAATATAAAATGAAAAAATAAATATACAAAAACATAGGGAATCAAATGAGGGTGCCTCGTTTTTTTAAAATTAATTTAGGACTATTTACAAGAAATAAGAAAAAATGCATGTAGAAAAATGGTAATTTAGTAAAAGAGATTGACTAGGTGAAAGGTATTTTCATGATGTTTTCTCAGAGTGGGTTCACACCAATATTTAGAGAGGATTGCATGAAAATATATATTTATATAATAAAGAGTATGTACAATATAAGAGAATCATGGTAACGGTAAGTCAATGTACATAACATACTTAGGTAAATAACACACACCTAGGTAAAAACATTTAAACAAATACCAAAATAATAATAAAAAATCCCTATTTTTAGAGCCTATATACCATGAAATATTTACACACAAATGGGCCATAATATTTTTAATATTTTTAAATTTTTTGGCTCAACTACCCCAATGACTAGCTAGCCGAGGGGTTTAAGGAGATATGGAGAAAGTCCCCTAACTCACACACGCCTATGTATAATGAAAAGGTGAGGATAGCCATAGTATTTGAATCATTTTGGTAGGGTGAGGTAGCTCACTATGGCAGTTCCGGATAGCCAAAAGCGACTATCAACGAAAACTATAACTTAAAATGGAATCCTAAAAAAAGCAATCATGAATCTAGAGTGCATTACGTACCTTTGTTATGTCAATGATAATATAATATATATGGACTACAACATTGGAAGTTGAACCTTTTAATAGTCTTTTCAAAGTAAATCAATTGAAAGTCACAAACTTTTAATGCTTTCCCTCTAGCGAGGAAAATAAAAAGAACTAGAGTGCTTTGTTATCCACATTTATACTTAATTGAAGTGAGTTTGAGGATAAGAGAAAAGAAGAACTAGAAGAGAAAAGATGGGGAGAGAGAGAGAGAGAGAGAGAGAGAGAGAGCTGATTCCATTTGGAAAAGGGTCTTCCCTTTGCATCTGGATAAAATAGCCCAGAGCTTGATGGCCCTATTCTTGCTACACACATCCTGCAATCAGTGCATTCTAAGAGGCAACATTTCAGACAGGAAGCTCCTCAAGCACTTTTTGTGCTTTCTCAAACGCACCACATTTGGCAACATATCGACCAAGACAATTCCAAGCACGACATCCTTTTTCAACAGCCTTTGACTAGCAATATTATTGTAAATTTTGTGCCCATATCAACATCTTGTGTAGAGCCACATGCCTTTACGATGCATGCATAGGTGATTTCATATGGAGAGAGGCCCTCACATTGCATCTGTTGCAAATAGACTAGAGCTTTCTCTTGTGGGAAAAATCTCACAATCAATGCATTCCAAGAGTCCACACTCCGGATAGGAAGCTAAAAATAGTTTAAAGCTTTGTGGCCTTGATCCTGCAATGTGTATCCTGCGACCATTTTATTCCAAGTGACACCATTCCCATTATTTAATGCATCCGACATGCAAAATTTTCAGGAAAAGCGGACATCAAGGAGATGCCAAGGTCGTATTGCATCTAAGAAAAACATTCAGAGCGTCCTCACATGCCTTGCTTGGCATATCCATGTATAAAAGCAAGAGACTTCTTATGGTGAGAAATCCTCACTTTTCACATGGTTAAAATAGCCGAGAGCTGCCTTACCACAACCATGTCGTTGGTATCTAGCTATCAATGTGCTCTAGATAGCAACAATTTCTAGAAAAATTTCATCCAAAACTTTTTGTAGCTCTACGAGGGCACCATATTTGGCATATATATTGATCAAAACACCATTAAGCATGACATTTCCCTCAAATGGCACCTGCTAGCAATTTCATCATGAATTATCAAACCCATGTGAAGGTCTTGCGTAAGGCAAAGAGAAAGCATGGGTGAATCCATTTGGAAAAAGGCCTTCCCTTTGCATCTGGTTAAACCAGCCTAGAGCTTTTTGGCTTTGCTCTTGTTGTGCACATCCTGCAATCAGTGCATTCCAAGAGGAAACATTTCGGACAGGAAGCTCTCAAGCACTTTTTAGGCTTTCTCAAGCACATCACATTTGGCATACATATTGAACAAGACATTGCCAAGCATGACATATTTTTTCAACAGCCTCTGAATAACATATAATTGTGAAATTTTGTGCCCATATCGGCATCTTGCGTAGAGCCACATGCCATCACGATAGGTGATTGCATCTAGAGAGAGGCCCTCGCTTCACATCTATTGAAAACAATTTGGAGCTTTCTCCTGTAGGACAAATCTTGAAATCAATGCATTCTAAGAGTCCACACTCCAGATAGGCAACTGAAAACAGCCTAGAGCTTTATGATTCTACTCCCATGGGGGTTATCCCACGACCAGTGCATACAAGAGACATTTTTCCATCATTCAATGCATTCGACAACAAATATTTCGGGCAAAATGGTCATCAAGAACATGCCTAGGTCGTATTGCATTTTAGAAAAACATCTTAGAGCTTCCTTGTTTGGCATATCAGCATATAAAGCACTCCAAAAGACTTTGTTTGGTGAGAAACCCTCACTTTTCATGTGGTTGAAGTAGACAAAAGCTGCCTTGCCACAACCATGTCGCTCATATCTAGCAATCAATGTGCTCTAGAAGGTGACAATTTGTAGAAAAAGCTCATCCAAAACTTTTGGTAGTTATGTGAGGGCACCACATTCGGCATACATATTGATCAAAACATCCTCAAACATGACATTCTCTCCGATGGCCCATGACTAGCAATTTCATCATGAATTCTCAAACCCATGTGAGGGTCTTGCATAAGGCGACCAACTTTCAAGGTGCAAGCATCGATGAATCCATTTGAAAAAAGGCTTTCCCTTTGCATCTGGTTAAAATAGCCAAGAACTTTCTGGCCCTACTCTTGCTGCACACATCCTGCAATTAGTGCATTCCAAGAGGCGACATTCGGGACAGGAAGCTCCTCAAGCACTTTTTGTCCTCTCTCCAGTGCACCACATTTGGCATACATATTGACCAAGATAGTGCCAAGCACGTCATCTATATTCAATAGTCCCTTGACTAACAATATAATTCTAAATTTTTGTGCCCATATCAACATCTTGTGTAGAGCCACATGCCTTCAATGTGCATGCGTAGGTGATTGCATCTCAAGAGAGGCTCTTGCTTCGCATCTGTTGAAAACAAACGATATTCTTTTTGTGGGGAAAAAAATCCTCCAAATAGTGCAGTTCAAGAGTCCACACTCTAGATAGGAAGCTGAAAATAGCCTAGAGCTTTCTAGGCCTCCTCCAACAGTGCGTGTCCCACGACTAGTGCATTTCAAGAGATTCCATTCCCATCATTCAATGCATCTGACAGACAACATTTTGGAAAAATGTTCATCAAGAACATGCCCATGTCATATCGAATCTAAGAAAAACATTTCAGAGCTTCCTTGCATGCGTGCTGCTTGGCATATCCGTGTATAAAATCATGCAAGAGTGAAAAACCATCACTTTTCATGTGGTTAAAATAGCTGAGAGCTACCTTGCCACAACCATGTTGCTCGTATCTACGTGCTCTAGAAGGCGACCATCGTAGAAAAAGCTCATCCAAAACTTTGTTAGTTCCGTGAGGACATCAGATTCAGCATACATATTGATCAAAACACCGTTAAGCATGGCATTCCCCTCCAACCTCCCGTGACTAGCAATTTCATCCTGAACTCTCAAACCCATGTGAAGGTCTTTCATAAGGCAACCAACTTTCAAGGTGCAAGCATGGGTGAATCCATTTGGAAAAAGGCCTTCCTCTTGCATTTGGTTAAAACAACCTAGAGCTTCCTTGTCACTCCCAGGTTGAAAGTATCCTAATTACAGTTGGGGAGGTGCCTTGTGCTGCATCCAACAAAAAGTATCCAGCCATCCTATTCCATCCAACCGTTTGTGGAGTTGTGACTGGGTACAAATCCTTCTTCTAATCACACACTTTTAGTCCAATAAGAAAAGAAAAACTCTATGTTGTCTATGCTTGACTTGTGTACCAAATATTGCATCTTTCAATGGATTTGTTATCCTTGATCTGTGGACACAAAATGGAAGTTTCTTACAAGATATTCATGACCAATGGTAAGAACTTCTGAAAGACACTAAAGACGTCATTCTTCTGCTTCAAGAGATAAACCCACACTTTCTAGTAGAGTCAACTATGAATGTTAGGAAGTATTAACGCTCCCCCTAGAGACTTAAATGTTAAAGGTCCGCACAAGTCGCTATGAATGAAATCTAGAGTGTGTGTACTAGTGGAAGGTGCAACACTAGCACGTCCAACATTCTGTGTAACTGGCGGTGAGGAAACATCCTCAAATCGTACTCTGGAATACTCAATGTCTTTCATTGGCTTTTATGAATTTTAGACTTGTTGAATATCAATTGTGAGCTGTGTATGACCTTATTCAAATCCAGGTGCCAGAGACGACATCCCATGTCTTTGTCTACACCATATCCAATGAACATGCACTTGTGTGATTTGGGGTCTAGCTTTTGTCTAGGTTCTTTTGGCACATGTGAGAATGCCTCGCACCCAAATACACGTAACCTATCATAATTGGGCTCTTTGCATGTCCACATCTCCTGTAGAACCTTATACTTTAGTGGTGTACTAGGTGACGGATTGATCAAGTAAGAAGTCGTCGTAATAGCTTGTCCCCAAAATTCTTGAGGTAAGCTGTCCATAGACAACATAGAAGTGACCCATTCCTGAATGGTTCTATTCATCCTCTCAGCCACACCGTTTTGGGCGAGTGTGTAAGGCGTTTTAAATTGTCTTCTAATGCCTCTTCTACTGCAAAATTCCCTGAACTCGGGGGAGATATAGTCGCCTCCATTGTCACCACACAAAGCTTTAAGCTTTCTACCCGATGGCCTCATTGGTTGAAGACGAAGTGCAATTCTGATTACATGATCTCTAAGAAATTGTCTCTCCAGTAAACAAGAAAACGTAGCCAGATGTGGATCGCCTAGTGTCCACATAACCCGCATAATCCAAATCAGTGTATCCAACTATGGGTGCGTCATTTTTCTCAAAGCATAAGCACTTGTCAGCTAAGCCGTTGATGTATCTCAAGATGCACTTCACTGCTTCCCAATGCTTTGTGCGTGGATTTTCCATAAACCTGCTGACCACTCCCATTGCATATGCAATGTTTGGCCATGTGCTAACCATGGCGACCATGTGACTGCCAATTGTTGAAGAATATGGCACCTTTTCCATCTTTGCCTTTTCTGTTACCATATACATGTGGTAGTGATGTGTGTGAACACACTAGGACTGTTGGGGCAATTTTTTCCCTCTTTAGGAGGTTTTTCCCCCCGTGCATTCTAAATACGTCCATCACTCTAGGGCTATCTATCTTTCCATTGCATACTAAGAAAGACACTCTCTATTGTGTGCCTTGAGCTTCCTTCATCTTCTCCAAGCTGTGTGCGTTTCTCTATAACCCTAATTCCAACAATTGGTATCAGAGCAGGTCACGTCCTCTCACGCTTAGTCGCTAGCTGCTCAAGCACACGCCTGCTCACTTTCTACGATTTTAGTGAGCTTTGGCGAGCGTTCGCACGTCTGCTCAGATTTTTGATTCGGGCTCATTTCGGCCTTCGTTTCCACTACAGGAAATTTTGTACAGAAATTCCCTCAGTGCTTTTTTCTGCATAACAGGTGCCTTATAGTCTTCTACGGTTTGTGCTATATAGCATGTGTTGTTCCCGCTCCGTTTCTCCTATTTTTGGGCAGTTTTCACATCAGGTGCAGCATTTACCATGGCTGACAACAACAACACAGATGTGTTCAAGATGTTTGCTGCTGAGGACATGTTGGATGGGGACAACTACGCTATGTGGGCTTATATGATGCAACATGTTCTTGTGTCAAAGGGCGTCTGGAACATTGTGCAGAGCATTGATGTACATCCTGGTTTTGAGGATGTAGGCGATGTTGAGGATGTTGCAGGTCTTGCTGCAAGGTTTGCTGCTGTTAGATTTGTTTTGCCTACGACAGAACAAGCTCGTTGGGATGTAAAGGATGCGCAGGATCATGCATTGATTGCGTTGTCTGTGAAGCGCACCATTGTTCCTCACATCTGTTCAGCAAAATCTGCAAAACAGGCTTGGGATATTCTAGCAGGTCTTTATGCAAGCCGCAATGAGGCTAAAAGTGCTTTGCTGCGTAAAGAGCTGGAGTCGAAGATTATGCATGAGGAAGATGGTATGGACACTTTCCTTTCTAGTGTCAAGGATATCAATGAGAAACTTATTTCTGCAGGTGAAGTCATTTCAGACAGTTCCCTTGTGCAGACTGTTCTTGATGCCTTACCAGATTCCTACCAGACTTTTGCTAGTACTTGGAGACTGATGACCCAAGGAAATCCTGAAGTCGTCAAGTTTGATGTATTATGCACATTGTTTTTGCAAGAGTCACTTTCTAGAAAGAACAAGACTAAGCAGCGTGTAGTTGAATAGGCTTTTATTGCTTCTCAAAGAAAGGGTGGTAACAGTACTGCAGCCACTTCTTATGGTTCTGCTACGAGTGGCAAAAATTATGTTCCTAATGCTTCTGCTGGAAGCAATTTGTTTGGAAATTTTGGTGATAAGGGAAAAAAGAAGATGCATTGCCATTATTGTA
This sequence comes from Adiantum capillus-veneris, assembly GCF_014529385.1. Lineage (NCBI taxonomy): Eukaryota > Viridiplantae > Streptophyta > Polypodiopsida > Polypodiales > Pteridaceae > Adiantum > Adiantum capillus-veneris. Next base: position 70,070,470 of record NC_140960.1, on the reverse strand, counting down.
AAGCTAATGATCACTGGATCAAGTCGTGTCCTAAGTTGAAGGCCAAAGAGGCTAAGAAGAAAGAGGGTGGTTCCACTACAAATGCTGGTTCCACTACAAATGCAGCCATTGTTGAGTCTTCTGTGAAAGGAGACTGTAATGCTCATGTTGATGCAAAATGGGCTTTTAGCGTAAAGTGCACTTACAATCTTGCTGTCCATGATGCGTGCTTGTCAGGTGCTGCAGATTCACATGTGTGGTATTTCGATAGTGGTGCTACAAAGCACATTACCTCACATCGTGGATTGTTTACCTCTCTCGAGTCTGTCCTTGATCATGGGAATTCAGTCGCTTCTGCCAACAATGCCTCTTATCCGGTTCAGGGAGTTGGTAAGATTGTGCTTACTGTTGCTAATGGAAGTTCCTTCACACTTGTTGATGCAGTTTATGTACCTGGGATCAAGAAGAATCTCTTGTCTGTATCCGCACTTGCTAGACTTGGACTTGTAGTCAAATTTGTGGATGACAGATGTACAGTTCACGATCTCAGTTTTGGTGATGAAATTGTTGCATCTGGCCTTTTGTGCCGGGGGCTGTATAATCTCACTTTGTATGACAAGTGTGGACAAAATTTTGCAAATGCTGTTGCAGATTCAAGGGCTATTTCAGATGCAAAAATTTGGCATGCACGTTTTGGTCATCTGAATTTTGCCAGTTTGTTGCGTTTACAGAAATATGATATGGTTGCTTCTTTGCCGCCTCTTGAAGCACCTGTCAAACATGTTTGTGAAGGCTGTATTTTGGGTAAGATGCAGCGTTCTAAGTTTCCAAAGGATGGTTCAGTTCGGGCCACATGCAGGTTGCAGCTTGTGCATAGTGATGGTTGTGGGCCCATGCAAACTCCGTCCTTGGGCAATTACCTGTACTTCGTGACTTTCATTGATGATTACTCCAGGCATGCATGGGTATTTCCGCTTAAAGCGAAGTCCAAAGTTTTTATGTGCTTCAAACAATTTCTGGCTATGGCTGAAAATGTCTCAAAATGTACAATGGGCACCCTCCATTCTGATCGAAGCGGGGAGTATATGTCTCATGAATTTAATGCATTTCTGGCTAGTCGTGGGATAAAACACCAATGTAGAGTGCCTTATACACCTCAACAAAATGGTGTTGCTGAAAGTAAAAACAGGTCACTGACGAAAATGGCACAATGTATGGTCAAGAGTCAAGCTTTGCCGCATTCTTTTTGGCTCGAGGCCATCATGTGTGCCACTTATGTACTTAACAAGTGTCCTACAAAAGCTTTGCAGTCTATTACTCCATATGAACCATGTCATGATAGAAAGCCTTCTATTGAGCACATACGTGTCTTGGGCTGTTTGGCATATGCTTTGGTGCCACAAACACAGCGCAGAAAATTGGATGATAAGGCTGTCAAATGTATTTCTGTTGGTTATAGTGCTGAAAGAAAAGGTTATAGGCTATATCATCCGCAAACAAAACGTATTTTGGTTTCATGGGATGTAGTGTTTGTTGAAGATTCTGTTCAGCCCTTGCTGTCATGTACTAGAGACAGTAATGTAAGCTCACAGGACATTTATGACACTTTGTTTCCTCTTTTCAGTGGTGGAAATACGAATGTAATTTCCAATGAGGCAAATGTACAACCTATGGGGGTTTCTGAAAATGTTATAGATCAGCCTATTCTTGATGCAGATGTACATGATATACTTGATGAGGAAAGGGTTGAAAATGAGCAAGCTAGAGGTATGCCAAAATGCCTAGTGCACACTTTGCATGATAGTAAATTGGATGCACCTTTGTCTAGTCACACTTGTTCAAGCTCTCGCCATGCATATTATGCATCGGATTGTTATGCTTTGGCTATGTCTAGCTTACATGATGTTGAGGAGCCTCTGTCTTTTGATGAAGCACAGAATTCAGAAAATTGGATGGTTGCCATGCAATCAGAACATGATGCACTTATAGAAAATGACACATGGACTTTATGTGATTTGCCTCTTGGCAAAAAGGCCATTGGTACGAAGTGGGTTTACAAGTTGAAACGCAAACCGGATGGTGAGATCGATCGCCCTAAGGCTCGACTTGTTGCAAAGGGTTATGCACATCACAAAGGCATAGATTATAAAGAGACTTTTGCTCCCACTTGTCGTATGACTACTGTGCGTTTTCTATGTGCATTGGCAGCTCATTTTGGTTGGGATGTACATCAATCAGACATTGTTAATGCTTTCTTGAATGGAGACATATTTGAGGAAGTTTATGTAACGCAGCCTCGGGGTTTTTCCATAAAAGGACAAGAGGACAAAGTGTGCAGATGTAAGAAGGCTTTGTATGGGTTGAAGCAATCTCCTCGTGCTTGGTATGAGAAATCTGACACTCATTTGGTTAAACGAGGCTTTCGCAACAGTCCAACAGAAAGCACATTGTATGTAAAGCGTGAGGATGATATACTTCTCATTGTGGTTCTTTATGTTGATGATTTACTGATCACTGGACCAAATGAGACACATATTGCTGAATTTAAGGCTGATTTGAATGCTACTTTCAAGATGAAAGATTTGGGGCTGTTGCATCATTACTTGGGTATACAGTTTAAGGTGTGTGATGATGGTATTGCCTTGTGTCAAAAAATTTACATAGAGACATTGCTATGTAAGTTTGGACTTGAGGATTGCAAACCCATTGCCACTCCCATGGAAACATGCTTGAAATTGAGTCTACATGATGCTGGCGATCCTGTTGATGTCACTCTTTACCAAACTGCTGTTGGCTGCCTCATTTATGTATGCAACACGAGGCCAAATATTCAGTTTGCACTCTCACAGGTCAGCAGATTTTTACATAGCCCAGGGTCTAAGAATTGGCAGGCTGTCAAGAGGATTTTCGGCTACCTTAGTGGCACTTTACATCTTGGCTTGTTTTATCCCAAGGGGGGATCATTGCCTCCAGACTTACATGCTTTTTCGGACTCAGATTGGGCTGGTTGTTTTGACACGCGAGTGTCCACAAGTGGTTTTTGTTTCATGCTTGGCAATTCATGTATATCATAGTTGAGCAAGAAGCAACCTACTGTGGCCACTTCGAGTTGTGAGGCTGAGTACAGGGCAGTCTTCACAGCTACGGTTGAGTGTGTATGGCTCAGACGCCTTATGGCTGATTTGGGTGTTGACAAGACACTGCCAACACTATCTACACTGACAGTCAGAGCGCATTGGCAGTTGCGAGGAACCCAGTTTTTCATACTTGCACAAAGTTGAGGTGCATTACCACTATGTCAGGGAGAGGCTCTCAGGAGGAGAGATCAACTTGGTTTATGTGCCAACACAGGACAACCTTGCAGATCTTTTCACAAAGGCATTGTCTCGTGAGAAGCTTGAAGCTTTCCGCAAAGCTTTGGGATTACTCCCCTTTGTGGATTGATCATGTCCTCAGGGCATGGAACTTCCCTTTACTCATGTGCCAGCTCTCATTCACCGCATCATTCCAGGGGGGATTTGTTACCATATACATGTGGTAGTGATGTGTGTGAACACACTAGGACCGTCGGGGCATTTTTTTCCTCTTTAGGGGGTTTTTCCCCCGTGCATTGTATATACGCCCATCACTCTAGGGCTATCTATCTTTCCGTTGCATACTAAGAAACACACTCTCTATTGTGTGCCTTGAGCTTCCTTCGTCTTCTCCAAGCTGTGTGCATTTCTCTGCAACCCTAATTTCAACATTTTAAGCGTCTGATTTGGGATAATCATGCTTGCTAAGTTTTTTGTATGCTGCCATTGGGGTACTCAATGCTTCCCCCCTTGCATATTAAAATGTTGCAAGACCTTGTGAATATATTTTTCCTGCGAAAGTTGAAGTATACCACACTTGCGATCTCTCTTGATACGCATACCAAGAAAGTGATGTGCATCGCCCAAATCTTTCATAGCAAACTTCTTGCTTAAGGCATCCTTGAAAAGTGCAATCTCATAGTAAATAATCACGATTATTTACATCTGCTTCAAAGCTTGATGAGTTTTCAAATTTGAGTATACCACAAGGTCAAGCATATCAAATAGACCTCACAAATTAATTTTGGTGAAATTTGGATCCCAAAAGTGAGACTTAAGCTAGATTCTCAAAATCAGAGTCTACGAACACAAAACAGTTGATAAACTTGATTAGATTTTGTCCAAACTTGATGAAACTTGGCTAGTGACCTCAACTTAAGGTGCTTAACAGGTCTGTGTCAAAGGTGGGGCAAAAAGTTGCAAAACCAATGAAACGGAGATTAGGAACTGTATGCGCTCCGTATATTGTATACAATAATTATATATATATATATATATATATATATATATATATATATATATATATATATATATATATATAGAGAGAGAGAGAGAGAGAGAGAGAGAGAGAAAAGAGAGAGAGAGAGAACCTTTGTCCTCAACCAGCACGATCTCGTTGCAAATGCCAAAGCTGCTTAGCACCATCATGAGTCGAAACGCATATTGTGAGCTATATTAAACAAATTTTGTCATTTTAAAAGCTCTGCCATGTGGTTTATTGAGAAGCCATGTTTTTAAACAGAGATGTTACGCTAACGAAGTAACTAGAGAGGATAAATCTTTCGGTCGCCATCACTCTTTTGTCCATCAATTGAATAGTTTTTAAAGGTATGCAAGTAATCGATTCATTTTCATTTGGTTACCAACACAAATTGTCACAAGGCACTGCAAGGTGACTCAATGAGCATGACCACATAAGGATTTACAAAATCAATCAACATGTTTTTGTGCTCCATGAAAAAAATTTGATTAAATGACTTTGGAATTTCAGTTAGCCAAAAAAGTTAAGCATAGCTTTAGCTTTTTCATTTGGACATGCCCAAGTTTTTTTTGATGAGACTACTTGAATTTACCGTTCAAAAACAAGCTTGGGTGGGAACATGTAAGCCTTATTGACAACTTTTGTTTTGAAAAATACTTCTTGATGTCAACGTTGGACTAGGATATGGAAGTTCACCTCTCATGGTGCTCCAAAACAATGACCATGAGTCTTGTCTATGATTGCAAACCAAGGGCATCTTGTCACCTTGCCATGTGCTTGCAACGTTTTGCTTGAACTAGGATATGGAAGTTGTAAGAGTTTACCTCTCTTGGTGTTCCAAAACGACAACCATGAGTCTTGTCCATGATTGTAGCCTAAACCAAACTCTTCTTTGTTCACCTTTGCCATGTGCTTGCCAAGTGGTGCTCGGTCTGGGGCGACTAAGACATGAGTTACCTCTCAGGATGTTCCAAAATAATGATGTCAAGTCTGCATCCATGATTGTAAACCAAGGTCTTCTTGTTCACCTTTGCCATGTGCTTGCCAAGTGGTGCTAGGTTCTCAGGGGACTAGGATATGAGTTGCCTCTCAGGATGTTCCAAAACAATGATGTTGAGTGCATGTCCATGATTGTAAACCAAGGTCTTCTTGTTCACCTTGGCCATGTGCTTGCCACGTGGTGCCCGGTCCAAAGAGACGAGGATATGAGTTCACCTCTCACGGTGTTCCAAAACAATGACCCTAAGTTTGCATCCATGATTGTAAACCAAGGTTCATCTTGCCCTAAGCTTGGCCCAGTATTGGGACTTTGAAATGTCTCATTGAACAGAGATACTTAGCATGATGTCTTTCACAAACATTTTCTTGACTTTACTTGTCTGATAGAGCATGACATCTAGAGCTCCATGATACACAACATCACTACACAATAGAAAATGTTTCTAGGAATAAATGTTAAAAGGGACAAAAGCAAAATTTTCCTTGTTTAAATTTTTCGTTTTTATCAACTATTACCTAGCTATTTCTAGAGATCAATTTCCTGTTGGTAGGCTTCTTCATAAACACTTCATCTCTACGGCTCGGTTGAAATTGGCACAAAAAGATAGCAGGAGAATGCAATTTGTCCAAAGAAAGAGACAACCATTTCTAGACCCATTAAAAGTGCCTTGTGGAAATGAGATCCTTCGATGCACTTTTTAGTGGCCGATGAACTCGAGCGTGTGACAGCCACAACCAAGAAATGTGTTTATTCGTTTACACAAAAATCTTGAGTTGTTTCCTTCCCCCCCCCCCCCCCCCCCCCCCCCCCCCCCCCCCCCCCCCCCCCCCCCCGCCCAAAACTCACAATCGTGAGTGATTATATTAGAATGCCAGAGAAAAATTATAGACCAACCTCAAGCTCATGCCGAGCCTTGAGGAACTGAACTTACATAGCAAGGCCCGTCTGAACGGCATGGGTCGCCCTGAGCCAGTCATCCGAGTTGTGCCTTTTACCTATCACATATATAAGCTCCGCACTTTCTTGTACAATCGCTGAGAAACTAGCTAGAGAGAGGTCCTTATCAAAGACGCGGCAGTTCAAGACCTTCCAAATATTATGAAAGAAGCAAAATCTAACAATTTGGGTACAAACAAGAAGGGCATGACTTTGAAACTATTTTCCCCCTAGACACAGATCCTTCTTGAAGAACCCTATCTTCCATGTTCTTTGTATCCACTTGCATACTTACCCCACCATTCCTCTAATAGTCAGACACTCCATGAAAAGGTGTGCTAGGTCTTCGCTAGCCCCTCAGCACCCTGAGCACCTATCAGATCCAATGTCTCGTGCTTGAATCTTGACGCCTGTCGACAAGGCCCCCCATAGCACCTTCCACATAAACACCTTCATATATTGGGGCCATTGTGGCCCCCAAATGTTCATTGTGACCAAAGCCCATCGGGCTTTCGACCATTGTTTTTTCCAATGTTCGTTCAAGGAAGCGAACCAATCATCCTTGTGCATGAGCTCTTGATAGATGTTCTTGGTGTGAGGTTGGAAAAAGAGGCTACTCTTGGGCCATTTCCAAGCTTTCCAAAAGCAAATTCCCGAATCGGCATTAGGCTGTTGTCTAGGCCTTCAACCGCTCTGCATACAAGTACCTTTTCCATGCCCTTTAGTTGAAGCTGGTCAGCTATAGAGTCAAAAGATTTCCGATTATCATCCCAAAATGGATTGGCCGTTGGAGTCCTTTATTGTTCAACCTTCTAACAATTTCTCTCCAGTACAAGTTCAAGCTAACTCCAATAGCTTTGGTCAGCCAGAGGGATATGCCAGGTGGAGTTCTGAGAGTACCTGATTGATTCTCCCCATTTGGGTGGTCTAGTCTAAAAATGGGTGGCACAACGGGAGAGCTGGTGTGAAAGTAAAATCTTGAGTTCTTAGAAGATGCTACTTTTCCCCTAGCATGAATGGGAGCATATTTGTGTGAGACTAGATTGTTCCTCGATCGAGTTTGAACTCAACCTAAGCTAGGACCCATGGACATAGTGTACTCATGTAGTGTCTCTGGAAATTTTCTTTTGTGCCCTCTCTCTCTCTCTCTCTTATTTTTGTGACCCAAGTATGGTACATTGGTTACTAGAAGTTCTCTTGAGGGCTAGCTTGTGAGTTCAAGACTAGTCTAGATAAATCTTCCAAGAAACTCTCTCTCTCTCTCTCTCTCTCTCTCTCTCACACACACACACACACACACATAGGAAAACCTTTCTATCACCGAAGTGTCATAGATTTGTCATACCATTTCCCTCTTGAATAGCAGGTCTTGAGTTCAACTCTCCTTGTCGACGACTAAGGTCTCTTGGGATAGTTTCTTACGACGTTAAAATTCTCTTCTTCTTCTTCTTCTCTCTCTCTCTCTCTCTCTCTCTCTCTCTCTCACACACACACACACACACACACACACATGAATACAAGTGCTTGTACACACATGCGCATACCAACAAAGACAGTTGTCATCCTCTCTCTCTCTCTCTCTCTCTCTCTCTCTCTCTTTTGTGGCCCAAGTATGGTTAGATTGGTTACTTGAAGTCCCCCTGAGGGCTAGCTCGTGAGTTCAAGACTAGTCCGGACAAATCTTCAAAGAAAAGCGCTCTCTCTCTCTCTCTCTTTCACTCACTCTCTCTCTCTCTCTCTCTCGTATGACATAATCCACGGCTCTCTCTCTCTCACACACACACACACACTCTCTCTCTCTCTCTCTCTCTCATACACACACACACACAAACACAGAAGTACGCTCCCCACCCAAAACTTACGGTGATGTCTGAACGTATGTCGATAGAGAGAGGGGTGGTTGTGGTTGTGCTCTTTTTGCTTCGAGTAGAGCGCTAGCGTTTGACCTGCGAGGCAAACTTTACCTTTCATTTTCCACCCTTTTCTATGTATTTGCTCATCGCTTTACCAATCCGCTACTCACGTACTCCCATCCTTTCACATTTGGGAGTCTCTGCCTAAATGCCCACTTACAAAAGCTTCAAAAGTGGCCACAAGGACACCCCCTCTCTTGACCTTACTTTGCCATGCATACCTCATATCATGACATCAATGATTCCATTCTCCCCCTTTACAAAATTTGAACTCTCACCCCATAGCCCACATACCTTCCTCAGAAGGCAGGTCATCACATCAATGATTCCCAATCCCACAAATGCAACTCAAGCTTTGCCCATATGCTCCTTGTACATGCATTACGTATTCCTCGGGGCAAAGTATTTCTCCTTTTTGTGTTGTTGCCTCTGCCAAGATTCTTTCTCTACTATCGAGCAACAACAGATGTCAAGATTCCAAAGTGCTAGGCTATGCATGTAAGGGCTAATTTTTGGTGTATTTCTTGAATGCTAAAGAGACCCACCTTCGCATATATTGACAATGTTCTTTTGACGATAAATCTCACATAACACCATTCTATGATCATGCAATGCTAGCAAACAAAAGATAAAGCACATTCGCAGATCTTCACAAGTTCATTGTGCAGCTGAGCTAAGCATCTTTTAGCATGATTGCCATTGATGGTGGATGCCACAAATCACATGATGAGAATGCAAGTAAAGATGCTTTATGAAACCCAACGCTAACGATTCTTGGAAATTAGTGATAATATTCTGTAAAAGAAGTAGTTCTTTAAGGTCATCTGAACTTAAAAAATCATCGGATTAGACAATGATTATTGTAATTTTTTCATTTTTGGGTGAAAATACGGTTGCTTAAACTGTAACAAATATGCTCCACATCGACAGAAGAAAAAGTGGACATTATAATAGTAACTACCATGATATAAGAGACTCTTGTTCTAAACACTGGCACTATAAGTAAGTTTTTGTACCTTTAATGACTTTAAGGATGTTTTTTATCTTGAGGGCACTCTTTGTGATATCCAACTTGGCTTGAAAATAAGGGAGGGATTTTCAATTAAGATGACTATCAATGCTTCATAAACATCAAAATCTACATATGGGGAAGTTCTATCCTTCAATTTGCAAGGTTGTCTCCTCACAAAATGCCATAATGCAGAGAAAGCTCAAGTACTTTGTAGATGGCTATGAGGAAAGAGGATGATGTTCAACCTAGCTTTTCTTGAGAACATTGCTAAAGACAAAAAGCTAGGCAAAAATGCTCTTTGATTCTTTTCAGGTTGACTGAACTTTGGCAATGTACCTTTGAGCATGTGTTGAAGTTGTCAAGCATAAGCATATGAGAATATTTGCAATGCTTACTTCTCTGCAAAAGCAACAATACCCCCAATACCTTATTTGTTAATGCCTCATCATTTAGAGATTTTGTTCTTTGCAATTATAATGGCACTATGCATGTCTTTGTGCACACGAACATGCTCGCACTTAGTATATCTATGCATCTTTATTGCACATTTGTGTTTGTATTGTGTTTCGTGTGTGTGTGTGTGTGTGTGAGAGAGAGAGAGAGAGAGAGAGAGAGAGAGAGAGAGAGTTGGAGGGAGAGAGAGACCACTTTTTAGCTATTCGAGGATATTTTAATATGTAAATACAAAAACGCATCAATTCCATAGACAGAGACAAAGGGAGTTGCCCTTGTATTTTTATCTTTTTACACGTTTCTTCTTGTAATTTGTCTCACAAGAAAGTTATTCTTTAAGAGTGTTACAAACCTGATAAGGCATGTTCAATACAACAAACCAAGTACATTTTCCAGCCGTTATTCCTTGTCGCTTGTTTGTGACTCTAATGGCCCAATTCTTAATACTGAGTATGTAGGCACAACATAATTGTACGTCTCAGAGCATAATTTGCAAGTAAAACTATGTTTTTCAAATATTCTTGCAACATAATTTGAAATAAATTATATACAAAATTCCTCTAGCACTAAGAAAAGGTACTTACAATGACGTTTTCACTAAGATCCCAAAGATTTGTTGAGCGATCATTGCTTCTGTTTACATCATAATATATCATTGCAAATAAAAAATCTACTAAAGCAAGATAAATTAAATTTGTTTTTGTAGCATGAAAGAAATGGGTTGAAGAAAAACTAGGTAAATCATGGGATTATATACACATACATTTATTCAACTACCAAATGTAGCTCTTTTACAAGAATCCATACATAAGGGTGATTAGACATGGCAGACGAATATTGTTAAATGCATTTTTACTTACAGTAGTGTGAGGGAGTGTTGTGTGCATGTGTACATCTATGAGAGAGCATCTATGTGTGTGTGTGTGTGTGTGTGTGTGAGTGAGTGAGAGAGAGAGAGAGAGAGAGAGATTGCTTTTATTCCCCTAATTATTCATTCCAAAAAAACTTATAATGATATCACCCGTAGATGGTTGAGAAAGACACTACTGAAACACAAATCAGGGCTACCAAAGTATCTCTTCCACCTATCCCACGAGGGTGTAACCTCCAAAAATAATAATATTTTATTCTTTAAATAGAAGATAAGATTGTGTTGGAAAAATATTTACTGTAAATCCTCTACTATGTCATTTGTATAGAAAAATTCAAGATGAATACCTCCACAGTACAAGCTATTGCTACATAAAAGGAATTTAAAAAAATTAAAACCTTAAAGCTTAGATTTTCTTCAAATTCTCATTTGCACATAGAGAAAAGCCTACACATTTATAGTTTATATAAGTGAATGGGGGGTGACTATATGTAAACCTTATATATCACGTGTGTTCAAGGATTATTTATAAAACCCCTTAGCTGTGGCTTTTTCACCAATAAAAGGGAACCTTTTCTTATTCAATCTATTAAATTTTTTTTCAAGACCATATTTTTGCACCCTTCTAAATGTGAAAATGTGAGAAAATATAGACAAAATAATCCCTACTAAACTATTTGGTTTGGTTTGTTTTCCCCTCTTATTTTGTATCGTTAAATGATTTTGAATTGGTGAGAGTACACTTGAGACACTCAATGATGGAACAATTTGTTTCTAGCTCTAGACTAGTAGCACAAATCTGACACAATACTTATTCAATGATTGTCATTCTTGTAAGCCAAGACAATGTCAAGGGTGTATGATTGCTACAACTCTTTGTTGCATCAAGATATTTGATGTTCAATACAAATCATACAGTCACTATTGTGAGTTTGGTAAAATAAAAATAAAATAAATTTGCATCAAGAAACCAAAAGTTGCATCTGTTTGAACATTTTGACGGCTAAATTTTTTTATAGCACTAGGGTTAAAACAAGCTCTAGCCAAGACTACACAAATTTCCACTTTTGGCTATCAATGTATATTGATAGGGATTTATCAACATGTGAAATATATTTCCTCCTAATCTATAGACTTATCATCAATTTTTGAGAAATTTCTTCAAAGTTTTGTAAAAGTTAAAGGATAATCAGTCAGAATGGATTGAAATATTTAGCTCATATTTACATATAGCCAGCATTTAGAAAGAGTAAAAAGCACACATAAAGTTTCTTATATTATAATTTACATACTTGGATTGATTTTGTGCAGTTCACAAAGTTTTCTACATCTTGTTATTGTTAGTTTATTAGATGAAAATTTTGGAGTTCATTATCTTTTCATAAGTACATCACAACCAATGTTGTCTCCTTCCTTCACTAAAACATGCTTATATCTTAATCCATCTCTTGTCAATGCTTATCTCATGATCTACATCTATCTATCTCTTGTTAGTACTTCTCTCATGTTCTAGATTCTCATTGTAAAACCATGGCATAATATCTAAAAGCTACCTAGTCATGCTATTTAAACTTTGTAAAATTATTATTGATAGAAAGAATACATGGATTAGGTGAATTTTGTATGAGACTTTGTGCTAACTATTTTATCTTTGTAAGAATTGAAAGGTCAAATTAGGCTGATGTTTGTGTGAACATTTGAACCTTATGAAAACCATACTTAATATAGAAATAACAATCAATGTGTTTTAGTTATAAAACTTGGAGATTTTTTATAAACATAATCAATGAATTCAAATCAAATTCCATAACATGAAGGCACCTTTGATTTTGTTAGAGATGGGTAGTGTATAGGAGTTCCAATAGCCTTCAAAACATGGGCTTGAAGCTCAAGGTTAACCCACTCAAAGAAGAAAATGGCCTCCCAGAGAATGGTTAGTCAAGAATGCTTATCTCTACACAAGAGGCTTTCTTTGATAAGCATGGACTCCATGATTCTATACAATATGCATAAATTAGACCCATCTACCAAAGGATATACTATCAAAGTATGCAAGAAAAGATGAAATGAAGACAAGAACTGTCTCGTGTTCTGGTCTACACCTTGACTCCAATCTAGAACACCTGCAATGCCACGTACATGAAGGAGGCACCTATGGAGAAGAGAGATCATTGAGGTAGAAAGAGATAGGACATATAAAATAGAGAGAGAGAGAGAGAGAGAGAGAGAGAGAGAGAGAGAGAGAGATCTAGAAAAGGCTTTCCATGCTGATAACAAACTCCTCATACAAGCGACCAAGGGAGGTCGGCATGACATGCCCGAATGGATAGACCCAAGGTACATACAACTACTACTACAACTACCATCTACTCGTGTGCATGAGACCACTAACACAGTCTCCACATGGAATACCCTAGCCTCTTTAGAAAGCAAGGCTCGGGTGGGATATCCTCATAGGAAGAGAAATGATCTGGAGGGAGAGGAACATGTCCATAGCAATCACATCATCTCTATGTAGATGCTCTAAGGAGAAAAATGCAAGGATCACCTCTCTACTACCCATCTATCATGTGGTAATGCGTGTTAGCTTCTACTAACATTCCCCCTCTCCTAATTGTGTGCATAATCCCATGTGCTGCAAAAGACAACCCCGATGACATGAAATGGAAGTGAATGTCTTGGAGGATGTGTGGATCTTCCAAAAAAAAAGAACACATGATAAGCACAAGAAAAACACTATTTGACATAAAGCATGAAGCACATCATAAACTCATGCAAAGACAAAACCAAACATCATGCGGCAAAAAAAAAAAAAACAATTGCATGTGAGGATTAAACCACCAAAAATTTCAAGCTTATTGGCAAATCACAAGCAATAGAGTAATGACCCTAGGTTAATACAAATTCACAATTCTGCTAACCTAGAGAACCAAACGATTCATTCTTAATGAAAGAACCTACAACACCTATGTATGATCTTTGGCTATAAACAAGCTAACTCTCTATAAGTACAACGTCAAAATCACTAAATGGAAGTCTCATGGAATATTTTATTTTCATTAGATTGGAAAAGAATTAAGAAAATCACAATAGCAACCACCCTAGGACACGGCAAAGTGCGACTTCCAGTTCCTTGTTTAAAAGTCTACTTTACTACCATAGCAACAACTGCAATGGAAATGGCCTATGAACTTTGAGAGTAGCAAAAATTAGAGAAAGTACTTTTGTGGAATTACTTTGTGAGCATAGAGGGTGAACTTAATTGATGGTAGCAACATAAACATAGCATTTAGCTAACTTGGCATGAACAATACTTTTGCAAGAGAGAGATTTTAGAGGACATGACAACATTTGAGGACCAGATTTATGTGGAGCCGGTCCCCCCTCCAATAGGCATTTGTATTATAGTTTCTCCCATCAAGAGAGACTTGGTACAATACAATCTTTGCGTTCCTTGTGACCTAGGTGATACAATGAAGATGGAAAGCTTCATGCATCACGAGCATAACATAAACTTTATGGAAAGCATTAACTATCCCAAGGCCCCAAACACCTTCGAAGGTCGAGAAAGCCAGCGAGGAATGAGGGTAGGGAAGAGGAAGAAGAAACATTTCATAGGAGAAAGAATTAGTTCCTCACTTAACATCACTCTTCTTGCTAGCATACATAATAGCACAGTAATGAAGATGGAAATCTTAAGCATTGAAGCATTGTTCTTGGTTGGATTTTCATTCCATAGCCAAGAGTGTTGGTGTAGGCTCTCGACTTCTCTACTAACTTGGAGAAGGAGATAGAGCTCTTGCATTTTGCACTTCACACAATGAGAGTGTGTGTGGGAGAGTATACCCATCAAGCAACCCCCTAGCTTGCTTTGGTCAACCCCCCCTTGTAGCTCATGATTGAAGATCATTGGACCTCCCAAGGCTTAGCCAATCACATGCATGGGGCATATCAAGCAACAAGGGTTGCCTTGGGACAGTTTTCCCCATTTCTCCTTTGAGAGAGAGGACTTGATAAATGCTAAAACTATTAATTAAATTAACTAATTTATCATTGGACCCCTTGGGAGGCCAACCACCAGTCTTTGGACACTCCTTGACGGTAACCTAGCTAGGGGCTTGACATGTGTCCCACTTGCCTCTTGACCAAGGGGAGAGAGAGTGGTCAAGCAACCACCCCTCGCTCGCCCCCCTACTCGCATGGCTCGTCCCCTCTTGGTAGGGATATGATTTGACTTTTGTGACATCTCAAGCCCCTCAAGCTTGGGCCCAGTTCTCACCACAAGATCGGCCCTTAAGCCCCTAAATCTTGGGCTGGGTTCCCACCTCAAGTACAACCCTAGCATCTTAAGCATGACAAGCACCTTAAGCATCTCAATCATCAAGCACTTCAAGCATCTCAAGCATGACAGTCATCAGGCATGACAAGCAGCTCAATCTTGGGCTGGGTAAACACCTCAAGCACAAACCCTAGCTTACCTAAGGTCAAAGGACTTTTAACACTAACTATTGGAGGTCTTCAATGAAGCTAACCCTAATGTCTTTTAGCTCCATTGGTTAGCCTTGCTCTTTGACATACCATCTCTCATTTGGGGTCTTTTACCATTGGACCCGTGTTAAGATAGATTTGTAAGCACATGTCTATATCCTAAACCTTGTTCCCGTTTATTCTCCCATATTAAATGATCAGTTTAATAAGAGAAAATCATTTGGATTAGTTAGATATTAGATTTTATGACATTAACTCTCTCTTGAAATCATAGTCGTCCTCGACTATAATTTTAGATTTTAGATTTTCGACTATGAGATAGAAAAGATAAATCCTTAGACAAGAAGTCAATTTTGCTTAGTGGGTAGAGGATCCCTTTTTACCCTACGACATCTTTCCAAGATGGATGACTAATCCATTTGGTGCTTGGGAGACATAGCTGTCGCAAGCATGTCTACTCTTGATTCCATTTCATTCTCCCAAAGTAGAGTGAAAAAATCTACTTGGTGTTTGAGAGACGTCATCATTACAAACATGATTCTAAGCATGCATACTATTTAAATTTGTGCACAAAAAAAAAAGAAACTAGTCTTATAAGACAAAAACATTGGTCATTTAAAAGAATTTGTATATTTGCATTGTAAGCATTGACAAGGTTCACACTATCCTTAAGTTGTATTCCTTGCATCTATCTAGCATCTTCAAAAGGATAATTTTTGAACTTAATAAGATACCGTCGGATAATCTTATCATGTTGTAGTACCTTGTCTTCATGCCAAAGGATAGCTTCGGGTTGTAGCACCTCTTCTTGGTCTTCAATTTTGGGAGGGTCTTCAATAATTGGTTCAATTGGTGGCTCTCCTTTGTAGGGCTTAAGTAGGCTCACATGAAAAGCATTGTGTATGAGCCAATGGTTGGGCAACTTGAGTTGATAAGCCATCTCATTGATGGGCTTCAAGATTTGGAAAGGACCATATTATCTTTTTGCTAACAATAATACTTAATTGGTTCAGTTGGTGTCTCTTCTTTGTAGGGCTTAAGTAGGCTCACATGAAAATCATTTTGTATGGTTCAATGGTTGGGAAACTTGAGTTGAAAAGCCATCTCATTGATGGGCTTCGAGATTTGGAAAGGACCATAGTATCTTTTTTCTAGCTAAGCATAATGCTTTTGATGGCCCGTAGGATTTTTGCCGGTCGTTTGCCTCAATCGAGCCTTGGGAAACTTAAGTAAGACCCAATTATTTTCTTTGAACATCAAGGCCGTTCTATGCTTGTCAACAACAACTTTTTGCCTTTGTTGAGAGATAGATATAGCCTCCTTAATCTTTAGAAAATATTCTTGTAGGTCAATGCATAATAGCACTATTTATTGGGGACTCCATTTATTCTACGGACCGACCACCAAAGTCTCAAGTACTTCATGACGCAAACCAAGCTTTTCAACAAACAAATGAGGTGGGAAAATTAACTTTCTCAATCTAATTTTCATATTGCTCACGTTGCAGGTAAGCTCAATCAAGTGGCCGATGCACTTTTACGATGACCAAAAGTTAATGATAGATGAGTATGCTATTGACCCTGACTTTAAAGACACAATGTCAGCGCTTGCTTTGGGGAAGAAAGAAGAACCATTCACCTTGTAGGATGGTTATCTTCTCCATGGAAATAGTCTATGTGTTACCCACTCCCTTCGTGAGAAAGTCATACATGAATCCCATGCTCCTCCCTATGCAGGGCATAGAGGCATTCAACCTACTCTTCGAGGAGTAGAGACATATTTCTATTGGTTTACCATGAAAGTGGACATACAAGAGTATGTTTCAAAATGTGTAGTATGCCAAAAGACCAAGTATGATAGAAGAAGAAACCTGGATTACTCCAGCCATTGCCTATTCCAAATCCACTATGGGAGAGTATATCCATGGATTTCATCTTTGGATTACCCAAGTCTATCCGTGGGAATACGGGGATATGGACAATAGTCAACAGGTTTAGCAAGCAAGTACACTTTATTCCTATAAAAAAGACTAGTAAGGGATACCAAATGTCAACTCTCTGCATATCACACGTTTCCAAACACCATGGATTGCCAACATCCATCGTGTCAGATAGAGATCCTAGAATGACCAGTAATTTAAGGTCTCTTTGAAAATCTAGGAACAAGATTGAATTTCTCTTCAGCCTATCACCCACAAATGGATGACTAAAGTGAGATAGCCAATCGTACGATATTGAATCTACTAAAGACTTATGTTATTGAAGTAGATCAACGCTCACAATGGGAAAAGTACTTACCTCTTGTAGAGTATTCCTGCAATAATATTGTGCATACTTCTACGAGAAAAACAGCTTTTGAAATAATTGAGGGAAGACCTAAAAGTCTCTTGCTACTTAAAGTACGTGGGAAGATCTTCATTGTCAACGGTGCCCTTAGAGTGGGCTATGAAATTGTAATGAATTTTGGTCTACGACCAACTAATGATAAAAGTGATAATTGGATTATTGTCCTCTTTAGTTGCACTTGTAAATTCTATAATTGATCAAGTTATCTTGTCTCTTTCCAACAACATGGTGATATATATTCTGTCTCTTTCTTGCAGCATGATTAAGTTATCCTGTCTTTTTCTTTGAAGATTTAAAAATGATGACTTGTTGCCTTCATGATAAGTCTTTCTAATGATGACATATTTTCTTGATTGGTAGATATGGAAGAATAACTTAACCACGCTAAAGCACATGCCATCTACAAAGAAGAGAGAGAGAGCATTATGGGGGCCAAGAGAAAGACCTCAAAGCTATTGCTAGAATTGAAGAGGACGAGTCCGGGTTGCAAGGAAAGCCTCTCTATGTCCAAAACACTTTGTGTGCCAAAAAATATTTCGAATCAGCGGCAATGCAAAGGAATCAGCTCTCGTAAAGCTATCAGATTTGCAGCACAAAGAACTCGCCACGAGTATTGCTATACGGATATTCATACGACGAGAGAGAGTTATGCCAAACAATAACCAAATGGAACTCTACTTTATACAATAGTGCTATGTTTACGACATCCTTGGGAGACATGTAGATTGGTTAGATCACCCCAAGAATTTTGGTGTTGGGCATGGTCGGATTGTAGAGAAAGTGGCAACAAGTCACGCCAATAATCCAATGCCTTCACAAAAATGTCCCATAGTTTTTCTTCCCATTAGACATGAAGCTTCAACTTCCCAATCAAGGGAGTAATGGAGGCTCGCTGTCCCTTGAAAGTAGTGTCATCCATTACAGCATCTCCCATCTCGAAAGCTTGAATGCCCAACTTGGTGGCCAGCTCCGTTGAAATCAGGTTGTGAGTAGAGCCAAGGTCAAACAAGATGAAGGCATCATATATACTCCCTTACCTTTCCCCAAGCATATGAGAGAGGTGCACCTTTGCAATGAGCATCCTCTTTTGGAGCTTCGATGGTGGAAGCTCTAGGAGTCTCACTACGAGCATTTTTCTTGGGGCAAGAATGATAGCCATGTCCTCGCTCCCCACAAAACATTTATGGTCCTTGTGAAAAGCTTCAAGCTCTTCAGGAGAGATTTTGTTTTTACCTTTGTGAACTTCCTTCTCCTTGGACCGATTGTTGTTGTTGTTGTTGTTCGAATTGCCTTGAGAAGAATTTTGGGTATTGGTTTTCCCCTTGGCATCACTTTTGTCTTTATTTTCCATGGGCTTGACATTCCGTCTAGCCCCTTGTTGAAAGTTGATGCGTGAAGCAACCATGGTGTGATGGATTAATTCAGTGATAGAACTAGGCCGTTGAGAGTTGACATACTTGGCCATCTCTTCAGGTAATCCAGTCTCGGCAAAGTCTATATTTTGGAAGATAGTAGCCTTGAGATGTAAATCCCAAAACTTGTCTACATACTTGTGGATAGACTCATGAGAGAGAAGCTTTAAACTCTGCCATTCGGTAAGCACTTTCTCCTTTGCATCGCTTGCAAGGAATTGCTTCATGATGGAAAATCGTAGAGTTTTCCATGTCTTTGGGGCTTCGCCATTTCCATGAAGGCTAGCCCACCATTGACGAGCTGATTTTGGGAAGGGCATAGCTATATGGCGTACCTTGGAGGACTTCATGAAGTCTTGTCTCCAAAGGCCGCATCAAATTGCTGGATGAAGGCCAACACTTTGTTAGTAGCACCAAAGGTGCCATCATAGGTGAGAAAAGAGATAATCTTTCCTCCCTCTTTGAACTTCTTGAGCTTTTGTGACCTTTGCCATGCAGGGTATAATTTGCGATGTCTTCCCCTCTTGTATTCTCTAGGAGAATAGCCATAGCTTTCGTCGAAGAGGAGGAAGGTGAAGAAGAAGGAGAAGAGGGTGACCTCTTTCTTGCCCTTTGATTCTTTTGTTTACTCTCTTCCCTTTCGGAGTGACGAGGAGAAGGACTGTGTGTTGATCTTTTCCTCTTGGGAGGAGTTGACGATCGTCTAGACCGCCGTCTTGATCATGCAACCACATCTTCAGAAGAACTTAAAGTTTCATTACTTTCTTGCTCTTTGAATTCCTCCTCTCGTATGGGAGAGAGTCTTCTTATGGGGGTGTCTTCAAGAGGCCTCCTAAGCTCTCTCTCCTCTTGGAGAGGAAGGGAAATCCCAAAAGCGCCATGTTGTTGAGTAACTTCGGCTTGCAAATCAGGGTTGCCCATAGCTTGTTGCAACCTAGTAACAAGATAATTGACAAACATGGTGGCATCTTCATTAGCACCTTCATGTGCAAAATAAAAGTTATCAATGTTCATTCTACTCTCTTGGCTATTGGCAGCCATATTTTAACAAAATTCATGTACCTACTTAGTGTATGCTTTGGCAATTCAAAACCTTAGTTGCCACTCCTCTTAGCCTTTGAAAATCTGCACTTAAGTAGTGGTAAATTATAGAGAGTAGAGGAGTGGGTCTAATATTGCAGAATTGCCCAGTGCTATCTCCTTTGAGACTTCTTATGGCTCAATAATGGTAAAGCCATAGGCAAGTCTAAAAAGGCCCCATTATCAAGTCCAAAGCTCCTGTGGTGTGCACCATATCCCACATAGTGGCCTCAACAAAAGCGATAATAGATCCTAGTCCCACTTACCCTAATATAATTAACAAAATCAACCATTTATAGGCTACTTAAGGACCTCTCTTCTTAAGAAATAAAAGAGAAACCAAATGCTCTGATAAAAATGTAATGAAAGTGGCCTATGAACTTTGAGAGTAGCGAAAATTAGAGAACGTACTTTTGTGGAATTACTTTGTGAGCATAGACGTTGAACTTAATTGATGGTAGCAACATCAACATAGCATTTATTTAACTTGGCATGAGCAATACTTTTGCAAGACAGAGAGTTTCAAGAACGTGACAATGGTTGAGGACCGGATTTATGTGGAGCCAGTCCCCCCTCCAATAGGCATTTGTATTATAGTTTCTCCCATGAAGAGAGACTTGGTACTATACAATCTTTGTGTTCCTTGTGACCTAGGTGATACAACAAAGATGGAAAGCTTCATGCATCACAAACATAACATAAAATTTGTGGAAAGCATTAACTATCCTAAGCCTCAGTCCCAAGGCCTCAAACACCTTTAAAGGTGGAGAGAGCTATCGGGGAATGAGGGTAGCAAAGAGGAAGAAGAAACATTTCATAGGAGAAAGAATTAGTTCCTCACTTATCATCACACTTCTTGCTAGCATACATAATAGCATAGTAATGAAGATGGATAAGATGGAAAGATTAAGCATTGAAGCATGGATCTTGGTTGGATTTTCATTCCATAGCCAAGAGTGTTGGTCTCTCCACTTCTCTACTAACTTGGAGAAGGAGAGAGAGCTCTTGCACTTTTCACTTCACACAATGAGAGTGTGTGAGAGTGTGTGGGGGAGAGTATACCCATCAAGCAACCCCGTAGATTTCTTTGGTCGACCCCCCCTTGTAGCTCATGATTGAAGATCATTGGACCTCTACAGGCCTAGCCAATCACGTGCAGGGGCATATCAAGCAACAAGGGTGACCTTGGGACAAGTGTCCCCCTTTTACCTTTGAGAGAGAGGACTAGATAAATGCTAAAAAAAATAATTAAATTAATTCCCTTGGGAGGCCAACCAATAGGCTTTGCACACTCCTTGAGGGTAACCTAGCTAGGGTCTTGACATGAGTCCCACTCGCCTCTTGACCAAGGGGTTCCCTTTGGGAGAGAGAGTCGTGAAGAAACCCTCCCCCCCCTCCCCCACCCCCCCCCCTACTTGCATGGCTTGCCCCTCTTTGTAGGGATATGATTTGACTTTTGTGACACCTCAAGCCCCTCAAGCTTGGGCCTAGTTCTCATCACAAGTTTGCCCCTTAAGCCTCTCAAGCTTGGGCTGGGTTCCCACGTTAAGTACAACCCTAGCATCTCAAACATGAAAGTGATCAGGCACAACAAGCACCTAGATCTTGGGATGGGGTTCCCACCTCAAGCACAGCCCTATCTTACCTAAGATCAAAGGACTTTCAACACTAACTATTGGAGGTCTTCAATGAAGCCAACCCTAAGGTCTTTAAGCTACATTGGTTAGCCTTTCTCTTTGATAGACCATCTCTCATTCGGGCCCCTTTACCATTGGCCCCGTGTTGATATAGATCTGTAAGCACATGTCTATATCCTAACTCTTGTTCTCGTTTATTCTCCCACATTAAATGATGAGTGTAATATGAAAAAATAATTTTGGTTGGTTAGATATTAATTTTATGACAACAGCTAACCCCTATCAACCAAGAGCATTGATTTAGGGCCTTGATAGTGCATGCCAAGGAAATTCCCTCAACCTACCAAGGGCCAATAAGGTGCTAAGCCAAACATAGACACATACAAAATATATAAATTTATTTTCATTGTGTCTTTGGTGCATATTTTGTGTGAGGTCCCTGCCCGACCAAGATGAATTACGGGGTGTCTTTTGGTAAGTTTCCAACCCTACTTCCATAGGCTTAGAAAACCAGTGGACATTTCCCTTTTTACACTTGTAGCTTTAGGCATGAACACTAGCAAAGGGATGGTTTTATCTTGCATTGTGAAACCTAAGGGAAAACCATAACCCAACAATTGATGTCCTACTTTCTACACTCTACATAGACACCTTAGGGTTATGAGTCTCAATTCCATAGATCCTTAAAGAGAGAGGCACAAACCATTGATATTCACTATATCTTATGACATTACACATCTAAAAAGAAGTCAACATAAAAAGTGCATACTCTAGAGTAGCTAACCTTCGATATTTTTACCTCAGAGCTTTTATAAGCATAATAGTTAAGTTTCTCTAGTCCATAAGGCATGACACTGGCTAGGCTAACAAAAAATTAGAAAAAAATTGGAAATCTACCTGACTTATTGGGTCCACCTATCCATAGAATGTTGCAATCATGGCATCATTCTCCCACTTTTCACGCCGTACTCACACCACTTTGCGTTTTGTTTCCTAATTACTACCACATTGTAAAAGACAACATCAATGCCAATCTCGATGTTATCTCACACCATGACAAAACAAGAAGTTTGTTGTATTCCATTGGGTCAACTTAGAAGTACTCCCGTCATAGTGACAACGGTGCACTCTAGGAGTCATCTCACGTCACGACAACTACCACTTGATATCAATGCTAGTAAGTAGAGAGTCTAAGACAAACCATATCAAAAGTTTTGGTAGTCATTCTTTCTTAGTCAAATAGTTTGTCCCAAATATTTCTTTCCTAGTCTACAACCAAATTCCATGTTTCCAAGGATAAACCCTATGTTTTGATTAGTGTTTTTCTTAAGATGGGCTTCTTATTGTCTTCTATGGTAGCATATACAATGTGTGTGTAACTTCAATGGCATTGCTAACGTGTACAACATCCTTGGTAGGTATAATCGGTATAGCTTTCTCATGCTCCTCTGGTGTCACTACTTTCTTGGGATTGTCCTTATGGTCGTTTACCGCTTGATTTAAAGCTCTTTTACTAGGTGCCATAGCATATGTAAATGATAGCTACTACACTTCAACTACTTTATTAGCCTATTTCAATTTCTCATAGTGGCCAAGAATGCACAAAGGCTATCAAATACACTCTCATAATTTTTAGTAATTTTTAAATTTATTTTCTTTATTTTAGAGTTGACCTTAACATAAATCCTTTATTTAAAGATTTGTATGAATTAAGTAAGCACTAAGGCTATCCAAGCACTATTATAATTTTTAGTAATCTCCTCTATTTAATTTCTTTATTTTAGGACTAACTTTAACATAAATGCTTAATTTAAAGATTCATCTAAATTAAGTAATCTCACTAAGAATTACCATAGATAGATATTGCTAAGGCTATCTACCATGATTAATTATTTTTAAATTATTTAAATTATCATTATAATTTCTCTACTCAATATATATATATATATATATATATAAAAGATAGTTTTATTATTAGTAATTAAACAAATTATGGCTTCAAGATTCTTCGAAGTATCTTTGGTTATTTTAATAGATAACTACTAGATAATATATTGGTAATACTTTTAGCTATTTTTTTAAAGTTTAAGCTTACTTTTTGCATTATTTTAGCTAAAAATGGCCTAATTATGCAGTAGATAAACTTTTATCTTTTTGCAAAAAGAAAACAATTTGTAAGATCAAAATCAACCTTTTATTACAAGGGTTTTAGCTCTAGTGACCATACAAATAATTAATTTAATTCACTATCTCTACTATAATTAACTAGAAAGTTTCATTAGGAGTAAAATTGGGTAGCATAACTTTACCACTTACCTTCTCAGTATCTTAATGGTTTTGAAAATTTGAATTCAACTTAAATTCACACAAAAGTAAAATTTTCTTTCTTTTAATAGTCCAAAAATTAGGCATGTGGCTAAAAATTGACAAAAATTGATGATGCACGCATTTTAATCATGAAATAGAGAATATAATTTTAACTTTACTTTTTTTTATTAACCTGTAGTTTAATTAATTTTTATGAATCAGAATTAAGTTTGTCAATACTTTTCTTAAATACAGCTATGTATATTGCTTAATTTATAAATTAATGATGAATTAGGCATAACGAGAGCATAATTATCATTTTTAATTATCCAATTAATGTTTGATCATGCATAATCAACTAATCATGATTAGCATAAACACTCTTGTTTATGAAACGATGTGTGTGATTAATAGAGATTCTAACACAAACCTAACTTAGCATAGTTGTGTAGAGTACCCTAGAAACAGTTTGCATAATAACACTTGATTACCTCATAAATCTACTTGAAGTATTGATCTCAAAGTAGTTTGTGGATTCCTTTCTTCTAGAGAAGTATACACATTTTCCCAAAAAAGTCGTCCCAACAAGTATCTTGAACCTCTGCTTACACTCATCATTCAATTCTTGCCACCACAAAGGATCCCATTTCTGTATGATTTCATCGTCGACGTCAATAAGTGCATCCAATTAACAAATAAAAGATCCCTTCAATTCATAAAACCCTTCGAGAAAGGATGTGTCGGCCAACGGTTTCAATCGTTTGGGGGTTTAACTCACCTCCCTTTCTTTCTCTAGCTTTGTTAGTCGACATAGTGGGCTATGGAGTCTCACGCTCCTCCTAAATGTTTTGAATAATGTCCTAAATCATAATTTACTACAAATATCACTTAAATAAAATCCAAAAAATTAACACCTTTAGATTTTTCAGATGTTTTGCTAACATATTCTGACATATCATAGCATCCTTATTTATTGGAAAGTCCCCACCATCTAGTAGCTCCTGCCGACGTGTATGCTTCTATCTCTTTGTCGTCAATTTCCTACTCAAAATCTTCCATGTATGTGACAACTTTAGCGGAGGTACCGTCATGTACTTTTGCATTTTCTTTTTGCAGTCTTTTTTAGTGTAGATTTAGGTGCAATGGGTGGAGACGGCACACTACTGACATGCGTGTTTTGGGGAGGTGAAACACTAGATGTTGACATCTGATTGTTTTTCTTCTCTCCTTATCATCTTTGAGATGAGCTGCAAATCATTCAATCAAATTTTCTTATCTCAAACAATTTTGTGCCAAATTAAATTAAATATATTTAAGAGAAAGATTGAAAACTCTTACAAATTGTCTTTTGGCCATGCCCATCAATGGGACATTGGGAAGGGGAGCTATCTTTGCCATTGTATACTTCAATCAAAACAACAAAATAGCAACTAGATGGCAACTTCGTTCTGTGAAGATGAGGTAAGTTTGACATCTTCTTAATTTTTCCGTGTCCATTTGCATCGCCATTCTAAATGAACTCAATGAAAGTTCCAACATCAGATTTCTTTGCAGGGGCCATTTGAATCCTCTTCAACAATATCTCTAAAGAAACATAAAAAATAGTGGTTTTCAATCCCTCTGTTTGTCTCTCTAGCTTCCTTTCTCTCCATATCCATCTCCCTCACTCTCTTTCCTCCTCTTTGTACATCTCTTTATATCCCTCTCTTTCTTCTTCTCTTCTCTCTCTCTCTCTCTCTCTCTCTCTCTCTCTCTCTCTCTCTCTCTCTCTCTCTCTCTCTCTCTCTCTTATTTTACATACAATGTCTTCCAGCTCTAGCAAGGGTTATTTTTCTTCAACAGAGTCCACAACCACTGTAAAGCATGACCCAGAATCTCCTAAGTGTGGAGATAGAAACACAACCACTCAACCAATGACACCAAAAGCCATGATTATGGCATACTTGGTAACATTGCAAGAGACCGTAAACAAGCAAGGTGAAGACTTACGAGCACTTGCAATGGGGAATGGCATACTAAGGGTTCTAGAATCTCAAGAAAACACTTGAGATGCAAAGCACACATTTGATGCAACTTAAAGAGGAAGTGCAATAACTGTGTGGTTCCTAATTCCTCTCTCATGCAAGCTATTGCTCAAACAAAGAATGTTGAGGATGTAGACATAGAGGAGTTGAAGGAACGGAAGCGGTGTTCCAAGAACATTGTTATTCATGGAATACCCAAAGAGAAGTTAGAGACACCTCCTTCTCTTGCCATTGTTATCAAAGATTTCTTCAAAACCCACTTTGGTATGTTAGGGGTTATGGTTTACAGAGAAAATAGAGTGGGTAAGCAGGGAGCTCCTCGCTCGGGAGAACGGCTAAGTGTATGCACCATGCTAGTTGAGACCAAATGAAATATTATCGTTCATAACAATTGATTTTATTTGAGGGATACAAAAAGCTTTGTATGTGAAGATTGCAGTATTAAGCAAAAAATATGTGTCGCAAGGCATATTAGGAGAGGAATAAGAAAAACAACGAGATCTCTCAAGAAGAAAACATGTCCAAGAAAAGATGCAAGTCCCTTAAGAAAATAGGAATGTACAACCTATGAGGCTGAGTTACAATCAAAAGTATGCTTTTGGAATTGCAATGGATACCCATGGAATGTGGGATTTGGCATTGATGAACTAATAATCAAAGCCGATGTTGTACTTCTTGCTCAAACTTGGGAGCATACACAACAGATTAATGGGTTGGAGGATTACAATGTTCATTCATTGATGTGGTCAAAGAATCTCAAGCAACAAAGTGGGCAAGGAGGGGTAGCATGTATGATTAAAAAAGGATTGGAAGATTTTGTATCAATTGTGAAAGATGACAAGCACAAACATTATGCATGGCTAAAAATTATGAAACCAAAAAATGCACCCATTTTTGTAGCCGATTGATACATTCCTCATCATGTTTCTCCCTTTTATGCTTGCATGGATAGAGATCATATATTTTTTGATTTAGAGGAGGATATTTCTTATTTTAAAGGCAAAGGAGATGTTATTATCTTTGGGGATATGAATGCTCGCACAAAACATTGCAACATAATACGTAACAATTTGGTATGTCATACATTTCAAGGGATTTGGAGGACATTCAATTGTATGATGGTAATCCTATGGATGAGAAAGAACCAGATCATTATGAAAAGTTACTTTACATGTGTGCAATTGCACGGGTATGCTCATTGTCAATGGTGTATAGTGGAACCAATGGATTTACACGTAGTAAACACAATGGCGATATTGTGATTGACTATATGCTACTCTCCAAAGCCACCATGGATTGCATAAAGAGTTTTATGATTGGCCAATGCACCCAAAAATTAGACCATTGGACCTTATATATTGACCTTACATGTGGAAAAACAACTAAGCAAGATAACATCAACAAAGGGAAGGAAAATTATCTCTTTGTATAGATTTCAAACAGGCACCAATATATATTGAAATGGTTGAGAAAAAATTATGGATGGCAAAGCTTCAACATGATGCACCATTGGAAACTAAATGAGAAGCTTTCAAGAAAGCTATTTGTTCTTGTGCCGAAGAATGCTTTGCCATAAGCATGTCCATGGTATCAACAAAAAATGATCATGCAAAAGGTGGTTTGATAGAGAATATCGAGATGCTTGAAAGTCCTTGATAAAGCTCGACGCAACTATGGATGAAGACAACTATCAAAGTCATTTGCCTCCATACAAGGCATTGATTCAAAAGAAGAGAAGAAAAAGAATCAATTTTTGCAAGTCCAAGAAAAGGCACACACATGTGGATGATTTTGGAGAAACTTGAAAGACAAGGGGGGGTTTAACTGGAGTCTTATGGATATGTACACACATTGTAGAAAACTATATGAGCAACTGAATTGGTGGTTCACTCCCATGTATTCCCTCTTTTTTTTACTATTAAGGATGTGTGCGGCGGGGTCAAAAATTTGACCACTGGCAAAGTGAGAGATCTTGAAGGTATCAAGCCCAAAATAACTAAATGGAAGGGAGATTTTACACATGAGTGGATGTGTGATGTGTTCAATCTTGCACTTCAACATGATATGCCTTGTGATTGGAGCACTAATTGGGCCTTTTCATAAAGGACGGGTTGTAAAGAATGTAAATAATGACCAGACTATAATGAATGAATCTCTTATTGAAAAAAAATTGGGTGTATAATGAAGATGAAATTGAGTGATTGGGCTGAAGAGAATGGCAAGTGTGAAAAGGACAAGCGGGTTTTTGTCGACGCCATAGCACCATTCATCATCTTTGTCACTCTTCATGTTCTCATGGAGGAAGGTTGGTTAAAAGGAAATCGATTGTATTGTTGCTTTGTGGATTTCAAGAAAGCCCTTGATATGATTACATAGTAACAATTTGTGGAGAAGAATGGAAGAACTCCAAGTGCCTAATGAGTTTATGCTTGGGGTTTCTCAAATCTATGAGAAAGTGACCTGTCAATTGCGCATGGGAAGAGGAATTTTAGAAATGTTTGCAAACACTATTGGGATTAAACAAGGATGTCCATTGTCACCAACTCTCTTTGGTCTATGCATTGATCAATTGGAACAATGGTACTTGACTTTATGCAAGAAGAATGCATTGAAGAGGTCACTATTTACAATGCAGTAATCATGCTTTTGTTGTATGCAGATGATGTTGTGCTTCTAGCATGCACTTTAGAGGATGCACAAAAGATTATGGTCGTCCTTGAGAACTTTTGCTTGCATAGTGGGCTAATTGTGAATGAATCTAAAACAAAGGTTGTGCTTGTGAAAACCAATCATAAAGAGAAGCCATGCATTGTGTACAACAATGAGACACTTGATGCTTGTTGAGAGCTTTAAGTACCTTGACCTTGTGGTTCCGGCCAATCACAAGTGGCATGAATGTGTTATGCATCATTTGAAAACCGGGAAGCAATATACTATGCATTTAAGAACATGTGTAATGCAAGAAATATCAAACGTTGGGTTCTCAAGAAGTACCCTTTTGACATATTGGTGACACCAGTTCTTATTTATGGAGTTGAAGTGTGGGGCGGGAGCATTTTAAAGTCTACTTGGAACAAGTTTGAGAATGTCCAAAATCGTTTTCTTACAAACTTTCTCCAAGTTAAGACACAAACACCGTACATGCTCCTACTTCTTGAGTTGGGATCTCTTCCAATTGAGATTATGGCCATGAAAGGGTTGTAGAGTACATGATAAAGATGTGTCAAAACCCTTCACATTGACTTCCTACAATTGCATGGGAAGCAATGAAAAAAGTTCAAAAGACACATAAAAGCAAGAGCATGAGAGGGATGCAAGACATAAAGAAGTGATTTGGGAAATGGGATGCATTGCACTTGCTACATGACACCTTAATAGACTCCTAAGTGAATGAAGCTTTTCTACAACGCCAATGTATTATGGCTTGGGAGAACTCTGTTGGGTCACACTTCATATATCACACTACCTACATTGCCCCCAACTACAAAACCAAGTTCTTCATTGTGAAAGAGGAAACCGTACTCACCCTTGTATGCTTGAGCCTATCCCCTTGTCAGCGACACACACTATCGCAAACATTCAGCTTAGTTCTCACTCCCTTCGATGCGAGACAGGGCGTTGGGGCAATGGAGCAAACTCAAATCAATTGTGCACATTATGCTCATTGCAGGTTCAAGAATCTGAGTACCACACACTACTAGAGTGCTCAGCTTTTGGTGACATCCGAACTTGCTTCCCTCAAATTTTTAGCCATGACTTAGACCTACACACTTTCCTCTCCCAGCCACAGTGTGGTCTCTCCATTGTGACCTCATCAGCCCAATTTTGGAGCATCGAGAATCACTCATCAACCACACACATTCTACATCACATCTAATGTTGGTCCCATAGGTCATATTTGACCTTCGAGGACGATAATAAAATCTATATATCTATCTCTCCACCTTGCATGGGTGCTAAGGAGAGCAAATGCAAGGAGGAGAGAGAGTGTCATAATAATCAATATCTAATTCTCCTAAATGATTTTCTCATATTAAACTGATCATTTAATGTGGGGAAGTGCCAAGGGAGAAAAAGCTAGAATATTGGTTAAGTTAGCAGACCGGCCACAGTAGGGATCCAAAGGAGGGAAAATAGGGATCCAAAGGGGGGGCCATCTGCAAAAGAGCCATGTGAAACAACGGGCTAAAAAGACCCTAAGGTTCAGCCCATTAAGACTTCCAAAATGCTAAGGTTCCAAAATTCAAAGGTTGTGTCCAAAGGTCAACCTTAGGGAAAATTGGATGCTTAGTGTGTGCCCAAAAAGTCTTTCTACATCCCTACATGGGAGGGGGCGAGCCCCAAAGCTAGGGGATGAGAGAGAAAGCCACACACACACACACACAGGCTCCCTTTACACAAAGGGAATGAGAGACACATGTCAGCTCCCTAGGCCAGATGCCCACAAGGTATGCCCAATTCCTATTGGAAGACCCTTGAAGTGGACCAATGAGAATTAGGCTAGAGTAAATCTAGTTTAATTAATTTAAAAACATTTAATAAAAGAAACCAATAAGAATTAAGTGTCCTAGAAGACTATTGGGCAGTCTCCCAAGGGGTCCAATGAGCATTCAGGAGCCCCATGGCTTGCCTGATTCCTATTGGCCAGGAGGCAAAGGGGTCCAATGAGAGTTTAGTTTAATTATTTAATTATCTAAAGCTCTCACAAAAGGGGAAAGGGGGACACATGTCAGAAGGCTATCACTTATGCTGCTTAATCCCTATTGGCTTGACCTAGGGAGGTCCAATGAGGCAAAAGCAGACTAACTTAGCAGCTAGGGCTCGCCCAAGAGAGAGAGGGGGCTGATTTTTGCTTGGCATTGACACACACACTCACACACTTGACCATGTGTGAAGGGAAAATACTCTATCTCCTCCCAAGCTTTAATGGAGAGCTCATCACCTACTCCAAGCTTGTGAGATAGAAGCCTACATCAACACTCTCTTGGCATGTGGATGCAAATCCAACCAAGAGCCAAGCTTCAATGCATGCTCATCTTCTCTACCAAGCTAATTACTAAGCTAAGCTATGCTAATAAGAGTGATTATGTGAGGAGATGTACTTCTTTCTCGTAAGATACTTCTTTTTCCTCTCAATCTACTCTCATACCCTGCTAGCTCTCACCATCTTCGAAGGTGTGTGAGGTCTTGGGTCTGAGAACGGGGATAATTCAAGTTGTGTTTGATTAAGTGTTTTGCTTGGTGTATGAAGCTTCCATCTTCATTGCACTAGCTCGTCTTGAAGGAACACAAAGAATTGTATTGTACAATGTCTCTCTTGATGGGAGAAACCATAATACAAAGCCTTTTGGAGGGGGGACCGGCTCCATGCAAATCCGGTCCTCAACTGTTGTCAATAGCTTAATTGCTCTCTCTTTTGAAAGTATTGTCGATGCTATCTAACTAGGTGTTATGCTTTTTGTTGCTCTCTCCACCCAAGCACTCTTGTAATTCTCATTAGGAATCAACTCTAATGAAATGCCCACTATGTTCATACTAAATTCCGCTACACAAAAGATTTTAGGCCATTAAATGTTACATTGGTATCAGAGCTCAAGGTTTCTCTTTTCTTGCTCAAGAAGGGAGGTCCTCAAGCTAGCTACAAATGGTTGGTATTATTAATTGCCTGTGAGTAAGTAGAATAGGGATTTTTCAGCCTTTCAGTGCGCCTGCCTTTGTGCAGTTAACGGGGCATCACCGTCGAGAGCTATGGTCTTAATAGTGGAGTCCTACGGGGCTTGCCTACGGCTTAACCACTATTGAGCTATTAGAAGCTTGACAGGAGCCGGTGCTGTTTTGGTGTCGAAAGACCCTCTCTTCTATTCCTTGCAATTAATGGTATTCGAGCCGCGGGTACAGTAGCTTGAGTGCTTTTTCTAAAGGGGTAAAGAGGAGTAGCAACTAGGGCTTGAAGTGCCAAAGTACACCTAAAAAGTTTACACCTAAAAGTTGTTAGAATGGCTGACAATATTAAAGAGAGTGAAATTAATGTTGATAACTTTGATTTTGCTCATGAGCAAGCTACTAATGATGCTTCAATGCTTGTTAATTATCTTGTTTCTAGGCTTCAACAAGCCATGGGCAATCCATCTCTCCAAAGTGAAGTGCAACGGTAGCTCCGTGCTCACGGGATTCTCCAAGCTCATCACCATGACGAGAGAACACCTAGGAAGCCTCCTTGTGAGACTACCAAAAGAGGTCTCTCTCCGATTCGGGAAGAAGAAGAGAATCCATATGAAGGGCTCAAGAACTTACTTCTTGATGATGCATCTCCTTCCCAAAGGAGAACTCAAGAGCCTCCACCGAAGGAACGAGAAAGAAGCGAGTCTCCCGCCACCTCGGCGGAGATGGCTCCACGAAGACGGCAGGCTAAACGCTCTCCATCACCACCAAAGCGGAGAAGACCATCACACTCTTCTCCACGCCATAATTCAAAGAGGGATGATAAAAAGCAAGAGAAGAAAAAGGCGAGAAAGAGGACACCCTCTTCTCCATCTTCTTTATCCTCTTCCTCTTATGAAAGCTATGGTGAAGACGACAAAGATCAAGACAAGAAAAAGGCGAGAAAGAGGTCACCCTCTTCTCCACCTTCTTCAAATTCTTCATCTTCTGAAGAAAGTGATGGTGCAACTTTTGAACCATCAAAAAGAAGAGGCCATAGGAAATCCTATGCCGCATGGAAGAGGTCGTCCAAGCTGAAGAAATTCAAAGAGGGAGGGAAGAGCATCTCTTTCCTTACCTATGATGGCACCTTCGGTGCTACAGACAAAGTTTTGGCCTTTATCCAGCAATTCGATGCGGCGTTTGGAGATGAGGGCTTCACGGAGTCCTCTAAGCTACGCCATGTAGCTATGCACTTTCAAAAGTCCGCCAGACAATGGTGGTCTAGCCTACGAGCCAACGGTGAAGCTCCACGAACATGGAAGGCTTTAAGAGCTTCCATTATGAAGCAGTTTTTGGCCACTGATGCCAAAGACAAAGTACTCACCGAATGGCGAAGCTTAAAGCTCTCTCCCAATGAATCCATCCACAAATATGTAGACAAGTTTTGGGACCTACAACTCAAAGCCACTGTCTTCAAAAAGTTGGATTTTGGAGAGCAAAAGCAACAATTTTGTGCGGGCTTAACCGAAGAAATGGCGGAGTATGTCAACTCCCAAAGGCCACGTACCATATCGGCGGTAATACACCATACTATGGTGGCCTCGCGAATCAATTTCCAAACGGGGGGTAAAAGAAATAATAAGCCCCCGGAAAACAAAGGTTCCAATGAGCCTAAGGGGAAGGACAATGTCCAAAAGTCTCCTAAGGGCAATTCCAACAAAGCTAAAGAGAAGGGAGTTTACAAAGGAAAGAATAAACTCTCTCCTGAAGAGCTTGAGCGTTATCGTAAAGATAACCGGTGTTTCAAGTGCGGCGAACAAGGGCATGCGTACCGCGCTTGTCCCCAAAAGAACAACCGCCAAGATCCTCCTAGAGCTTCTTTGGTTGAAATCCAAGAGGAGGAGATTCACCAAACTCACCACAAAGGATCTCCTCTATGCCATGCTTGGGGAAAGGTAAGAGAACATGATGCTTTTATTCTCTTTGACCCTGGTTCTACTCACAATTTCATATCTATGGAGTTAGCCACCAAGCTAGGCATACAATCCTACGAGATGGGAGATATCCTACCCGCAGACAGTGCCTTCAAGGGGCAAGAAGCTTCAGTCACTCCCTTAATCGGGAAATTGAGGCTTCATGTCCAAGGCTATGTGGACAAAGAGGATTTCTTTATCTCTCCTCTCAAGCATGAGGATGTAATCCTAGGGGCACCATGGTTTGACCGTCTGGCTGCCCATGTTAAATTTCCTGAAAGGAGAATCTCCTTTAAGTTCAGGGAAAAGGACATGTATATAGATGCTAGGGAGATGGGTAACACCATCCCCATTGTACATACACCAGCTTTCAACAAGTCAATAAAGAGCTCTATTTCCGTGTACATGATTTTTGTTAAAGATTCTCAAAATGAACCTAATGCTTTAGCAAAAGAAAATAAAAGCAACCAAAAGGAATTAGAGTTATCCAATTTTCTCAAGGGGTTTCAAGATGTCTTTATTGACGACATCCCTTCTGAGCTACCTCCTAAACGAGGTAATGACGACCATGCAATTGAACTTCTTCCAGGAAGTTCACCGCCTAACAAACCTCCTTATAGAGTTTCTCAAGCTCAACAAGAGGAGATTATGCGGCAAGTGCATGAGTTAATTGAGAAGGGCATGGTTAGGCCTAGCTCATCTCCATTTTGCTCACCTGTGCTATTAGTGCAAAAGAAAGACGGCACATATCGTATGTGTGTCGACTATAGAGCACTAAATAGGATCACTATCAAGAATAGGTTTCCCGTTCCACGGGTAGAAGACCTATTTGATAAGCTACAAGGATCGACCTACTTCAGTAGGATTGACCTAAAAAGTGGCTATCATCAAATAAGGATAGTTGATCAAGACGTTGTAAAGACCGCATTTCGTACTACATTTGGTCTTTACGAATACATTGTCATGCCTTTTGGCTTGACTAATGCACCAGCCACATTTAACCGCTTGATGGAGAAGCTGTTCAGACCTCATCGAACCTTCACTGGAGTGTTCTTTGATGATATTATCATCTACTCTAATTCATTAGAGGAACATAAGCAACACCTCCAGGTAATATTTCAAGTTTTAAGAGAGAATAAACTTTATGTTAATCGAAAGAAAAGTGAATTTTTCTTGCAAGAGATTCAATATTTAGGTCACATTATCTCTCAAGATGGAATCCAAATGGATCCATCCAAGTTAGAGGTAATAAAAGGATGGCCTAAACCAAGGAATCTTCATGAACTAAGAAGCTTTATAGGTATGTGTGCATACTATAGACGCTTCATAGAAAAGTTCTCACAAATTGCGGGACCATTACATGACCTAACAAAGAAAAATGTTAGGTATACGTGGTCTGCTAAAGAGAACAATGCTTTCGAAAAGCTTAAAGAAAAGCTTATCTCTCAACCTGCGGTTACACTACCGGATCTCTCAAAACCATTTGAGGTCCAATGTGATGCTTGTGGTGATTGCCTTGGGGCTGTTTTGCTCCAAGAAGGGCACGCCATAGGCTATGAGAGTCGAAGGCTCGACCCTGTTGAGCAAGCTCTAGGCATATACGAAAAAGAACTCCTTGCAGTTCTACATGCCTTAGACTCATGGAAGCACTATTTATTGGGGACTCCTTTCATTCTGCGAACGGATCACCAAAGTCTTAAGTACTTCATGACGCAGACCAAGCTCTCCGACAAACAAATGAGGTGGGCAAATTTCCTTTCGCAATTTCATTTTCATATTGCTCACATTGCTGGCAAGAATAATCAAGTAGCCGATGCACTCTCAAGACGACCGAGAGTGAATGCGGTTTCCATAGCACCTTTTGAGGTAATTGAGGGAAGATCAAAAAGTCCCTTGCTACTTAAAGTACATGGGAAGATCTTCGCTGCAGATGAGTATAGCCGAGACCTACAAGAATCTTTCCAAAAGATTAAGGATGCTATCTCTATCTCACAGCAAAGGCAAAAGGCTGCTGCTGACAAGCACAGAAGAGCCCAAGCCTTTAAAGAAAACGATTGGGTCTTGTTAAAGTTTCCCAAGGCTCGATTAAGGCACACGACGGGCAAGAATCCTACGGGCCACCAAAAGTACTATGCTAAACTAGCAAAAAGGTACTATGGTCCCTTCCAGATTCTTAGGCCAATCAATGAGATGGCCTATCAACTTAAGTTGCCCAATCATTGGCTCATACACAATGCTTTTCATGTGAGCCTCTTAAAGCCTTACAAAGGAGAGCCACCTCAAGAACCAACTATTGAAGACCCACCAGAGATCGAGGACCACGAGGAGGTGCTGCAGCCCGAGTCCATTCTCCGACATGAAGACAAGGTATTAAGAGGCGGTAAGACTATCCGACGATATCTTATTAAGTTTAAGAATTATCCTTTTGAAGATGCTAGATGGATGCAAGGCATACAATTAAAGGATAACCTAAACCTTGTCAATGCTTACAATGCTTCCCAAGAGTAAGCAAATGTACAAAATGTTAAAAATGAACAAAAATTTTTGTCTTATAAGACTCTCTTTTTCTTTATTTGTGCACAAAAATGAAGTAGTATGCATGCTTAGATCAAGTTTGCGGAGACGACGTCTCCCGAACACCAAGTAGAGCTTGTCACTCTACTATGGAAGACTGATAGGACTAATGTGCAGACATGCTTGCGGCAGCCTCAGGCTCTCAAGCGCCAAATGGACTAGTCATCCATTATGGAATGATGTCGTAGGGTAACATAGGGATCCTCTACCCGCTAAGAAAAGGACTCATGCATATGCTTTATCTTCTCTACACCATAGTCGAGGACGACTATGATTTCAAGAGAGAGGTAATGTCATAATAATCAATATCTAATTCTCCTAAATGATTTTCTCATATTAAACTGATCATTTAATGTGGGGAAGTGCCAAGGGAGAAAAAGCTAGAATATTGGTTAAGTTAGCAGACCGGCCACAGTAGGGATCCAAAGGAGGGAAAATAGGGATCCAAAGGGGGGGCCATCTGCAAAAGAGCCATGTGAAACAACGGGCTAAAAAGACCCTAAGGTTCAGCCCATTAAGACTTCCAAAATGCTAAGGTTCCAAAATTCAAAGGTTGTGTCCAAAGGTCAACCTTAGGGAAAATTGGATGCTTAGTGTGTGCCCAAAAAGTCTTTCTACATCCCTACATGGGAGGGGGCGAGCCCCAAAGCTAGGGGATGAGAGAGAAAGCCACACACACACACACAGGCTCCCTTTACACAAAGGGAATGAGGGACACATGTCAGCTCCCTAGGCCAGATGCCCACAAGGTATGCCCAATTCCTATTGGAAGACCCTTGAAGTGGACCAATGAGAATTAGGCTAGAGTAAATCTAGTTTAATTAATTTAAAAACATTTAATAAAAGAAACCAATAAGAATTAAGTGTCCTAGAAGACTATTGGGCAGTCTCCCAAGGGGTCCAATGAGCATTCAGGAGCCCCATGGCTTGCCTGATTCCTATTGGCCAGGAGGCAAAGGGGTCCAATGAGAGTTTAGTTTAATTATTTAATTATCTAAAGCTCTCACAAAAGGGGAAAGGGGGACACATGTCAGAAGGCTATCACTTATGCTGCTTAATCCCTATTGGCTTGACCTAGGGAGGTCCAATGAGGCAAAAGCAGACTAACTTAGCAGCTAGGGCTCGCCCAAGAGAGAGAGGGGGCTGATTTTTGCTTGGCATTGACACACACACTCACACACTTGACCATGTGTGAAGGGAAAATACTCTATCTCCTCCCAAGCTTTAATGGAGAGCTCATCACCTACTCCAAGCTTGTGAGATAGAAGCCTACATCAACACTCTCTTGGCATGTGGATGCAAATCCAACCAAGAGCCAAGCTTCAATGCATGCTCATCTTCTCTACCAAGCTAATTACTAAGCTAAGCTATGCTAATAAGAGTGATTATGTGAGGAGATGTACTTCTTTCTCGTAAGATACTTCTTTTTCCTCTCAATCTACTCTCATACCCTGCTAGCTCTCACCATCTTCGAAGGTGTGTGAGGTCTTGGGTCTGAGAACGGGGATAATTCAAGTTGTGTTTGATTAAGTGTTTTGCTTGGTGTATGAAGCTTCCATCTTCATTGCACTAGCTCGTCTTGAAGGAACACAAAGAATTGTATTGTACAATGTCTCTCTTGATGGGAGAAACCATAATACAAAGCCTTTTGGAGGGGGGACCGGCTCCATGCAAATCCGGTCCTCAACTGTTGTCAATAGCTTAATTGCTCTCTCTTTTGAAAGTATTGTCGATGCTATCTAACTAGGTGTTATGCTTTTTGTTGCTCTCTCCACCCAAGCACTCTTGTAATTCTCATTAGGAATCAACTCTAATGAAATGCCCACTATGTTCATACTAAATTCCGCTACACAAAAGATTTTAGGCCATTAAATGTTACAGAGAGAGAGAGAGAGGGGGGGGGGGGGGGGGGGGGGGGGGGGGGGGGAATAAGGAAGGAGAGAAAGAGATAGATAGGTAACAAATTAGCACCCATTGAATTCAAGGGAGAGGGAAAGAGATAGGTAGGTAACAAATTAGCACCCATTGAATTCAAGGGACATGGAAAGAGATAGATAGGTAACAAATTAGCACCCATTGAATTCGAGAGAGAGAGAGAGAGAGAGGGGGAGGGGAGAGGAGAGAGAGAGAGAGAGAGAGAGAGAGAGAGAGAGAGAGAGGAGAGAGAGAGAGAGAGAGAGTGAGTGAAGGAGAGAGAGGGTGAGAGAGAGAGGGAAGGAGGGAGTGAGAGAGAGAGAGAGTGAGAAACAAGTATGAGAGAAAGAGAGAGAGGGAGAGTATGACTTACCTTGTTTAATTGATCTTAAAAATGACAACAACAATCTATGGTGGTCATTCCCTCTTTATATAGACATATCCCATCCCTCTCTCCTTCCATACATCTCCCCCCCCCCCCCCCCCCCCCCCCCCCCCCCCCCCCCCCCCCCCCCCCCCCCCCCCCCCCCTCTCTTGCTGTGTGTGTGTGTGTGTGTGTGTGTGTGTGTGTGTGTGTGTGTGTGTGTGTGTGTGTGTGTGTGTGTGTGTGTGTGTGTGTTTATGGAAGGCATTTTTGTAGCAGCATTTTGAAGTGAACATATTCAGGAAAGTTGACTCTCATCTCTTATTTTAGATACAATGTATTCCCGCACTCGCAAGGATTATTCTTCTTCAACAAGGTCCACAACCATTGTAGAAAATGATCCAAAATATCCTAAGTGTGGAGATAGCAACACAACCACTCAACCAACGACATTGGAAACCATGATCATGATATACTTGAGAGACCGTAAACAAATAAGGTGAAGACTTATGAGCACTTGCAATGGATAATGGCATGCTAAGGGTTCTTGTGGTCGAGGATGAGAATCTCAAGAGGACACTTGAGATGCAAACAACATGTTTGATGTACCTTGAAGAGGAAGTCAAGGAATGTAAACACTCTCTTGTGCACTTGAATGCTTTGAAGGAGGTATGAGGAAAGTAGAGCATGATCACGTATTGAATCTTGACACCATGATCCACGATGTATGCAACATGAAAAATGTATGCACAAACAAATCTTGGGCTGATGTATGTGGTACCAATGTGATTCCTAATTCCTCTCGCATTCAAGCTATGGTTCAAACAAAGAATGTTGAGAATGTGGATGTGGAGGAGTTGAAGGAATGGGAGCGATGTTCTAAGAACATTGTTATTCGTGGAATTCTCGAAGAGAAGTTATTGCCCCAAACTACAAAACCATGTTCTTCACTGAAAGGGGAAACTGTACTCGCACTTACATGCTTGAGCCTATCCCCTTGTCAGCGATACCCACTATCATAGCCATTCGTCTTAGCTCCCACTCCCTTAGATTTGAGATAGGGCGTTGGGGAAGTAGAGAAGAGTCAAATCCTCTATGCACATTATGCTCACTGCAAGTTTGAGAGTCTAAGTACCACACACTACTAGAGTGCTCAGTTTTTGGTCACATCTGAACTTGCTTCCCTCACATTTTTAGCCATGACTTAGACCTACACACTTTCCTCTCCCAACCACAATGTGGGCTCTCCATTGTGACTCTCATCACCACAATTTTGGAGCATCGAGAGTCACTCATTAGCCACACACATACTACATCACATGTAACTTTGCTTCCCTAGGACATATTTGTGACCTTCAAGAATGATGATAAAATTTCTGTGTGTATGTGTCTCTCTCTCTCTCTCTCTCTCTCCTTGCATTCATTACACACAAATACACACACACACACACACACACACACACACACACACACACACAAAGTTGGGATGAAGAAAAACAAAAGGGAGAAAGGAAAAAATTTAAATTTAAATCAAGGTCTATTGGGATAGTTTCCCACGACGTTAAAAATTCTCTTCTTCTTCTCTAGTTCAATAGGCACCTAGTAACAAATGAGAGAGAGAGAGAGAGAGAGAGAGAGAGAGAGAGAGAGAGAGAGAGAGAGTTCTATTATCATCCTTGGAGGTCAAATATGACCTATGGGACCAAATGAACATGTCATGTGGTGTGAGTGGAGGTCATAAGTGACTCTCGATGCTCAAAAATAGCTGAAATGAGCGTCGCAATAGAGAGTCCACATCGTGGTTGGGAGAGGAAGATATGTAGGGAGAGCTCATGGCTGAATATATTGGGAAAAGAGTACCTAATGTGGTCAAAAGCTGAGCACTCAAGTAGTGTGTGGTACTCGCTCTCTCGCACTTGAGGAGGGAATAAGGTCCAAAGTCGATGAGACTCCTCGCATGTGCCCCCCCATCTTGTCTTGCAGCATAGAGAATTGGAGCTAAGACAAATGTAGGCAATGGTGCAGATTGCACTCAACGGGATGGGCTCAAGGATGTAGGGATGGGTTTAGTTACCTCGTTTGGAGACGAAGAGAGATTTGTAGTTTAGGGCAAGGTGTGTGGTGTAATGGCAGAAGCGAGAACCTTTGGATTTCTCCGAAGCCGTGATACATTGGTGTTGTAAGAAGTCCTCATTAACTTGGGAGTCGACCGACGCATCCTTGACCAAGTGACATCCATCCCATCTTCCAAACCATTTTTGGAGGTCAAGCATCCACCCGAACTTAGTGCTCTTGCATGTCTTTTGGACCTTTTGACTTGCTTCATATGAGATTCTAGGAAGTCGATACAAAGGGCTACGTTGTGTCTTAA